>NC_058163.1:14135344-14150344 GCF_020080835.1 Cotesia glomerata
TGTCATAGTGATTGCAATAATTAAAATTTACAATGAATATTAGGTAAGAATAATCACAGGGATAAAAGGTACGGGCCAATCTGATGAAATTTGAAATCTGTAGCTGCAAATCTAAACAATACTCCCATTAAATTTCAAGTCTAGATCCTCTAAAAAATACAATTCTATGGTAAAGTGCCCAGCGGATTGGGCCGAGGTAACAGCTAGTATATGATATGAGCATATATATATATATATATATATATATATGCTGCTATATATATATATATATATATATATATATATATATATATATATTCACAATGATAAAAATAATTAAACCCTGGGTTTAAAAACTGGCCCTTTAATATTGAATACTTAGGTATATAATTAATTATTTTCAACTGAATATATAAATATTTTTTTATTAAATGATTCTTTTTTTATGATATAGAAATTGATAAAAAAGTTTTCAGTAATAATATTTAGTATTATCATTATTAAATTAATCAGCTCTAGCAGTTGATATTTTTTCAATCTCCAATGAGATTGGGGAGAAAATATCCTTTTCATTAGAGAACCTTTAGATTTGCTACAATATTTTTCAATATTATCTAACACAATAATAACTGAGTTGGAATAAATAATTTAAAATTAAATACACACGTGAATACAAATTATGAAAAAGAAATTTTTTCACTCTAGTGAAAGATTAATTTTCATTTACAAAAAAAAAATTATCATCAAAAAAGTATATAATAATTACTTTATCTTTTTGAAGTAATTGCTTCATTATTTCGAAAATAAACAATTTTCTATTGTTATTTGCGTCATTCCCATAATATTATAGGAACCATTCCTATAATAGTATAGGAACCACTCGTATAATAGTATAGGAACCACTCCTATAATATAATAGGAACCATTCCCATAATATTATATTGATGACGCACATACAATATAGGAACCATAACCATAATATATTGAAGCTATTCCATTATTGTATAGGAACGTTTCCAATAAATTATGAATATGGTTCCAATGAGTATAGGATTGATATCTATAATGATTATTTTATTATAGGAACCATTCCCATAATGTTTGAAAAAGTTTCTATAAATTTCTCTCCGTGTAAAGCCGTCCACCAAGGAAGTTATTTATGAATCCTAATCTCAATTCTATTTTCCGATTTATTTTACTCAACTAATTTATTACCATGATCTTAATAATACAGCAATAAATATTTAATTACAAAAGGTCTTTGTATCTTAAATTAATAGATTAAAAATATGACGACAGAGGTCTTAATAATCTGCCGAAATAATGTTTATTGTGTCCGAAATTTTACAAATTATTTTTTCATAATTTATTTTATTTTTTCCGAATTATTTAATCAGAATTTATAAATTCTTTTTACTTGTTTTATTTTCTGAACGAAGAATTTATCAATTGTTTTTATTTAATTTATCTGTGACTAAATTATTTTATTGTCTCTGGATAACTGAGTAAATTTGATTTTATCTAAGTTACTGTGATTTACTTTATTTTATTTCGTTTAAAAACCTAGAATTTATTTTACACTATTTTATGTTATTTTATATGAACTGAGATTTAAGTCTCGACCTTGAGTGTCCTTCACTCAAATTTTAAGCACGAGACAAGATGGCCGACTCTCTCAAGGTCGTGCGTCTTTGTAGTAAATTTTTGTATCTAATTTTTTTCCGACAAAATTTACAAGTGAATCATTTTCTACTCTAAGCTAAATGATTTTAATTCAACAATTTTAACAACTATTTCCTAATTCTAATTATACTTTTATTTCATTTTAAACAATTAAACTTTACTCTGAATTATTTATCCTGATTTAAATTAATCTTAATTTCAAATAATTTTACTTAAACTTTTTACTAAAATATTTATTGATTTTAATTTACGCTGAATTAACAAATTTTCTCAAACTCAATTACCAGAGAACAATTTAACACATGGCATTGAAATCATGAATTAACGAACTGAATTATTCCTAGTAATATTAATTCGTATTCTGCCTATATGTCTAATTAATAACCCGAAATCATTTCTAGTATGATTAATTAATAATTTAGTAATTTGATTCTAACTTTTTCTTAAATTGATTCTTAATTTATTTTTATTCATTCTTAAATTTGTTCTTGATTTTATTCTTAAATTGTTTTATTTTTAGTCTAAACGTACTCTAAACCTATAGTGATTGTGACCGAGCGCGAAATGGCAGTGACCTTCAGCTGACAGAACGGCCTGGCTAATGTCGCCTACCCGAGAAATTATTCAGACATTATATTTGTACCTAGAGTTATTTTAACAATTGTTACGATCCCTCAATAATTCGTTACTCCTCGTCTCAGGTACTCGTACAAATCCTTCCTCAGTGAGGTACACTGGTTGGCGGCAAAATCCTCGGTCACTGCGTCGCGTACTGCTTAATAATTATTTTTCCTGTAACCACAAATTGGCATTAGCTTTTATTACAAATTAAGATTGAGTTAGGCAAGCTAACGTAATGGCCTAGCAAGCAATTAAATTAATAAAGTTTCATCGCTTCGTTCCACTTTGATCGAGCGAAATAGAAATTATAACCTAGATAGAAGATTTTTTCGCGTCTTGTACAGCTGGGCTGCTCGGTCACAATAATTATCCAAATTTTCGTCTGTGCGTTTCATTATTCACTCTGTCTTTCCCACTACCTTGGCGCCAGCGTGTCCACCTTCGGGACATACTCACTACATGGAAAAAAATTAGAAAAACGGTTGATCCGAAAGACTATCCCTCTTCCCGCTAATTTCATACTTAACCGCTCAAAATTGCACTTACTACGTTTTTGAGCTCTTCGAGCTCAAAAAAATAATTTTTGTGTCATTTTGAGCTCTCTGAGCTCATAAATCTGGTAAGAGTTTAATAAAACACTATTTCTTAAATTTTCAAACCGCAATAACTTTTCAATCAATAAACAGATTTTCATGCAGGTAATGGCATTTGACGCAGTTTTTCAGGCCTCATGGAGAATCTTTAAGTTTTAATCGATCGAAGTAAGAATTTCGATGTAATTCCGAAAAAACATTTTTTTCGGTTTTTTATCGACAACGATAACTCACGAACGAATCAACCGATTTTGACAGGGCTAGCGGCGATCGACGTAGTTTTTTTATTTTAAGAGCTCAGTACTTTTCGGAATCGATCGGTTGAGCCGTTTAAGGTTATTCCAAAAAAACCACATCTGAAAAAATTTTTTTTCGTCGTTTTTTCGAGATTTATCAAAATCTACCAGTTTGAATCAGTCCAAATTGTATTAAAAATCTAAGTTTGGTCAAGCTCTTTCGAATGGCAGCAACTACGATGAAATCGGTCGAGCCGTTCGAAAGTTATAAGAGGTTTACATACAGCCACACACACACACACACACACACACACACACACACACACACACACACACGCACACACACACACACACACACACACACATACACACACACACAAATATTCTGGGCTGAGGTGAAACTGCTACCGGACGCGTCTCCCCGAGCGGATGGGAGGATGGGATGAGCAGTGGATCAGGAGCCAGCCACTTCGGGCCTTGATCAGGAAGTACGCAGTGAGTGTTAGAGATCGGAATCTTCACCGTTTCGAGCGATTCTATTCCGTCCGTGTATTCCGAGACTGGCTAAGTGTCGGCTAGGACTCAGGTAACTGGGGTAGGAGTACCATCTCCGAGGGTACACCCGTTCTTAGTTATGGCAACCCGCTCCACTCCGTACGATGCGCTGGCAAATCAAAAAGTATGAGTAATTCACAGGAAACAAACAAGAGTGAAAACGGGCCTCATGCCCAGCAAGACGCACTGCTACTTAGTGCAAAGATGAAGAGGACAGATGCTCTGGTACATCTAGAGAAGCTAGACAGTGGACTGCTAGACTTTCTCCAAACCAAGCAAAATGTCCACAAGGAGATCAAGTCGAAGTCGACGAACATCTGCAGTACCCTGAGAAGGTTCAAGAAACGAAGAGGAAACTGGAACTGATATCAGGCTTGGGAAAAGGGAGGAGCAAAATTCCCCAGACTCAATGACAAGCCGTACTAAGAAGAAGAAGGACCTTAAACCAAATCCTCCGAAAAACGCGGTAACACAGAACGGCGGAAAAAAGGAGGTAAATGAGTGGCAAAAAGTCCAGTCAAGGAAGTCCAAGAAAGAGCAAGCAAAAAAAAAGCTCCAGAAGCAACCGCCAAAGGAGCTCAGGCCAGAGCCTAAGCGGAAAAAAACCGCGCAAACGGATCAGGCTGGACGCACTGATCATCCGCCCAGCAGAGACGGCAAAGTATGCTGAGATATTGAAGCGAATAAAGCAGGACGTCCCTGACGAACAGGTCCGTACTACAGTGGATAAGATCCAAAGAACTAGGACCGGGAGCTTGCTGATTACGATTTCGAGGAAGAGCACTGACCGAGGTCAAGCCTTACAGAAAAACATCGCGGGCATCCTCCAAGAAGACGCGAAGGTAATTTGCAAAAGACCACAGGAAGACGTTGAAATCCGAGATCTTGACCATACCACAACCAAGGAGGATATTCAGGCCGCCTTGCGAACGGTAATCGGAGAAACCTGTGAGATACCACTAGGGACAATTAAGATTCGTAAGGCCTACAGAGGTACTCAGACAGCTGTTCTGACACTAGCAGCAGCTGCAGCGCGGAAGATATTGGCAGGAAGCGGTAAAGTCCGGATCAGCTGGGCTAACTACCGAATCAGAGCTACGAGGAGACCAATCCAATGTTTCAAGTGCTGGTACTTTGGACACTATGGATCCCAGTGCAAGAGCAATGTGGATCGGTCTAAGCTATGTATTAGGTGCGGACAAGAGGGACACAAGATTGCTGAATGCAAAAGCCAGCGCATCCAGGTGCCCAGTATTTAAAGAGGCACTCTAGAAGATAACAAAAAAATAGACATGAAGATATTCAAGCTTAATCTAAACCATTGCGAAGCAGCACATGATCTGCTTATGCAAACAGCAAGAGAACTAGAGTTAGACTTAGTAATGATAGCAGAGCCATACAGATACGTGAATACCCAGCCTTGGGAATCTGATAGCACCGCCAAGGCTGTCATCTAGTCCTGTGGTAAGCATTCCTTCCAGAGTGTAGTTAACAATGATAATGCCGGCTTTGTAGCAGCAACAGTTAACGGCATCCGTTTCTACAGCTGTTATGCACCACCTAGCTTATCCATTGTTGAATTCACTGAATTCTTGGACAAACTGACCGAGGACGCCAAGCAGCATTATCCAGTCGCGATTGCCGGTGACTTCAACTTCTGGGCAGTAGACTGGGGCAGCAAGCAGACCAATGCGTGAGGAAAAGCACTACTAGAAGCTTTTACTACACTAGATGTAGTCCAGCTCAACAGTGGTGATACGCCAACCTTTACTAAAGGAGAAGCAAGCTCTATTGTAGATCTCACTTTCGTCAGCAGCAGCTTTATCAGTGGGAAATACGACTGGAAGGTGATGGATATCTACACAGCCAGTGACCACAAGGCAATTCTCTGGTAAATATCACATGACCGGTATACAAGAAGTCCAATCAAGTCACTCAATACCATTGGATGGAAAGTGAAGTCTTTTGACACAATTATGAAAAGAGTTGTCCAGGCCTGTGACGCAAGTATGGTCCAGAAACGCAGCATAAGCCAACGCCCGGCAGTACACTGACTCACCTAAAAGTCAAACAAATGCCGGCACCCACATGCCCACAACTTCTGCAGAGAAACGTTACTGAGCTGTTTCCGCAGCAACGTGAGCTTCATTACCAGTTAGCTCAAGGCGAACTGGAGGACATTCCACCTGTCACGGAAGAAGAACTGACGGAGGCTTGCAACCGCGTAGGGAATAATAAAGCACCAGGATTAGACGGAATCCCTAATATTGCCTTAAAAACAGCTATAAAGTCAGCACCGGCATCATTCCTGGATGTTTACATTACCTGCCTCAAAGAAGGGATTTTTCCTTGAAAGTGGAAGCAGCAACGGTTAGTGCTGCTTCCTAAAGAGAAAAAGCCACCGGATGAATCGTCATCTTACCGCCCACTTTGCATGTTAGATAGAGCGGGTAAGATATTTGAACGCATAATTCACCAGAGAATTGAAGCAGTAGTAGACCCACTCCTGGCAGACAATCAGTATTGATTTCGGAAAGGACGATCAACCCTGGACGCAATCAAACTGGTTGTTGATACGGCCAAGGAAGCAATCGCAGGAACCAGATGGAAGGGTGGAACGAAGAAGTATTGCCTGGTGGCGACTATAGACATCAGAAACGCCTTCAACTCCGCCAATTGGGAATGCATCATGCAGGCCCTCCAAGAGAAGAATGTACCAGAATACCTTCTTAAGATCGTAGCAAGCTTTTTTGAAAACAGGGTCCTGAAGTATGACACGAAGAACGGTCCGAGGGAGTATGATATTACTGGAGGTGTACCACAAGGTTCAGTTCTAGGCCCGCTCCTGTGGAATATGTATGACGGTCTATTAAGACTAACTCTGCCAAGAAACGTCAAACTCGTAGCATATGCAGATGACGTAGCCGTAGTGATCGCTGCCAAACACCTTGACGAGATAAATCATATGTTCGATCTCACTTTTGAGTGCGTTAACCGGTCGATGGACGCAGAGAACCTGCAACTGGCGCAACACAAGACTAAGGCAGTGCTTATTATCAGCAGAAAAGTGGTAGAGACCATTAAGCTGAAAGTCGGCGAACAAGAAATCACATCACAACCTTATATCCGATATTTGGGAGTGATGCTTGATACCCGACTCAACTTCAAGCAGCAAGTGGAACATGTCAGTGCCAAAGCGTCAGTAGTGAGGGCTAGTCTCGCACGACTGATGCCGAACGTCGGAGGCCCAAAGCAGAGCAGAAGGCTATTATTGTCATCAGTAGTCACATCGGTGCTTACTTACGGAATATCCATTTGGGCCGACGCACTAAAGACGCAAGAATCATGGAGAAAGGCTGGACCAGTATATCGACTGAGTGCCCTACGAGTAGCTAGCGCCTTCCGCACAATATCAGAGGAAGCAGTGCGTGATATTTCCGATACTCTGCCTCTCAGCGTCCTAGCTGAGGAAAGACGGAACCTATATCAACGAAAAAGGTCAACCACACTGAGCCCTGAAGAACTTAGAAGGGAAGAACGGCAACACAGCATCGCAAGATGGCAACAGAAGCGGAATGCTGCAGAGAAAGGTCGGTGGACGTACTGTCTCATACTTCGGATTGATGTGTGGTTCATCCGGAGTTACGGTGAGATCAACTATTATTTAACGCAGATGTTATCAGGACACGGATGTTACCGGAAGTATCTGTAGTATTTTTTTGTAGAGAAGCGAAATAAATCTTCCAAAGACACTGCTATCATTGAAAGATGATGGTTGGTAGTGTGGGATTCTTACTTACCAAAAAAAATCTCCTCTCCTCTCCTCATAGATGTTTGAGGAAGAATGGACCGGAACCACGTTAGCACTACTTAAATCCAGTCCGTGTTGCGTCTTAAGATGCCTACTACTGGTTACTAGTCCCTTTCTCCGGATTTTTCTTTTAAAAGGCGCTGCGCGTAGGCTGCGACAGCTTAACAGTTATCTTCTTTTTTAAGGATGCAAGTTACCACGCTTTCAGGGGAGAGCATGGTGGCAATAGTTTCTTCGGTGCTCCTTCTGTAGTCTTTCCACCGTACGCACTCAAAAAATTTGTGTTCGGCCTCGTCTATTTGATCCGGGCAGTATTTGCACTTTGTCGTAGGGTACAGTCCCATCTTAAAAAGATAGGCATTGAACTGTCCATGTCCTGTCAATAGCTGGGTTAGCAAGAAGTCCGTGTCCCCGTGCTTCCGAGAAAGCCAGACGTTGATGTTTGGGATCAGGCGCGCTGTCCATCTGCCCGTCTTTTCCGATGTCTATCGGTCCTGCCACTCTTGCTATATATCCACCTTTATCCTCGTTCTTGCCTCCTTCATGATTTTGCCACTGGTTTTGGCGTCATAAATTTTTGCTCTCTTGAACACTGATAGTTTGATGAGCACAGCTCCAGCAATGACCAATACAGCCGCTTCGGAAACCGTATGGTAGGCGCAGGCAACCCTGATAGCGTCTCGCCGTTGCACTATTTTCCGCCAGTAGGTCTTCTGCTTGGTGCCGCGATAAAATAACCGCGGACAAAATAACTGCGGACAAAATAACCGTGGACAAAATAACCATGGATAAATAAATCGTAGACAAAACAACTATGTGACTAGATAACCGCAGATGAAATAACCGTGTGACATTACAACTACGTAACAAAGTAACCGAACGGCAAAATATCTTAGAAAAATATTAGAAAAACGGTTGACCCTGAATGCCTTCCCTGCAACTTCCCGCTAATTCCATACCTAGGCGCTTAAAATTGCACTTATGGCGTTTTTGAGCTCCTCGAGCTCAAAAATACAATTTATGTGTTATTTGGGGCTCTCCGAGCTCAAAAGTTTTATCAAAATTCGATGAAACACGATTTTTTTAATTTTCAAACTGCTGTAACTGTCGAATGAATCAACCGATTTCCACGTGGTTGGTGGCGATCGATGTAGTTTTTTGAGCTCTATAAAAAATTTCAGACAAAAAAATTGATCTGATAGAAAATTTCGGAGTTATTACAATAAAACACTTTTTTCGATTTTTTTCGACAGTGATATCTCACGAACGCATCAACCGATTCTGACGCTCTAGGTGGTGATCGATGCGGGTTTTTGAGGTTAAAAGCTGATCAGTTTTTGAGGTCGATCGGATCTGCCAATTCGGAGATACTTAAAAAATATGGAAAAAAAAACAACTTTTTTGTCACTTTTTAGTAGATTTTATAAAAATCTAACTATTGCAGCCGTCCTCATGGCGCAACTTTTGAAAAATTTAGCCATTTTCTGACTTAGTTTGTCGAGCTGAGTCAGAAAATATAAATAGTTCAAAAGTTTATATATGTATGTATTTATATATATATATATATATATATATATATATATATATATATATATATATATATATATATATATATATATATATATATATATATTGAGACACTACAAAATGTCCCGATGTTACCATCCTGGCGAACTACCACCCGAAATTTCCGTTACCGACACTAGCTAAATTAATGTGTAGCCCCCGTGACGTCACAAGACGACACGAGGAGGGAAAAATCAGCTACGAGCCTCAAAATCTGAGCATTGATCGACACTTCAATCTATTCCCCGGTGTCAACCACCACGCTAGATATTTCTTAGTCAATCTTACCACTATTACCACTATTACTACTATTCGGTGATTATTCACCAAAATCATATAAAATCTATTATTAATTATTATAAAATCTTATACTACTTTTATTAATATTATCAGTTCATATTAGGTGATAATTCACCACAATTATTGTTAAACCACGTATATTTCTATTATTAAGTGTATGTTCTCTTTATTATCAATATTCTATTAAGTTGCGTTACCAAGTTATTCATAAAATTATAACAAAAGTGAATAATTGTGCAATAAAATTGAGTTCATTGTTAACACTACTATATATCATTATTGAAACAACACCACACTACTATTTTGGCCAATCTCGTCAATCAAAAGGGTCAATCAAGGACAAAGGGTCATCTTCGCAGTCAAATTTGTAAGTAATTAAAGCAAGTTAACTGGCACGCGTGAGAACTTTTGTCTAGACCTTTTCTAAGGAATTAAATTTTTTAAGATTGAAAAATTTAGTGTTTCAATATATATATATATATATATATATATATATATATATATATATATATATATATATATATATATATATATATATATATTCAATATATATATATTTATACGATATATCGCGGCTTGTCAGCACGATAGCGTTTTCAATTTATGACCGATTCTTCTCAAACTCAGCATGCTTTATCTATCAATCAAGACCAAGGTTAAGTTCGAAGATGAGCTTAATCGGGCGAGTAATTTGGAAATGACAGGATTTTGAAATTTTGAAAATCGTAAAAATTGATGTTTTTACTACTTCAACTTGGTATAGTTACTGAACTAGACAAAATATTGAAATTCAGTAAAATTCATCGTAAAGCTTTTTTAATAAGCTTCAATTTTCACTACTTAGAAGTGGTATAAGCCTCAATATTACTCCTTTTAGAGTTCGTTTAATAAAACAGTTTTACTGTTGCAGCCGTTTTAGAATTATTGTCTACATCATAGCTTAATCATGATGTAAATTCAATAATTACGATATTGATCAGTCTTTTGTGTAATGTTTTCGGGTAGGTTGTCAGTAAATATGTCACAAATTAGTTCTAACCATTGTTTTCTTCAACTAAAATTTTATCCGGTTGCAAAATTCTGATTAATTTGAAAACTGTTGTTTCTCAGCAGTTACTTAAAATTTGGACATTTATAATTAAAATCTTATAATCTGTGCAATTCTTTGGTAAATATTTGAGAAACTTTTTCTTCACAAGATAATTTTTTTTCCAAAATTTGTTGTAAATAGTTTTAAATTTATTATTGAATTTTGTCAAAACTTCATGAATTAAGTTATATATTATCAGTGTTATTATATTATTTTATTAAAAATCAATTTTTTTTATTTGAACAATCTACTTCCATTTCGGCTGCCGAATGGCCTTTTTTTTACTATTTTTGCAATTTTTCGAAATCTACTAGTCCAAATCGGTTCTAACTTACAGAAAAGCTAAGTTTGGCGAAGATCTTCGAATGAAACCAACTGCGATCAAATCGGTTAAGCCGTTCAGAAGTTATAAGAGGTTTACATACACACACTGTTTAAACACACACACACACACACACACACACACACACACACACACACACACACACGCACGCACATGCACACGCACACACACACACACACACACACACATATACACACACACACACACACGCACACGTACATCACAAGAAATCACATCACAACCATATATCCGATATCTGGGAGTGATGCTTGATGCCCGACTCAACTTTAAGCAGCACGTCGAACACGTGAGTGCAAAAGCATCAGCAGTGGTAGCTAGCTTAGCAAGACTGATGCTAAACGGAGGCCCAAAGCAGAGCAGAAGACTACTGCTATCATTTGTAGTCACATCCATGCTCACTTACGGAATATCTATCTGGGCGGACGCACTAGAGAAGCAAGAATCATGGAGAAAGGCTTGACCAGTATACCGTCTGAGTGCCTTAAGAGTAGCGAGCGCCTTCCGCACAATATCTATTGAAACAGTGTGTGTCATTTCCGGAACTTTGCCTCTCAGAGTCTTAGCTGAGGAAAGACGGATCCTTTACCAACGAAAGAAGTCAACCACACTAAGCGCTGAGGAGCTTAGAACAGTAGAACAGCAGAAGAGCATAAGTCGATGGCAACTGCAGTGGGATGCTACAGTGCAGGGTAGGTGGACGCATCGTCTCATTTCAAGGATCAACGTTTGGCTAAACCGGAGTCACGGTGAGCTCAACTATTATCTTACGCAGATGTTATCAGGACACGGCTGTTTTCGGGCGTATCTCCACCGCTTTAAGCATGATAATTCCCCAGAGTGCCTGTCCTGCCCAGGAGTCAATGAAGATGCAGAGCACGTCTTCTTTAAGTGCCCACGTTTTTATCCACAGTGAGATGAACTGGAGAATATCCTGAAGAGGAAAATCCAACCAGAGACAATAGTAGAAGCAATGCTGTCATCAGAGGCTGCCTGGAACGCCACAAACACGTTTGTCACGGGAGTCCTCTCAGACCTGCGGTCCATAGAAAGAAGAAGAGCGGATGACGCCAATTAGAAGAAGGAAAGAATAACACCTTAGCCACCAGAAAAAAGAGCAGTAGCTAGATCCTCCCCTCACGAAGTAATGCCTGACGGCGGTTTCCATGAGGGATTAGGGGAAAGAGGAAAAGGGGTTTAGGGTTTAGTGGGTAGGGGCGCTAGCGTCGAGTTTTAGTATGACACTGCGTCGAGTCGCCACATATCCAGGCCAAACAGCTATGCCTAGAATCCGTGAAAAGGATCCCCCCCCCCTTAAAAAAAAAAAAAAAAAACACACATACACACACACACACACACACACACACACACACATACACATATACATACATACAGACTTACGGACATCATCGTGAAAATAGTCAGGAAAGCTTCTTAGGGCTTCAAAACGTCGAGATCTGTTGAAACCTCGATTTTTGCAAAACGGGGTAATACCAATAACTTGTTTTTTCGAAAATCTTCGATTTTCTTAGCGGGAAGTTAACAATATTCTCGAATAAACACACAAAAAATTCATGATAAAAAGGGCACAACCTAGCAACAAGCTCATGTGTTGGTCTAATGTCAAATAAACACACTCAAAAACCATGTTAAAAGGGCGCAACACGATGACCTGCAATTGTGTGGGTTTAAAGTCAAATAAACACACACAAAAACTATGTTAAAAGGGCGCAACACGATTACCCGCATTTGTGTTGGTCTAATGTCAAATAAACACACACACAAACCATGTTCAAAGGGCGCAACACAATTACCCGCGTTTCCGTTGGTCTATTGTCAAATAAACACACACAAAAACCATGTTAAAACGGCGCAACACAATTACCCGCGTTTCCGTTGGTCTATTGTCAAATAAACACACACAAAAACCATGTTAAAACGGCGTAACACGATTACCCGCGTTTGTGTTGGTCTATTGTCAAATAAATACACAAAAACCATGTTAAAACGGCGCAACACGATTACCCGCGTTTGTGTTGGTCTATTGTCGAATAAACACACACAAATACCATGTTAAAACGGCGCAACACGATTACCCGCGTTTCCGTTGGTCTATTGTCAAATAAAGACACACAAAAACCATGTTAAAACGGCGCAACACGATTACCCGCGTTTGTGTTGGTCTAATGTCGAATGAACACACATTCATATCATGTTTAATTTACAGTGTTTAAGAAAACATTGATATTAGAAATTTTAGGGATAAGAAATAATTGATGTGAGAAGTTTTAGGGGTGAGAAATTTATGTCATGGGTAATTTTAGGAATGAGAAATTATTGGTATGAGAAATTTTTGCGATGTGGAACCAAAGTTGACGCTTTCTGCCTGGAGAGGAAAAAACAATAAGATTTACTGTGTTATAATTAAATCAATGTAATTTTTCTTTAAGGTTGCTATCTGCTGCAGCGATTTCTAATTGCACTTGCGGTGTAAGAATAATCGAAATATTTATGCCTCGCGCTTTCGCGGAATATTCTTAACGTCACCCTTTAGGCGGAAAATAATAATTTAATCGCGACACCATGTGCAGAAAATATCTATTGAAATTTTAATAAACCTTAACTGATTGTAATCAACTCACGTTTTCGAATATTTTATTGGCTTACCGATCTATGATGAAATTTTGGGACTTTAAAATTTAATGTTCGTTCAAGACTTATGTCTGGATCGGTTGAGATTTTTCGATACCAGATACATAATGCTCTCGTGGAATTGATTTCGTTGGTACTCGACAAGAATTTCGTATAACGTTACTCGTAGATTATCAAAGACTGAATATAGTTGATTTCAGCAGCCTATATAAAAAGCATCAGAATCAAGAAGGTGGGAAAACATGTGTGGATAAAATAATAGATAACTGACAAATTTGAAAATTTACGATAATATGATAAAATTGAGGTCATACAATAGTTTCCGAATGACAATTGTTCAGTGAACAGGTCCAACCGCGATGAAGTCGCCCTTAGGAGACTCCCAATTTCACAAGCCGCACCTGTCAACCTCTAGTTTCCGCAAAAACTAACCACCTGCACAAAGCTTAGCTTGACTGATCACGCCATATCTCGACGGTGTGATTGGCTGATCGCTCCGCAGACATGCGCAATAAGCCATCTTCCCCAAGTCGACGAGGAAGAAGACGCATTATTATTATTATCTTTTGTTTCCACGCTTTCGTTGCAACAAGTCGCCGTTAGTATTTCTCTACTTTCTTTTTTTATTTAATTCGCTCGTAATAATTCGCTTTAGTTTGTTACAGATAAATTGTGTTATTTGTGCAATTAATTCTCCGCTTTTCCAGTGCCGGCAGTAAGTTCAACCACGTGTCAACCGGCTTCGCTTTATCAATCACGCAGTGCTTTATTTATCCGCTTTTATTTAAATAATCCGCTAACTAAAATATTAAATATAACTTGTATTCAGTATAAATAAATTTATAGTGTTCGTTTTAATAATAATTTACGCGTTTTAATTGAGATATCCAGACAAAAACCTGATCCTCCGCTTTGCCGCATTTTCAGAATTTTACAACAATACTAAATTATTCAAACAACTACTGGAATTTGAAGGATTGTAGGTCACAAGAAAACACAAGTATCTGAGGGTGACACAATTATTTCAGAAAACTTATGACATAAACAGATCAATTAAATATAAATGACGAAATCATTAAAGGTGTTTTCTACTGTTGTAGCAACAAGAGTACATACAGCTAAGAAAATAAAAAAAATGAAGTTAAATTTGAAATACATCTATAAAATCTTAATAAATAAGCTAGTTATATTGAAACACAATAGTTGTTATATATTTCAAGTTGAGAAGCAACATACACAAATAACAAAAATTTTAACTTTAGCAGACGTCACCGCATGAAAAAGTTTCACAGTCGAGATCAGAAAACTGGACACTTGAAGTTACAATTCCCTCTCCTGTATTTTTTGTACTACGCTTTTCCTTCTAGTTATCCCTTGTTAAACATCACCGAAAAATTCGGAATTTTTTTTAATATCCTTCAATTTTTATAAGTACCCTCGCGGTGTTGATAATGCCGTAAAAATACCGTAATTTTTCGGCATTTATGCTCATGCCGTATATTTACCGTTATAATTCAGTAATAATGCAGTTAAACTATAGTTGTTTTGGCCAG
>NC_058163.1:14155344-14208291 GCF_020080835.1 Cotesia glomerata
ACGGTAATTATTACGTGAAGCGTTCCACATTCACGTAACAAGATATTGGTAGGAAAGGATTGAGAAAGGAATGTTACTGGGTAATTTTCATAATATCCCCTAAGTTTAGAGTACGCCCAAAGAACCGCCAGACACTCCTTCTCAGTTGTATAATTTTTCTCGTGCTTGGTCGAAGATCTGCTGATTGATGTGATGTGGTATTCCCTATCTGGTCCTTTCTGGGTGAGTACTGCTCTAATGTCGGTATCACATGCGTCTGTGTATAAGATAAATGGTAAATTATAATCAGGTACGGTAAGAGCTGGTGCATTAATTATCATAGATTTAATATGTTCAAACGCTTTTTGCTGTTATTTTTCCCATGTCCATTTGGATTTCTCGCCGGTGATGGCGGTAAGTGGTGCTTGAACCTTCACTATCGTTTCCAAATGACGCCGGTACCAATTTACCATATTTAAAAATCGTCTTAATTATTTTTTCGTTGCCGGTGCTGGGTATTCTGCAATCGCCTTGATCTTCTCCGGATCTGGGTGTAACTCATTCCCTCGGATAATGAAGCCCAGATATTTTAGTTCTGGAACCAAATACTTGCATTTTTTTCTTTTAATTAAAAGATCTACCTCGCTAAAGACCTCAAATACTGTCCGCAATAATTCTATGTGAGTAAGTCTGGTGTTGCGATGATCCAGTCATCCATGTAAGGGTGTATGTGGTTTATCCAACAAGCTGGTAATTCTCTGGTTCTCAATACCACTTTAATTCGCTGTATTATTTGATCCATCTTTCGTTGAACCGTTCTCGGAACTGTTGAACATGAACATTGGTCTAAGCCAAAGAACATGCAAAAAAATTCGAAGGATCCCATCCCTTCTACTGCAAAGGCGGTATACTTACGATGTTCAACCTTGATAATTATCTGATAGTATGCATTGGTGCAATCGATAAATGTTCTGAGTAATCCTTCCCTTATTACCTCCAGTGATGTATCTATTCTTCTCATGGGATAACTAACCAATCTTATTCGTTTGTTTATAAGTCGGAAATCGATGCACATTCTCCAGGTTTTGATATCCTCTGGTTCCTGTCCTGGTAGTAACTTTTTAACTTCCGATAAGAAAATCGAAGATTTTCAAAAATCGAAGATTTTCAAAAATCGAAGATTTTCAAAAATCAAAGATTTTCAAAAATCGGGAAGTTATTGTTTTCACCCCGTTTTGCAAAAATCGAGTTTTCATCAGATCTCGACGTTTAAAGGTCATAGGAAGCTTCCCTGACTATCCCCGCGAGGTTGTCACGGTGTCTGTATGTGTGTGTGTGTGTTTTTTTTTGTTTTTAGGGGGGGGAATACTTTTTACGGATTCTAGGCATAGCTGTTTGGCCTGGATATGTGGCGACTCGACGCAGCGTCATACTAAAACTCGACACTAACGCCCCTACCCACTAAACCCTAAACCCCTTTTCCTTCTTTCCTCTAATCCCTCATGGAAACCGCCGTCAGGCATAACTTCGTGAAGGGAGGATCTAGCTACTGCTCTTCCTTCTGGTGGCTAAGATGTTAACTACCTTCCTTCTATCTTCTGCTATTTGCTCTTTTTCTTTCGGTGGAACGCAAGTCTTTAAGGACTTCTGTTGCAAACGTGTTGGTAGCGTTCCAGGCAGCTTCTGATGACAACATTGCTTCTACTAGTGAATCTGGTTGCATTCTCTGGTTCAGGATCCTCTCCAGTTGTTCACGCTGTGGATCGAAACGAGGACATACAAAGAAGACGTGCTCCGCGTCTTCAGCAGCTCCTGGGCAGGACGGACACTCCGAAGAGTCATCGTGCTTAAAGCAGTGTAGATACTCTCGACAACACCCATGTCCCGACAACATCTGCGTAAGATAGTAATTGACCTCACCGTGATTCCGGTTAAGCCAAATGTCGATCCGAGGTATGAGACGGTGCGTCTACCTACCCTTCTCTGCAGCATCCCATTGTAGTTGCCATCGGCCTATGTTCTTCTGCCGTTCTTCAATTCTAAGTTCTTCAGGGATCAGTGCAGTTGACCTTTTTCGTTGGTAAAGGCCCGTCTTTCCTCTGCTAGAACTCTAAGAGGTAGGGTTCCTGCAATGACGCACACTGCTTCTTCTGAAATAGTGCAGAAGGCACTAGCTACTCGTAGGGCACTCAGTCGATATACTGGTCCAGCCTTTCTCCATGATTCTTGCGTCTTTAATGCGTCGGCCCAAATGGATATTCCGTAAGTGAGCACCGATATGACTACTGATGACAATAATAGCCTTCTGCTCTGTTTTGGGCCTCCGACGTTCGACATCAGTCGTGCGAGACTAGCCCTCACTACTGACGCTTTGGCACTGATATGTTCCACTTGCTGCTTGAAGTTGAGTCGGGCATCAAGCATCACTCCCAAATATCGGATATAAGGTTGTGATGTGATTTCTTGTTCGCCAACTTTCAGCTTAATGGTCTCTACCACTTTTCTGCTGGTAATAAGTACTGCCTCAGTCTTCTGTTGCGCCAGTTGCAGGTTCACTGCGTCCATCCACCGGTTAACGTGCTCAAAAGTGAGATCGAACATATGATTTATCTCGTCAAGGTGTTTGGCAACGATCACTACGGCTACGTCATCTGCATATGCTACGAGTTTGACGTTTCTTGGCAGAGTTAGTCTTAATAGACCGTCATACATAATGTTCCACAGGAGCGGGCCTAGAACTGAACCTTGTGGTACCCCTCCAGTAATAACATACTCCCTCGGACCGTTCTTCGTGTCATACTTCAGGACCCTATTTTCAAAGTAGCTTGCTACGATCTTAAGCAGGTATTCTGGTACATTCTTCTCTTGGAGGGCCTGCATGATGCATTTCCAATTGGCGGAGTTGAAGGCGTTTCTGATGTCTAGTGTCGCCACCAGGCAATACTTCTTCGTTCCACCTTTCCATCTGGTTCCTGCGATTGCTTCCTTGGCCGTATCAACAACCTGTTTGATTGCGTCCAGGGTTGATCGTCCTTTCCGGAATCCATACTGATTGTCTGCCAGGAGTGGGTCGACTACTGCTTCAATTCTCTGGTAAATTATGCGCTCAAATATCTTACCCGCCGTATCTAACATGCAAAGTGGTCGGTAAGATGACGGTTCTTCTGGTGGTTTCTTCCCTTTAGGTAACAGTACCAATCGTTGCTGTTTCCACTTACGAGGAAAAGTCCCCTCCTTGAGGCATGCATTATAAGCGTCGAGGAATAATGTTGGAGCTGCCTTTATGATGGTTTTCAAGGCTATATTAGGGATTCCGTCCAATCCCGGCGCTTTATTATTCCCTACACGGTTACAGGCCTCCAGTAGTTCTTCTTCAGTGACAGGTGGAATGTCGTCCAGTTTGCCTGGCGCCAACTGGTAATCGAAGTTGCGTTGCTGTGGGAACAGTGCAGTGACGATTTTCTGAAGAAGTTGAGGATACGTAGGTGATGGCATTTGTTGTTTTTTCAGGTGGGTCATAACCACCTTATAAGGCCTACCCCACACGTCTTTATCCACCTCGTATATAAGCTCTTTCCAGCATCTTCTTTTGCTCTCTTTGATGGCTTTATTCAGTTCACGACGCGTCTTTTTGTACTCTGCGATCAGCTCCACTGAGTTGAGCCGTTGATAGCCACGCTGGGAGATTCTTCTCTTTCTATGACACTCTTTACGGAGGACGCTGATGTGGTCGTTCCACCAATGCACCGAAGGTCTCGAATTTATGCCACGTTTACGAGGCATACTGGCATCACAAGCATGTGTTACTCTTCTCATCAGGTCCTTAGTATGTTGTTCTGCACATCCAGTGTTGATCGGATCACCATCGAGGGCTATTAGCAATGCTTCTGGGTCAAAAGATTTCACCTTCCAACCAACGATGTTAGACTGCTTGATTGGTCTCTTGAGGTTCTGGTCGTTTGATATTTCCCAGAATTTCGCATGATGGTCGCTGGAAGTGTAGATGTCCAACACTTTCCAGTTGTAGTCACCTCTAGCAAGGCTATTACTGACAAAAGTGAGGTCTACAATTGAGCTTGCGTCACCTTTGGTGTAGGTCGGCGTATCACCACTGTTGAGCGAAACTACATCTAGTGTAGTAAAGGCCTCTAGTAGTGCTTTCCCTCGTGCGTTGGTATGTTTGCTGCCCCAGTCAACTGCCCAGGAGTTGAAGTCCCCGGCTATCGCTACTGGATGGTATTGCTTCGCATCTTCAGTTAGTCGATCCAAGAAATCAGTGAAGTCAACAATGGAGAGGCTAGGTGGTGCGTAGCAGCTATAGAAGCGGATGCCCTCTACTGATACTGCTACAAAGCCAGCATTGCTGTTGTCGACTGCATTTTGGAAAGGGAGCTTAATACATGACCAAATGACAGCTTTGGATGTGCTATCAGCTTCCCAGGGTTGGGTACTCAGGTGTTTATATGGCTCTGCTATTAGTCCCAAGTCAAGCTCTAATTCTCGCACGGTCTGCATGAGCAGGTCATGCGCGGCCTCACAGTGATTGAGGTTAAGCTGTAATATCCTCATGTTTGCTTGCTTGTCAATCTCTGGAGTGCCTCTTTGTATACCGGGCACCTGTATGTGCCGGCGTGATGGGCAGCGTTCTCTGCGCTCTTATTTTCCGCGCATAATACACACTTCGCTGGGTTTTTACAGTCCGCAATCTTGTGTCCTTCTTGGCCGCATCTGATGCATAGCTTGGATCGATCTGTCTTACTTCTGCACTGGGATCCGTGGTGCCCGAAATGCCAGCATTTGTAGCATTGGGTAG
The DNA here is from genome assembly GCF_020080835.1 of Cotesia glomerata. Lineage (NCBI taxonomy): Eukaryota > Metazoa > Arthropoda > Insecta > Hymenoptera > Braconidae > Cotesia > Cotesia glomerata. Next base: position 14,160,137 of record NC_058163.1, read on the forward strand.
GTTTCCTCGTGGCTCTAATTCGGCAGTTGACCCAGCCAATTCGGATTTTACCGCTTCCTTCTAATATCTTCCGAGCTGCTGCAGCCGGTAGTGTCACGACAGCGGTTTGGGTACCTCTGTAGGCTTTGCGGATCTTGATTGTCTCTGGTAGTATTTCGCAGAGCTCCTTGGTTACCGTATGCAGGGCAGCCTGAATATCCTCCTTTGTTGTGGTGTCATCTAGGTCTCGAATCTCGATGTCTTCTTGTGGCCCTTTGCAGATCACTTTGGTCTCCTCCTCAAGAATGTTTGCGATGGTATGTTGCAGGCCTTGGCCTTTGTCCACGCACTTCCGCGAAATCATAATCAGCAAGTCTCCGCTTCTGGTCTTGTTGATCTTGTCCACTGTTGTGCGAACTTGCTCATCAGGGACGTCCTTCTTTATGCGACGCAAAATCTCGGCGCACTTTGCTTTATCGGCCGGGCGGATGATCAGTGCGTCGGGTCTGATCCATTTGAGTGGTTTTTTGCGCTTAGGCTCCGGCCTGGGCTTCTTTGGAGGCTCCTTTGGGAGCTGTTCTTTGGCTAGCCTCCGTTTCTCTTTCCTTGTGTGGACATCTTTCCAATCAGTCGCGTCTTTTTTTTCGGCGTTCTGCTTCATCACGTTTTTCGGAGGACTTGGTTTCAAGTCCTTTCTCTTCGTCAATCGCCCATCTATTCCATCTGGGGAGTTTCGGTCCTTCCTCTTGTTAGACTCGTTGGAAGTATGACCTTCGTCTTTAGCATCAGATTCACCCTCAGCATCGCCTCCAGTGTCCATTGATTCTTCGATCTCCACAGCAAGTTGACTGCTCTTCTCCGGCGTAAAACGAGGAGTGAGTCGTCGAGGTGACTGCCATTCTTTGTCCAGTTTTTTAAACCTTCGAAGGGCGTTAACTACCCCGGTTGCCTTGGTCTTTATCTCTTTATGGATATTGACCTTTGATTGGACAAACTCATGCAGTTCGCTGGTCAGCTTTTCGAGGCGTTCCAGCGCTTGCGTCCGCTTCATCTCTGCGCTTACGGTAATCGCTGCTTCTTGGGCGGGAGGCCCACTAATACTCCTGTCCTTTTCTTGATTTTTCGTTTCTTCCATGGTTTTGAGTGATACTCCAAAGCAAAAGGTCGTCTCCGAACGCGATGCCTCCGGAAGTGGAGGGGTGATCACTCTTACAGCTACCTCCATTGCTATAAGAGCTTTCGGTCATTGAAGCGGGAAATCTCAACCGCTTCGACCCTGCACCTGCTTCCTTCATCGGCTTCCTCTTGCTCCCGTGGGTGCGGCACGTAGATGCCGGGAGTTACCACGTACACCGCGCTATAAGGATCATTTCGCACATCTCTTTCGAGCAGCGTCACCTTATCCGCTTGCGTACGTGACCCTAGGTCAGATGGTGTGACCAACCCTTCCTGCCAAAAGGGGAGTTTTCGTTTTTTACCGCGAGAGCTATTTTATTTCGCTCTTACCCTCTGCTCTGAAGAACAGCGAGCTTTCTCCGACCCACAAGGATACACGGACGGTGGCTGTTACTCTTCAGCTCCGATGCCTGATTTGGTCCGCGAGGGCTATTTTATTTCGCCCCAATCCGCCGATCTTACGACCGGTTAGGACCCCCCTATCCGCCACCTGGGGACGCGCCCGGTGGGAGTTTGGCTTCTTCCGACGGGTGTGTGTGAAAGTATGTGAACCGCTTATAACTTTTGAACGGCTTGACCGATTTTATCGCGGTTTGTGCCATTCAAAAGGGCTTGACCAAACTTAGGTTTTGAAAACTATTTAGACCAATTCAGACTAATAGATTTTGAGAAATCTTCAAAAAACTGAAAAAAGATTTTTTTTCAAATGTGGTTTTTTTGGAATAACTTTCAAACGGCTCAATGGTTCAATTCCAAAAACTAATCAGCTTTTATCCGCAGAAAACCACGTCGATCGCCACCAGTCCAGTCAAAATCGGTTGATTCGTTCGAGAGATATCGTGAACGAAAGAAAACCGAAAAAAGTGTTTTTTCGGAATAACTCCGAAATTCCTAGCGCGATCAATTCAAAATTTAAGATTCTTTGTGAGGCTTGAAAAACTGCGTCGAATGCTGCCAACCGCGTGAAAATCGGTTTATTCATTCAAAAGTTATTGCTGTTTAAAAATTCAAAAAATAGTGTCATCACATCCCTATCAGACTTTTGAGCTCGAAGAGCTCAAAAGCATAGGAAAACAATCTCTTTGAGTTTGGAGAGCTCAAAATAACCCATAAATTGTATTTTTGAGCTCGAAGAGCTCAAAAACGTCATTGGTGCAATTTTAAGCGTCTAAGTATGGAATTAGCGGGAAGTTGCAGGGATGGCCTTTAGAGTCAACCGTTTTCATAATTTTTAGTAGATTTCATAGAAATCTAAATATTGTATTGGTTCTCATGACGCAACTTTTGGAAAATTTTGCTATTTCCTCACTCAGCTCGTCGAACTGATTCAGAAAATACATATGGTTCAAAAGTTTATATATGTATATATATATATATATATATATATATATATATATATATATATATATATATATATATATATATATACGATATAACGGGCTATGTCTCTACTCTAACTTCCGCAATTCTAATCGGATCTCAATAAAATTTAACATAATTATTTTTTGACCGGTTTCTGAGGTTAAGTTCTAAGATGAGCCAAATCGGCCGGTTATTTTAGAAATGAGAGCAATTTGAAATTTTCGAAAAATTTCAAAAATTCCCATTTTTTTACTGTTTTTCCATGTAAATACTATTGAACACAATATCCTAATAAATTTATGTTTAATGCATCTGAAAGCTTATTAAATAAGCTTCAATTCATATATCTATTGATTTTTTGCGTTAAGAATGACCCTCCCAAAAATGAAATTTTACTTTTGCATTCGTTTCGGAAATGATTTCATGTGTCAGAATTTATATACAGTTTAACAATACATTAAAACAGCTAGTCGATTCATTCTTTTTTTTTTCTTTGATTTTTGTTTTCATACTCAATGCAACCTTGATTAGAAATTTATTTTATTCATCATGAAATCTACTTCCATTTCGGCTGCCGAATGGTCTTTTTTTTTTTTTTTGATTTATTTTAGTTATTACTACAAGGATTTTTGAAAAATTGCGCGCGTTTTTTAAATTTTTTACAAATAAAATTTTCTTTCTATTTTTTTCTTTAATACTTTACTAAATAAAAATATTTATTAAATTTTTCAGATTTCGGTTATCTTAATTTTCATAAAATCATGATACAAAAGTTTGCCGACGTTTTTATTTTGTTTTTTTTCATCATTTAATTAGTACTACAAAATATTTGTGAAAAACTGGGTGTGTTGTTTATCAAATTCTTCACAAATAAAATTTTTTTTTTATTATATTCTGTAATGATTTTGTTGATAAAAAAATTTTTTAGATGTCGATTAACTGAATTTCTGTTAAATAAGTCAAAAAACGCTCTCTATGAAGTTGTTACTCGGTGTCCATACACGGAGAAAAAAACAGAGGGATTTTTCCTATTTTTGCATAGGAAAAATTCCTATGTGACATAGGAATTTTTCCAATGTTAACATAGGAATTTTTCCAATGTCAACATAGGAATTTTTACCATGGTAACATGGGAATTTTTTTTTCATTAACACGATAGAAATATCGATGTGACATAGAAAAAATTCATTTATCACTAAAATTTATGTAACTTAATTTAATAATTACAAATTTACATAATAATTTTCTCATTCAAGCAATTTCAGATAATTTAAAAGTAAAACAGTGGTATGCAGTCGGTTGTGATAAAAAAAGTTCAAGAACATTTCATACCGAAAATGGTCTCATAAATTCGTATAAAAAATGATAACTGTTACGTTCTCAATTTTTGGGAATTATTTTAATTCGCTTCTAAATTATTATTGGCGATTTTAAATTAAAATGTAAATTTAATAATTAAGAACTGATAGATAAAATTCAGGTTTGACATCGTTGGGTGATCTATTGACCCCCGGCGTGCCGTCACAGATGAGCTTACTTTTACCTTTCAATAATTCATAGACTCACCATTACGGACCCCATAGTTTTGCCCAAATAATACCCTTTTGAGCGAGCCCCCTGGCTTCAAACGGAGGATAGCTGTCAAATCCAGTGCTGAGAAAGTACTCCTCAGAGTAGTAGCCGTACCGTGGATCTCGAAAAGGAATTGTTTCACCTGGTGGTTGGAAATATTCCGGAAGGTCGATGGCCTTTAGTACCCAAGGACGTGATACGTCCGTCCAAAAGGCTGGATGATTTTCCGGGATTAATGGTCCTGGGCTCGATGGTTCCTGCAGCGACGGAGATGGCGACCTGGGCGAATAATTCCCCCGAGGTACGTAGGCGGTACACTTTACTGGCACTCGCGATACTTCTGGCTCCTCGTCGGAGATTATGGGCATAGACAAGTTAAGCGACTGTGATTGAAATGAACGGCCCCTTTGTACGGCCCGACCCGAACGACGTGAACGCCTGCCTTTCCGCGGCATGGACCGAGGAGGAAATTCGGATAGAACGGCTAATAAGCCCTCATCTCCGAAGTGGGTTTTTGGACTTGGGGAACAGCTGAAAGGCGCTCACACCATGGGAAATTTAATCGGTGAAATGGCTAATGAGCCTTTGCACCGGAAGGATTTGAATTGGTGGAACAGCTGAAAGGCGCTCACACCATGGGAAATTTAATTGGTGAAATGGCTAATGAGCCTTTGCACCGGGAGGATTTGAATTGGTGGAACAGCTGAAAGGCGCTCGCACCCAAAGGAATTATCAGCGTGTTTACTGTAATTAGCTTTTATTGGATAAAGGATCTGGAGAGGTTCAAGTCGGACAGAGCTCTGTGCTCAAGAAAGTCCGTGGATCTACTGACTTGAATTAGCTCCAGATTAGTTTTTATAAACAGTATTTCAGCCATGTTTGCAGCTCAGGTTACTCCCTGAGAGAGTCATCGAGGCCCGGGTCCCATGCTGACGCAAGATGTTTGGACTATCCGCGGCCGCGGTGACTCTCTGCCGATGCCTTATCGCGAGATTTCCGTTACTAAGCTGCTGATCAAGCCACCAGCGAAGCAACGGATATCTCTCAATGTGCATTCGGAGAATTGAACGAGATAAATTTATTTAAAATATAATATTTATAAAATAATAAAAAAAAAAAAATAATTTTGGGCGAAATTCTGAGAACGTAACAATAACCTTTTATACAATTTCATATCATTGAACTTTAATAAAAAAAAAATTCAAAAAAAAAATTTTTTTTTTCATTCTTACATTGTTGATTATTATCTCGGAAGCTCATCACGACTTTGAGAAACGATTTCTACTGAAAAAATCAGACGGCGCCTGTTGGATTTGAACTCGCGACCCCTTGCTTGCTAGTCTGATATTCTGTTAACTGCTCCCCGTCAAGTATAATATTAGGAAAGAGTTATTCGTTGACAGAAACATGATGTTCATGTGGCAGGCAATCCTTTATTAAAAAGTTGATGTAACGTTTTCATTGTTGTCGCTTTTCATTGCTATGGCAACCACTTTGGAAACGATTAACATGACAACGGTTAGATAATAATAAATAAAGTTTGTAAAAATAGTGATTAATTAAATTTTCGATGATAAACATTTTGACAGAAGCGTACTCAAATGATAGGTCTCGATAAGCGTAAAATCAGAATGAGCTTATATCTTAAAAAATTTCAATAATTAGAAATTGACGTTGTATTTTGTCTATTGATGATATTTTTAATGATATAAACTTTTAACTTTTTAAAAAAGGCCATTCGGCAGCCGAAATGGAAGTAGATTTCATAAATAAAGATGAAAATATATATAGATTTATAGGAGATATAAGGTAAAAGACCCCATTAGTGGCACCTTTAACCCCCATTAGTGGCACTTTTTCTTTCAATGAAAAAATTTTCTAGTTGGAATAAAAATTAAAAATTTTTTTGATCAAAAGATCTTAAAAATTATAAATAATATATTTATTACTAAAATTAATGATTTAATTAATTCAATAAGTACCAAAATCAAAGAAAGTGTCAGTAATAGGGTCCCCACCACTAATGGGGTCTTTTAGTCTATTGGACAGATCAATCGAAAAAACGACTGCAAGCGTAAAATTTCATTGAAACCTACAGAAAAATAGGTTATTTTAAGTTTACAAGAATGAAATGGTACGAAAATTGTGAAATGGTGCAAAAATAGGAAAGTGGAGCTTGTTTAATGGGCTTTAAAATGCAATTTACAAAAATTTGATAAGTTATTTCATTCAAGAGTTATGCGCGAAAGAATCAGCCAAAAAATGAATTTTTAGGATTTTGAAAATTTTGAAACCCTGTAATTTCTGAACTACTTGACCGATTAAGCTTATCTTTGAACTTGGCCTTGGTATTCGTCTAAAAATGAAGTATGTTGAGTTTGGAAAGGATCCATTATGAATTAGAGACGCTATCGTCTGGATAAGCCGCGTTATATCGTATATTATAAACTTTTGAACTAATGGCATTTTCTGAAGCAGCTTGACGAACTGAGTCAGAAAATAGCAAATTTTTTCAAAAGTTGCGTCATGAGGACAAATGCAATAGTTAGATTTCTATGAAATCTACTAAAAAGGATTTTATATATATGATATTACTCATATTAATGAAATATATAAAATATATAAAAAATTCATGTGAGTATTCAAATGAAAGGTCTCGATAAGTGTAACACCAGGAGACCTTTCATTTGAGTAAATTTGAGTAGAAGTGGTTGCAATAGTAACAAAAAGCGACTACAATGAAAACGTTACATCAATTTATTAATAAAGGATTGTCTACCACATGAAAACCATGTTCCTGTCACATGAAAATCATGTTGACATGTTATTTATACTTTAGTTATAGGCCCAAAAAACTATTTCTCCGGTAAATGTAAATCAGTAGCCTTTACCGATTATTTTTTTCAGTGTACAAAAACAGAAATTTCCTGATATTTTAGAAAATTTGACAAAATAATATGGAATTTTATAAAACCTTGTAAAATTTTGAACCTTGATATTATAAAAATGCATAAATTTCAGTAACATTCTGTAATTATTTACACAATTGGAGAAGTCAAATCTTGGAGTAGTGACAAGAATTTTGTAAATATTCATAGAATTACATGAAATTTGATAATTTTCCAGAAAATAAGTACTTGAGTTTTGCAAAATTGTATAAATTTTTATAAAATTTTATGAAATGTAAAGAATCAAATCTTCGATACGTGACAATTATTGAATGAATTTTTATAAAATTTTGTAAAATGTAAAGAATCAAATCTTTGATTCGTGACGGGAGTTTTATAAGGTTTCGTGAAATTTGATGAATTTTCATGAAATTTTATAACATTTTTTAAAATTTGAGAATTCAAAATTTTGATCCACGACCAGAGATTTTATGAACTCTCATAAAATTACATAAAATTCTATAAAAATTTACAAAATATTATAAAAATAAAATATCTATATTCTTCTTCAGAAGCTGCTAATCAATAAAGTCATTACAAAACAAAAGCTGAAACTTTTAACAATGAAAGAATTTTCGTTAATTATTTTCAAATCAAACCATCATATATGTTTATTTTTCATTAATTGAACATTCACTATTTGAACATTCATTATTTGAACATTTTTATGATTTCTGTAATTTTAAAAATTTTTAAATGCCTACTAATCCTAAACTAGTCGACCAATTGTGCCTATCTTGGAACTCATTTGAGGTAATCGTCTGAAGTATATGTGTGTCTCATTTCATTTAGATCCGTTAAGAACTGTAGACACAATCTTGGCAACATACCGCGTTATATTACATATACATAAATTTTAGTGATAAATGAATTTTTCATATGTCACATGGATATTTCTATCATGTTAATAAAAAAAAAATTCCCATGTTATCATTGGGAAAATTCCTATGTTAACATTGGAAAAATTCCTATGTTAGCATTGGAAAAATTCCTATGTTAACATTAGAAAAATCCCAATGTCTAGATAGGAATTTTTCCTATGCAAAAATAGGAAAAATCCCTATGTTTTTTTCTCCGTGTAGGGTTGATCGATCGATTATGAGCCTGAAAATCTTTTAAAGGGTGTACTCTATGATTCTTATGAGTTCTTTTCTCTTAATCTCTCGTGGACATTGAGAAATGAATTTTTAAAGCTCAAATTTCGCTAAAATGAGCTAAAATTAGCCACTTATGGGGCTGTTTTTCTGTGTCTATAGGGTGGATCGATTGATAATGGGTCTAGAAATCTTCTGTAGAGTCTTCTTTATGACTGTTAAGAGTTTCTTTTCTTAATCTCTAGTCTACACCGAGCTTCTAATTTTTTTTCGTCTTTGTTTTTTTTTTCGCTCGTCGTTTGCCGATTGAGTCCACGGGATGCGTACACGCGACAGAGAGGTCCGACCGCTATTCATCGTTTTTTGCGATATCTTTGAAAATATTCACTTTATCAAAAACTTGATGAGATCATTTTTTATCGGTTTTTTAATTTTAAACATTTTTTTTTTATAAACCTCCCCGTCAAATCCCCGTCAAATCAGCCGTTCCTGAGTTATACTGTTTCAAACAATTAAATTGTTAATAACATTTGTTTGCACCATTTTCCATGAAATTAAATACGATATTCGTAATCCTCGACCCAAAATACATAAGAATTCGTTGAAATTTTTCATGGACATAAAATGTACACGGGCTTTCCTCTTCAGCCGATGGACTATCTGTTATGGGGTTTTTCTCGGTGTCAATGGGATGGATCGATGGTTTATTAGCTGAGAAATCTTCATTAGAGTGTCCGTGAATATTATTAGAGGTTTATTCTATTAATTCCGTGCGAGCACCGACGATTAAATTTTTAAAGTTCTAAATCTCTAGATAATCATTTGTTATGGGAGTTTTTCTAGGTGTCATGTGGATCGGTGGTTCATTAGCCTAGAAATCTTTAGTAGTGTATTCTGAAAAATTTTTATAGGTATTTTACCTCCATTTCTTGCGAACACTAAAGAATGAATTTTAAAATTTCGAGATTCGGTGAAATTAGTAGAAAAATGAATGAGCAGACTTTGCTTGATAATTTTTTTTTTTTTATTATTTAATAATTCAAGATTGTCAAACACAGCGAAATCAATTTATAATAATCAAATTTTGCCACAATTTTGAAAAAATTCTGCTTGAAAAAGCGACTGTAACACATCTTTACTCAGATTACTCAACTCTGCGACATACTTTACTCGACTCAAAAAATTGAATAACTTACAAAAAAAAAAAACTTTACTCAATTCTTTCTCTACTCGATACTAACTTTACTAAACGTAAATTTTAATTAGTACTTAATGTATTCAATGATATATCGATTCATTAGTATATTGGAAATGTTGACGCGCTTTAAAAATCTCTTTTCAATATTATTTTGTTTAATAATATTTTATTCGGCAAAACTAATACTGTACTCAAAATTTGTCAGCTTACTGCAATCTGTACTGTAATGAAATAATTTAATAAATTAAAAAAAAATTTTTTACTGTATATAGATTCATAAATTATATATATTTGAGTAAAGTTGACATTGAATAGAGTTTATAAAATAATAGAATCTAATTTTTTTAAGAACAAAATTATTGAGTAAAGTATTTTTTTTAATTTATTGAAAGTAATCATATTCCCAGATAGCAAAATGACGTTTTAAGTTATTCCGAATGAGCTCAGATTTCTGATTTGGACGTCAGAGTCTACGTCTAAAAAACGTCTTTAAGACCTTCTGAAGAGGTCGAATGCGCCGCTTATTGTAGACTTTAAGAACTCATCAAAACGAGCTCTTAAAGAGCTCTTTTTTCTGAACTCGCACAAATGAATGATTTTTTATCTCTTTACGCTATTATAATGATAACAATAATAAGAACACAACAAAAATAATATTAATAATAATAATAATAAAAGTAAATTATGAAAAATAATTCAGAGTTTCATGAAGCACCGATGCTGATTTCGAATGTTTATTATTTTAGTTAGACCTAATATTGTCGGTTTAAAGAGAGAAAGTGAAAGTCGCAATTGCCGTAACTAAGATTCGAACCCGAGTCGCGCGCGTGCTAGATCGATACCTAACCCCCTACGCTGTTCAAACGATATGTCGTTACACATCTCATTATTCTTCCAAGCTAAGTTTATATAGTGATGAAATGTTGCGAATTGTGTATCGATAGAGAAAAAGTAATTTTTACGAATATTTATATACTAAAAAATATTCAAAAGTCTACCTGTAATATTTTTTTAAATAGTTTATATAAATTTTGTTTACTTTTCACAATATAAAATCTAATAGATAAATTAATGAATATTAAAAATTCAACAATAATTAATAAGTATATAGTTATAAGATATCGTTAAATTCGTATAAAATGTTTAAAATTGATACATGCAAAGTACTCCTTAAATGTAGAAAGTTCACATAATTTTTTCACATTAGAATCAAATTTTATTATTTTATCTAAATTAGTTTGATTACGAACCAGATTTTAACATTATTGCCTATTACTTCATAATATAATTTAAAATTTTTGAAAAATTTAATTAACCTGGATTAAGAGAAATGAGTTAACCTATGCCAAGTCTATATCTCCTATCCCATAGTAATTTAAAATTTTTGAAAAATTTAATTAACCTGGATTAAGAGAAATGAGTTAACCTATCCCAAGTGTAGATCTATATATTAATCTATTCAAATTGTTTTAAATCATTTAATTCTAATTATTTTTAATCATTTTCAATTTAATTTCTCAATCAGGAAAGTAATAAATGAAAAATGAATAAGATTTTGACAGCTTTATATTAAAAAGAAATTTGTGTTTTTGTTTATAATGTCTATAAGCTCATTAAACGCAACTCAAAAAGAAGTCCAAAAAAGGGACTCAGTTAGATGTCAGGCGTCGCCTCATATAACACTCGGGGTCTCTGCCTCACGACGAAAAGTGCAGCACTTGCACTTTGAAGGACAATCGGACAACACCTCGATCACGCCTTGAGCACACCATGCCCACGTTCTGTCAAACTTGCAATTTTAGACCAATAACAAAATTCAACTCCCTCCCAAAAGTCGCGACCCAAGTGCTTAAAAACCCTAAGCACCGCGGCACGCGCGTTCAATCTTTTATCAAAGAATACGAGGGAAGGTATCCTCGTAGAACCCGTGTGTGTCCCCGTACCGCGTTACGTACGAGGCAGTATAAAGCACTAGGTCGCTTATACAAACTTCTAAATTCACTATTGTCCTATTTGATTCTTTAAATTATATCGTCTACGAATCGTGCCAGTGTGCTCTTCGAGCAGGATCGAGGGCCCCGTTGTCCGTAGTGATATCTTTCTCTAAATTCCAACTTTTCGATCTGTTATTTAATTAAGGGTAGATCTAAGTATTCGCCGGAGTCGTTACTCTGTTCACGAACTCATAATTAAACATTCTAAATCACTAAATATAGTTATAAGTGAATAGTTATTAAGTGAAATATTGTGCATTGAGTGCGTCTCACCCGTAGGGCTAAAATTTTTAATAAACAGTAAAACTCCGAATATCGTGGAACCCATCATTTCTAAGATTAGTTCCTGAACCTCTTTCATTACATCGATCTCAACCACGAGAGAAGGAAGAGAAACCAATCCAGGATCTACCGATCGACAACTCAAATTTAAATCAACAATAGAATTCATAAGGGACGATGGTAAGTTCGGTTCCTGTAATCGACTTCTCTTTAAATTCGCCGTTTGGAACTCCTGGATACCGGGAGGCGTTCGAAATACACATTAAAAATAAAACTCTTGTAGTTTATCTACAAGAAAAAATCTATCTAAAAGCGTGTCCGAGCCTCCTCAAGGCCCACTCTACCAATAATTATTTAATTATAATTAATTCGGACATAACACTTATGAACAAAAATCATCTTTACAGATTTTTTATACTTATATATGTCATTTATATATTGAAAACGTTAATTTATTTTGTAAATTGAATTATTATCATGTATTTCAGCTATAGAGTTATAAAATGTGTCTAAAGGAATTGCTAATATTGCTTTTTATATTAACTAAATATTTGTTGACAGTTAACAAAAATTCATTAACCATTAATAAATATTTATTAACAATTTGTAAATTGTACTTAATAAATTTGACTGTTCATAAATATTTATTAAATCCTATGATGTTAAAAAATCATTTATTAACAGTTGATAAAGCTTATCAAATATAAACAAATTTTTTTACCCGTTTCAGTTTTTTAACTTCATTTATTTGGTTAAACAAAAATTAAAGTCTTAAATCAACTTTATTACCAAATTGCATGTATTTTGCCCCACACGTTGTTCGATGTATTCAGTTGAGTAGCAAAAGCGTGGATTACCTCATGCTCACATTTTAATTTAGTTGATCGACAAAATACGTGCTGATGACATCGATAGTTTGATTTCTGCAGAGATTCCAGATCCGTCTACTGATCAATTACTATTTGATATTGTTACTACAAACATGATTCATGGTCCGTGCGGAAATCTGAATCCTTCATCACCTTGCATGGTGGACGGAAAATGTACAAAGCGTTTTCCTAAAGATTTTACTAACGATACGGTCACACATGTTGACGGATATCTAATATATCGTCGAAGAAGTACCGAAAATGGCGGACAATCTTTCGTTAAAACTATCAACAAGGCAGACATCGACATTGATAATCGTTGGGTGGTACCATATTCACCTTTGCTGAGCAAAACATTCGATGCTCCTATTAATGTTGAGTTATGCAGTTCAGTGAAGAGTATCATGTATATTTGTAAGTATATGCATAAAGGAAGTGATATGGCTGTATTTAGGGTTGAAAATACTAATGTTTATTCTCCTCCAGTGAATGAAAATGATAAAATTACGATTTACCAAATTGGCAGGTATATCAGTTCCAATGAAGCTGTCTAGCGCATTTTCGGTTTCCCAATTCATGAACGGGATCCAGCAGCTATCCATTTAGCTGTCCATCTTGAAAACGGCCAGCGCGTATATTTCACCAACGATACAGCGCTTGATCGTGCTATAAATCCACCAAAAACTACGCTCACCGAGTTTTTTGAACTGTGAAATCGTGCGGATGCTTTTGGTGCCTTCGCACAAACACTGCACTATTCTGAAGTTCCACGGTATTTTACATGGACTCAGTCGAAACAATGGATGCCCCGTAAGAAAGGGATACCAGTTGATCTGTGCCCCGGTTTATTCAAATCAAATAATTTGGTTCGTGTATATACAGTTAATCCAAGGCAAACTGAGTGCTTTTATCTGCGACTATTGTTCGTTAATGTCACCGGACCATTGTCATTTCAAGATATACGGAAGGTAGATGGACAACAGTATCCTACGTATAAAGATGCATGCCTTGCTCTAGGCTTGCTAGAAGAAGACAACCATTGGGACAGTATGCTTGCTGAAGCAGCATTAAACTGCACAGGAAAACAAATTCGTCTACTATTTGCTATAGTATTGACTACATGTTTCCCGGCCCGAGCACAAATGTTGTGGGATAATCACAAAGATTCAATGACTGATGATATATTGTATCGACATCGTACAAGGTTCAAAGATCTAGCAATATCATTCAGTGATGCAATGTACAATAAAGCATTGATTGCTATCGAGGATCTTTGCATTGCTATTGCGAATTTACCAATCAGTCATTTCGGTATGAGCTCACCAAATCGAAGTGCATCTGATTTACTCAACACAGATATGAATCGTGAATTACAGTACGATACTGTAGAAATGGCAAGCATTGTCAGTCGCAATGTTCCACTACTAAATGATGAACAAAAAATTATCTACGACCGCATCATGCTGGCAGTTTCGGCAGGACAAGGAGGATTCTTTTTTTTAGATGCACCAGGTGAAACTGGCAAAACATTCCTTATTTCGCTACTTCTTGCCGAAATACGATCAAAAAATGGCATCGCATAGGCCGTTGCATCTTCTGGCATTGCAGCTACTTTATTAGATGGAGGCAGAACTGCTCATTCAGCATTTAAGCTGCCGTTGAACATTCAAAATAATCCAGATGCAGTGTGCAACATAAAAAAACAATCGTCTATGGCCACAGTGATGAAACAATGTAAAATTATTATCTGGGATGAATGCACTATGGCACACAAACATTCGCTTGAGGCATTGGATAGGACATTAAAGGATATAAAAAACGACGATAAACTGTTTGGCGGCACTTTGTTACTCCATTCATGTGATTTCAGACAAACACTTCCTGTTATTCCACGTTCAACGTGGGCTGATGAAATTACCGCTTGCTTAAAATCATCGCGACTATGGCGTAATGTTGAAAAAGTACAATTTACGGTGAACATGCGTGTTCAAATGCTTCAGGATCCATCCGCCGAAACATTCTCTAAACAACTGTTAGATATTGGCGATGGGAAAGTTTCTGTACATGAAAATACTGGATGCATAAAATTACAGACGAACTTCTGCACAATCATCGACTTGCAAAATACTCTTATCGATCACATATTTCCCGACGTACACACACAATATGAAAATCATAAGAGTTTTTAAATTCATTGGATTTGCCAGGCATGCCACCACATCATTTACAATTGAAGGTTGGATCTCCGATTATTCTGCTTCGTAACTTAAACCCACCACAGCTATGTAATGGCACACGATAAGTCATTAAAAAATTAATCAAAAACGTTATTTAAGCCATCATCTTGAATGGCAAGTTTCAAGGCGAGAATGTGTTGCTGCCACGAATCCCTATGATTCCCACAGATGTGCCAATTGAATTCAAACGCACTCAATTCCCAATTAGATTGGCATTTGCTATGACGATCAATAAGTCACAAGGAGAAACATTGTCTGTATGTGGCTTAGATTTGGAAACACCGTGGTTTTCTCACGGACAACTATATGTAGCATGTTCTCGGGTGGGGAAAACCATCCAGTTTGTTTGTGTTGGCTAAAGACGGACTCACCAAGAATATTGTACACTCTATTGCGCTGAGAGATTAATTTTTTTTTTTTCAACTGCCATAATTGATAGTAAAAATATGAATAATTATTTTTGATGTTTAAATAGCTATCAAGGATTGTAATTTAAAATATATTCGTTACTTTAATGAAGATTCATTGATTAACCTAAATAAAACATACTTTTATTGTTTATAACATTTTCGATTATAAATATATCCCCGCACACTTACAAAAGATAGTTCTTTTCATTGAATTAAAAAAATGTTTTCTTAAAATAACATACATGGCAAAACAACGTTTGCCGGGTCAGATAGTATATATATATATATATATATATATATATATATATATATATCTTATATCTAATCTAATCTAATCTAATATATAAAATTCTTGTAACACAGTTTTCGTTGCCATACTCCTCCGAAACGGCTTGACCGATTTTGATGAAATTTTTTGTGCTTATCCAGTATCTATGAGAATCGGCCAACATCTATTTTTCATCCCCCTAAACGTTAGGGGTAGTCCACCCCTAAATTTTTTTTTTTATTTTTTAGACAAAATTTTTAATTTCTATTTTTTTATGATACAACATACAAAAATACATACAATCCTCAATTTTCACCCTTCTACGATCAACCCTTATTTTTTAATAGCCATTTTAGTAATTTAATCATTTTTCCTCTCCGGTCGAAAACTGATCAATCGTCATTTAATTAGTTATCCCCGCCAGATGTCTACAGGTGTCACTTCTGACCCAGTAAACAGCACGGAGTAGGGATGAGAACGAAGCCGGTCTCCTTTCTTTCTCACTCCCTACACAGTTGTCGGCCATCATTATTGTTTATGCATCAAGTGTAGTAGTAACGTTGACAATTATTATTTTGCTATCTCAGTGTAACTCTCATATTAACTTTCAATTATTCCTATTTTATCAATAATAATTAAATTATCAATTTTGAGTGTATTTTGCACGATTAGTTAATCAAGTAATTTTATAACCTCAAAAGTACTCAACACGTGACACGAGCTTCCAATAACAACGGATTTTGTGTTGTAAGTATACTTTTTTTATTTATATCGAAAATGTTGTTGATCTTATAAAAATGTAATTTTAATTTAATTTTATTAAAAAAATGTAATTGAACAATTAAGATTTTCATAGTTTCCAAAAAATCAATCATTATGAATCTTTATTTTGAAATGTCAATGGAAATATTGGTTGTATGAAAAAATTATAAGAGACAATGTTTTCATAAAATTTAATTTTTTACTTTTGTTTGAAAAATTTTTCCATAAAACTTATATTTTTGTTATAATTTCATAAATTAAAACTAATCATTTCAAAACTGCGGCAAAAATCCTGGCCCTAATTATACTTTTAACATTTTTCATCATTAAATAATTTCATTAATTCTATTTATATATGTTTTGTACAGTGAGCAATGCCAAGAAAACGCAAAGGGGCTGATTTGAGCCGCAGTACAAGTAAAGCTCGAAACTTGCGAAATAGCAGATCCGAAAGAACAGAAGAACAAATCCAGCAACAAAATACTGATGCACGTGTCAGAATGGCGCAATTGCATCAAGAAGAGCCAGAAGATACACGAGCTGAACGCAATGAAGTCAGAAGATTAGAACAACGACAATCACGCCGTTTCACAGTCAGTAGACGAAAAACAAATGACCAACAACGACAACAGGTACATCGAGCATTTATATCTGATTCATTCCTGCGTCTAGCATTCCAGTATAAGCCCGATATTGAATATTATGCTCATTCAAAAGTGGTAATTGGTGCTATGGACAAGGAATGTCCGCATTGTCATGCTCTGAAATTCAAAAATGAGTCAGCTGGGATGTGTTGCGCGTCAGGAAAAGTGCAACTACCTGAAATTGTAACACCACCTGAACCATTGAACGGCTTACTTATCGGCACGGATCCAGATTCTAACGTGTTCCTGAAGTCAATTCGAAGATTCAATTCATGCTTTCAAATGACATCGTTCGGAGCAACAGAAATAGTTCGAAATACTAATGCAAATGGTCAACAATTCAATTCTACATTCAAAATCAGAGGCCAAGTTTATCATAAAATGGGCTCACTGCTACCAATGCCAAACGAACCACATAAATTCTTACAAATCTACTTTATGGGCGGCGAGGATTCCGGAAGCGCACTTGCCAATCGCGTGAATGCACGTTGTGATTATAATAACCTTGATTCACTTTATGCCAGGCGCATCGTCAGCGAGCTAGATGCTCTTTTGAACGAGTACAACGAGTTGTTGAAAATATTCAAATCACAAATGCACCAATTACAAAGCGATAATCACGCTATCGTCATTAATCCTGATAAAACACCAGCTGGAGAGCATATTCGTAGATTCAATGCACCCGTTGTTGATGATGTTGCTGGAATCATGGTTGGCGATTGTACAGCTGCACGAGAAATTGTGATTCGTAGAAGAAATAATAATCTTCAGTTCATTGCTGACACACATCGTTCATATGACGCTCTCCAATATCCGCTAATATTCTGGAAGGGACAAGACGGATATTGCATAAACATAAAACAACGAGATCCCGTATCCGGTACTTCATTGATTATTAATTTGATCATTAATCATTTAACAAAACAATTAAATTATTGAACGTAATAAATTAAAAATAAATTTTAATGAACAAATATTACAGGAGCTGAAACAAACAAGAACGTTAGCTCAAAGGATTATTATGCGTACTGATTAATGATTAGACGTGGCCTGGACAACGTCATTTTACGATGTCGTGAGCTTTGTCAACAATTCATGGTCGACATGTACGCGAAGATTGAGAGCGAACGACTACGATACTTACGATATAATCAACAAAAGCTGCGCGCGGAAGAGTACATTTATTTGCGAGACGCTATCAACAACAACGCCGACGTCGCCGAAATTGGTAACCATGTCATTTTACCATCATCGTACGTAGGCAGTCCACGTCATATGCAAGAATATATACAGGATGCTCTGACTTTCGTGCGCGAATATGGACGACCATGTTTATTTATCACGTTCACATGTAATCCAAAATGGCCAGAGATTACATCTTTGCTACTGCCTGGCCAAAATGCAATACATCGCCATGACATTACAGCACGTGTGTTAAGACAAAAGTTGAAGTCTTTAATAAGTTTCATTACTAAATCACATGTATTTGGTCCCACACGTTGCTGGATGTATTCGGTTGAGTGGCAAAAGCGAGGATTACCTCATGCACACATTTTGGTTTGGTTCATCGACAAAATCCGTCCTGAAGAAATCGATAGTATCATGTCTGCGGAAATTCCAGATCCATCCACTGACCAACTGCTGTTTGATATTGTTACAACAAACATGATTCATGGTCCATGTGGTACTCTTAATAGTTCATCGCCTTGCATGGCTGATGGAAAATGTACTAAAAATTTCCCTAAAGATTTTACCAATGATACGGTCACAAATGTCGACGGATACCCAATATATCGTCGAAGAAATCCTGAAAATGGCGGACAATCATTTATTAAAAATATCATCAACACAGACATTGATATTGACAATCGTTGGGTGGTGCCATATTCGCCTCTGCTGAGCAAGACATATGATGCTCATATTAATGTGGAGTTCTGCAGTTCTGTGAAGAGCATCAAATACATTTGCAAGTATGTCCATAAAGGCAGTGATATGGCTGTGTTTAGAGTGGAAAATACTAATGTGAATGCTCCTCCAGTGAATAAAAACGATGAAATAACGCTCTACCAAATTGGTCGGTACATCAGCTTCTATGAAGCTGCTTGGCGTATCTTTGGTTTTCCAATTCATGAACGGGATCCAGCAGTTGTTCAGTTAGCCATCCATCTTGAAAACGGTCAGCGTGTATTTTTTACGAACGAGACAGCGATTGATCGTGCAATAAATCCACCTAAAACTACACTCACTGCATTTTTTGAATTGTGTAATCGTGCGGATGATTTTGGTGCCTTTGCACGAACATTTCTCTATTCACAAGTACCACGCTATTTCACATGGACTCAAACAAAAACATGGATGCCCCGCAAGCAAGGCTCACCAGTTGCTGCATGTCTCAATTTATTTAAATCAAACGCCTTGGGGCGATTATTTACAGTCAATCCAAGACACACGGAGTGCTTTTATTTTCGACTGTTGTTGGTTAATGTTACTGGCCCATTATCATTTCAAGATATACGTAAAGTGAATGGGCAACAATATCTAACGTATAAAGATGCATGCCTTGCACTCGGCTTGCTGGAAGACGATAACCAGTGGGAATGCATGCTTGCTGAAGCTGCATTGAACTGTACAGCAATACAAATTCGTCTACTATTCGCTATAGTGTTGACTACATGTTTCCCAGCCCGAGCACAGATATTATGAGAAAATCACAAAGATTTATTTATTAATAATATATGCCAAGGCACAGGCCGAATGGCAAGGTATTTAATACAATGTAATTTGTGATGACTGTATTGGAAGATATAAATATAAATATAAATAAATAGTATAAAATATAGATAGTATAGTATAGTAACAATAATGCATAGAATTATATATAAATTTTTAAGTTATAACATCATATAATGGTTTAGATTTAAGATTTGCAATTTGTTTAATATTAACTTAAGATTTAAGTAATACAATTACTAAACAATTGTTAATTTTACAATTTTTACAATTTTTAGAAGTCAGTAGAGATTAGATAATCATACATTTTCTTTTTAAATATTTCTAAGGTGGTTGCAGCTACTATATCAGCTGGTAACTTTTGCCATAAACGTATTGCCGAAATTGAAAATGAATGCTCAAGATTTAAAGTAGAAAAACTAGGAATAAAGTAATTTACATTGTTGTTTTTACTCGCTAATCTTTCTGAGCGCCTAGCATCGTCTTCTACAAATAATTCCCTTAAATAAATAGGTTTTCCAGTATGTAGCAACTTATAGAAATATGTAGCCAGAAAATATGTTCTTCTCGATTTAACCGATAACCATTTCAATTTGGATCGATAAGGAGTTATATGTTCATCTCGTTTAATATTAAAAATAAACCTTATTGTACAGTTTACTGCACGCTGCAGTTTTAAATCATTATCAGCATTTGAATCGATTAGTACAACCGAACAATAATCTATCAGCGGAAGAATAGTAGCCGAAACCAATAATTTTCTGATATCAGAATTGAAAATATTTTTTCTCACTTTTAAGTAATATAATGCAGAATTTATCTTTTTTATAGTTTGAGAGATATGAGTTTTCCAAGATAGATCATTATTTATGTATAAACCGAGGCATTTAGTTGAATTAATATAAGGTAATTTTACATTATCAATAGTTATGGATGGAAGAGTAGCCCAGTCGATTAATTTAAGTTTACCGTTAGTTCCAAGAATCATCGCTTTTGTTTTACTGTGATTTACTATTAGACCATGTTTACGAGCCCAATAAGAGATAGCCTGTGCATCAATAGTGACTCGGCTTATTGCATCAATTAAATCAATTGGCAAGAAATGATGACATATATATATGTCATCTGCAAACAGCCCGTATCTACAATAAGTTATTCTTTTACCTACCAGATTTATTACCATTAAGAATAAAATTGGACCAAGAACTGAGCCCTGAGGAACTCCAGATGTTGTTTCTAAGAACTTAGATGGTAATTTATTTTCATCTATTACAGATTGTGATCGATTTGATAAATAAGAAAAGAACCAAGCTAAAGTATTAATCGAAAAACCAAGCTCAAACATAGCTATTAAAATTACTTTAGGATCAACATAGTCAAAAGCCTTACTTAAATCAAATAGTACTAATAAAGTTAATTCAGCTCTGTCAATGGCACCTCGAACATCATCAGTTAATCTTAATAAAGCTGATTGTGTACTATGATGTTTTCTAAATCTCGATTGAAATTTGTCAAGTAATTCTTTTTTTTATAAATAATTTACTACTTGATCGGCAACCAGCCTTTCAAATACCTTGCTCAGATGAGACAAGTTTGCTATCGGACGTGTATCTGATACTGATTTTGGAGTTACCACTTTATTTAGCGGAATGATGAAGACCCTTTTCCGATCTTCTGGAAAAATACCTGATTCAAGCGATCGATTAAACAGTAATGTGAGAAAAATACTAATCTGAGATGTATGATCTCTTAAACATCCCAAATTCAAACCATCCGGACTCTTACCCTTAGATTTTAACACGGTCAACTTTAGAGCATTAGTTACATCAATGATATCGAGATATTTCCAATCAAAAGAACAATTTACTTTACTAGTATGATGCATTTGTAATGAATCTAAAAACAAAGCATCACACGATGGATGCTTTCTAACTATAGTAGCAAAATGATAATTCAAAGTTTCAGCCGTAAAATAGTTTAATGGCGAGATAGCTTTACCTTTTATTAGTCCTAAACACTTAAGCTTGCTCCACATAGTTTGAGCAATTGATAAATTAGAGAGCTCATTTTGTAGATAAGTATTCCGAGCTCGGTTTAATTCTAGTTTTAATTCCTTTCTTTTGATTTTATATAATCTAAGTAAATCAGAATTTTTTGTTCGTTTGGCTCTTTTGTATAATATCTTACGTTCTTTACATTTTAGTTTTAGCTCTTTTGTAATCCAACAATTTGAATTTCCAGTAATTTTATGCGTGATAATAGGAGCATGTATATCTAGTAGTTTCAGAACATTATCTGAGAAATATTTTAATAGGTCATTAGGATCAAGATTTTTAACAATACTGACATCAATATTTAATGTAATCAAAGAACTCGAGAGCGCATCATGATCACATTGTTTGAAATTTCTATAACTAATTAATTTAGCTAAAGGTTTTGGTAAGTTTAATAGATATTCACAAAATAAGTAATCATGACCCGCTATAAAAGGTGCTTCAGACTTAAAGAAGGAACCTAATTTAGATTCAGAGTCTAATAGAATCACATCTAATCAAGAATCCCTCGAAGCACTATGATGAGTAGCGTTAAACGGTACGCAATACAGTGCGGATTCAAGAATAAAGGAATTCAAATGATTTATCTATATTAGGGTGTTTCAAAAAAAGACGAATTTTTTTTTTTTTCTTTTGGTGTCTAAAAATTGATAGTATACCTAAAAACAAAAATTTTGGCGCCCATGTGAGCTCTTAATATGAATAGTAAGATTTGCCTGTATCCATTTCTTTATTTTCCATTTAAATAACACGGGAAAAATTTTTTTTAATTTTTTAATTTTTATTACTTTAAAACGGTTCATCGTAACAACAATCTGAAAAATGATATTAGTAGGAAATTTTACGCTCTACAAAAAACGTTTAAAGACCAAAGTTCCTCAGATTAACGGCTTCAAAGATATCCGCGGTCAAAGATAACACTAATAAAAAATTTCAAATATTTTCCAATAAAATTACAAAAAAAATATCACATGCTATATTTTTATTATTTTTTATGTTAAATTACTTCAATTCCGTTAACCTGAGACTGTAAAATTTTTTTTTTAACTAATTAATTCAATACTTAACTCACGAAATGCACTAATATATAAATATGAACGTTAAAAATGTCACATAAATGATTTTTTGGTCTTTCTTATAACAAATTTATTTTATATTTTATAAAATTTATAAATTTTTGTAAGAGGAAAATGTAAAGTTCCTTATTACACAAACTCACCAAACACTCATCATTGCATATTATTCAAAATAATATGAAAATTCTGTAAATACGTTAAATCAATTAAATCTACTATAAAACTTGATCAAATGTTTTTTATTTGAAAAATATCAACAGAGCTTTATTTAGCTCTGTCGGTACAGAGTATTATACTCATTTAATTTGAGTGTTGTAGCTAATAAGCTCTGTGTTGGTAAGCCTGGTTGTTCGGTACTAACTTCATTTAGTTGCTTTGCTCTCAACGCTTTACTATATCTTCTCGTCATTGTCTTTGTTCATTGATACTGACTGTTTTTTCAATCCGTTATATTATTAATTTAATTAGTTAAAATATATTAGTTATAAATTTTGTGACCATAATGGTGAAAACAGTGTACTTGATTGGTGATGTGTTAAGTGAATTAGTTGGAAAAAAATTACCCTCTCTGAAAGAGGTTATGTCGCTTTTATTTTATTATCTTGATACGAAAAATTTTTCAGTTAAAGAAAGTATATCAATCACTATCGACAAAGTTTTTGAAATTTGGTGTGCGGCACAAATCCCGACAAGAGAGAAAAGATCTGCTTTTTTGAAACTAATCTCAAATCACAATCGATGGAAGAATTTACAAAAAAACCGTAAAATGAAAAAGTCAAAGTCTCAAAAAAAAAAGGAATCCGTTTTTCAGGATGAATTAAATAAACTATTTGATGTAGCTCATGCGGATGTTTTAAATATACTGGACAAAGAAAAAAGATTATTTTATTTGGGACAAAAATCTTCCAGTCGACGTGGTTTTATTTCATATAATTCTCAACCAATTTTAGAAGATGTCGAAGACATGGATGTTGATATCAGCAATTATGATAATAATAACAATAATAGTGATAATAATAGTGAAGAGAACATTGATAGCAATGATAAACTATAATAATAATGGTAATGATAGTAATAATAATGTCGGAGAGTTTGATAACGACAATGTCAACTATTATTGTGCAGTTGAGACTGATGATGTTGCTAATCATAAAATATCAAGTCATCCATCTCAATTATCCCAGAAATCTTTGGAAAGTAATACTTCTCGTATAATCTCTAATTATGAAGATGAAATGCCAAAACAACAAGTTCCAAAAATTGATATAATGACACCAGAACTTGCTGCGGCTTTGGATAGAGCTAACGTGACTAGTAGGATGGCGACTTACATTATTGCTGCTTTATTATCTTGCTTGAACATTGATTGTGCAAGCGTAAACTTTAGTCATGTGACTATTCACCGAGCAAGGGAAAAATTCCGGAAAGAAGCGGCGTTAAATCTGAAGACTAATCTGGAAACTGACAATTATGTACTACATTTTGATGGAAAACTGTTATCAGATATTACAGGTACAGAACAAGTTGACCGGCTTCCGATTATTTTATCATCATCAGGTAAATTTCAACTGTTAGGAGTTCCTAAACTAGAATCTGGGACTGGACAAAACCAAGCTTCAGCTATTATTAAAACAGTAAAACAATGGGATATTAATACTGACAACATCAAAGCATTGTGTTCTGATACTACGGCGTCAAATACGGGTAAATAATTTATTAATAAAAAAAATATAACATGGTTGATTACCGTAATGTTTAAATGCTAAATCAAATCAGATTTTTAGTATTAACCATTAATTTCCAAGTTATGAGTTATTTTTTTTTCCAAATTGAAAAGATTTCTCCGTACTACTCTAAAAAATCGATACTTCACTAGCAATTCTCATTTTATTTTTTCAGGAATCAGAAATGGTGCGTGTGTATTAGTAGAAAAGGCTCTTAGTAGAAAACTGTTGTACTTGCCATGCCGACACCATATTTTTGGAATTGTTCTTCGAAGTGCATTTGAAGTATACTGGCCTGCTTCGTCTGGCCCAAACGTTCCAATTTATCAGAGATTTAAAAAGAAGTGGGATGAAATTGACCAATCAAACTTTACGGCTGGTATTTGTGACAAAAAAGTTTTGGAAGTAATAACACCAATCAAAGATGAGATTTTGAAATTCGTTAATAATCAAATAGAAGTAAAATTTTTTAATCCAGCGCTGAAGAATTATTAACTGATGTTAAAGTGGAAAAAGAAAAATGTATAAAGTTCAGTATAATTGAGGAGCTGATTTTCAAAAGGGTATCTTTTCATATTTTAAAATACCAGTTTTCTGAACTTTTAAATACTAATTACTTTGAGAATTATGAACATTTATAAATGAAAATCGAATTGCAGCTTCATAACCGATTGCACTTTATAGCTAAATTAAAAAAAGTTCAATACAAATAGTTATAATTGAAGATAACTAGTTTTTTGTCTCGATTAATCAAAAATCAAAAGATACCCTTTTGAAAATAAGCTCCTCAATTATCAATTTTACTCTGATTAATTAACTTGCCGTCGTGATTAAAAATATTGAAAATCAGTTTCACATGACTGTTATACTTTCAATCATCTTTAACGATTAAAATTGCGTTTGTAAAATATTTTACAACTTTTACCTCACATCAGTTAATAATAATTAGTCTTCTCAACTTTGAAATTGCGATATAATCAATTTCATTTTGACTTATAACTTTTTTTGTAGACGGATCATTGTCGAGACGATTACCGTGAACTTCTGGAATTATCATTAATATTTTTGGGTACTACTACCACAAATATTACATTTAAGCATCCTGGAGCGGTCCATCATGCAAGGTGGATGGCTAAAGCAATATATAGTTTAAAAATTTTTTTATTCAGAAATGAATTTCATCTTACTAAATCGGAAATAGATGGATTACGAGAACTTTGTTTATTTATCATAATATTCTATTTAAAAGCTTGGTTCACTGCGCCGTGTGCTATAACAGCACCTAATAATGATTTAACTTTGATTAAAGAATTAATTTCATATGAAAGATTTAATAATAGTCTTTCACAGACATGCTCACAAAAATTAGCCGATCACTTGTGGTATTTAAACAACGAGCTGTCTGTTTTATCTCTCTTTGATAAAAATGTTTCAGTTGGAACAAAAAAAAGAATAGTTCATGCTCTTAAAAACTGTAAAGCCAATGAAACTACAACAAATCGCTTTATAATAGATAAGAAAAATTTAGAGTCATTATTAAATAAAGATCTTAGTCAATTTATGTCTATGAGATCGATTAATATATTTGAATCGTTTGATTTGTCGTATGAGTTCATTGATGAGGATGTTACTTTGTGGCCTCAGAATCCGAATTTCTTAGAAAACTTGGAGTATTTCGGGAAACTTCAAGTTATGAATGATGTAGCAGAACGCGGCTTGGCATTGATAGAGCAGTATAATCGATGCTTAACGAAAGATGAAGAACAGCTTCAATATTTGTTGCAAGTAGTGACAGAACTAATATTTTCAAGTTGAAAAATTGTTGTAACAAGTTGTAAATATAGTTTTTTGTTATAAAGAATTAATTGTTCAATTAAATTTCTTAATATTTAGTAAAAAAAAAATAAATTTGTTATAAAAGAGACCAAAAAATCATTTATAAGATATTTTTAACGTTTATATTTATATATTAGTGCATTTCGTGAGTTAAGTATTGAATTAATTAGTAAAAAAAAAAGTTTACAGTCTCAGGTTAACGGAATTGAAGTAATTTAACATAAAAAATAATAAAAATATAGCATATGATATTTTTTTTGTAGTTTTATTGGAAAATATTATAAATTTTTTATTAGTGTTATCTTTGACCGCGGATATCTTTGAAGCCGTTAATCTGAGGAACTTTGGTCTTCAAACGTTTTTTGTAGAGCGTAAAATTTCCTACAAATATCATTTTTCAGATTTTTGTTATGATGAACCGTTCCAAAGTAATAAAAATTAAAAAATTAAAAAAAATTTTTCCCGTGTTACTTAAATGGAAAATAAAGAAATGGATACAGGCAAATCTTACTATTGATATTAAGAGCTCACATGGGCGCCAAAATTTTTGTTTTTAGGTATACTATCAATTTTTAGACACCAAAAGAAAAAAAAAAAATTCGTCTTTTTTTGAAACACCTTAATCTATATATATATATATAGATATATTTATCTATATATATAGATATATATTAGCTGACCAGGCAAACGTTGTTTTGCCATGTATGTTATTTCTAGAAAACATTTTTTTAATTCAATAAAAATAACTATCTTCTGTAAGTGTGCGGGGATATATTTATAATTGAAAGCGGTATAAACAATAAAAGTATGTTTTATTTAGGTTAATAAATTAATCTTTATTAAAGTATATAACGAATATAACGAATATAACCACCCATAAAGTATATTTGTAAAAATTTATGAGATTCGTTTGGCATTAGCAGCAATGAGCCCACTTTGTGATAAACTTGGCCTTTGATTTTAAACGTGGAATTAAATTGTTGACCGTTTGCTGCAACATTGCTAACTATTTCTGTTCCTCCAAACGATGTCATTTGGAAACATGAATTGAATGTGCGAATTGACTTCAGGAACAGGCTAGAATCTGGATCAGTACCAATAAGTAAACCGTGCAATGGCTCAGGTGGTGTTTCAATTTCGGTTAGTTGTACTTTTGCTGATGAGCAACACATCCCAAGTGGCTCATTTTTAAATTTAAGTGCATGACAATGCGGGCATTCCTTCTCTAAAGTACCAATAACCACTTTGGAATGAGCATAATATTCAACATCAGGCTCGTACTGGAATGCTAGTCGAAGAGATGAATCTGACAGAAATGCTCGATGAACTTGTTGGCGTTGTTGGTCAATTCTTCAACGTCTGTCGACTATGAATAGTCTACTGTCCCCACTACGAAACTTTTCTTGAAGTAATTGCCAAACTCTATTTTTTTTTTTAAAATATGTAAAAAAATTCAAGGAATCCAATGGTGCAATTTGCACGCAAATTTTCGATGCCGATTTTTTTTTATTTATAAAAAACTGTCGCAAAAAATATTTTAGCCGACTAAAACCAATATGTACGGAAATTCTTTCACCGTGCAGTTGTTTAAATGTTAATAATATAAAACTTCAATGTTTTCTGAATCCATTGATCACAAATTTTTCATAAAAATATTAATTTTTAATAATAAAATAATAAAATTAAATAAAAAAATACTTGCCTAACAGCTGAGCTAGTTACCGACGCAGTCTGCGCAGCTCTCGAGTGGGGAAAGTTGCGCGCGCCGCTGGGTCTGTTTGAATTGTCACGGCGTATGACAAATAAAATTTCCAATAATTTTTTTTTTAATTCATTAAAATAATTGTGTTTTTCAAAATTATTATCAGAATTATATTAAACGTAAAAGTTTCATGAACCAAAAAGTTTTTTTTCTATGGAAAATTATTATTTTTTTTTGTAAAAAATATTTTTTTAAACTTAGCATGATATTACTTACTGTGATATTCTCGCATGCAAATTTGCATTGTCTTCTTGAATTTGTTCGCTTGATCTTCGTGCTCTTAAATCTTGCTTGGCTCTGGAACGGCTCGTTCGACAACTCAAATTGGCCCCTTTGCGCTTTTTTGACATTGCTGACTGTATATAGAACATATAAATAAATGAAGTTAAAAAACTGAATCGGATAGAAAAATTTGTTTATATTTGATAAGCGTTGTCAACTGTTAATAAATGATTTTTTAACATCATAGGATTTAATAAATATTTCTGAACAGTCAATAACTAATTTATTAAGTACAATTTACAAATTGTTAATAAATATTTATTAATGGTTAATGAATATTTGTTAATGGTTAATCAATATTTGTTAACTGTCAACAAATATTTAGTTAATATAAAAAGCAATATTAGCAATTTCTGTAGATACATTTTATCACTCTATAGCTGAAATACATGATAATAATTCAATTCACAAAATAAATTAACGTTTTTAATATATAAATGACATCATATAAGTATAAAAAATCTGTAAAGATGATTTTTGTTTATAAGCAATCTTCATATCATATGACAGTGCAAGCAGAACAAATTCACTTAACAAAATATATATTAATTATAAATATTTGTTTGAATATACCATAGATATTTGTGACATAAATATTTGTTAACTATTAATAAATACTTATTAACAATTAATAAATGTACTTTCTTCCCAAATGAATATTTATTGAATATTAAAAAATATTAATTTAAATTTAATAAATTAAATAGTTAATAAATCCTTTTATCAGTGCATTAGTAGAAAACAGTGACTTAATATTGTGTTGTATTCATTTGCTTATTATTTAACTCACCTTTCACAATAATAAAACAGGTATATTTATTAACCACGTACACGTTTTCGTTTTGATTTAAAACTATTTCCAAAAAATGTTAAGTACAATATATACAGGTACGGTAATGGCCGTTGTTGGCGGGAGCTTACAACACGTGTTTATTTACATGAGATCACTTAATTAACTGAGAGTTAAAACTGTCTTTGTCAGATTAATAAATTGTAAATAAATAATTATTGCACTGGAAATTGATGCTCAATTTACGATGACAGCAAAATTAACATAAGAGTTGCACAGAAAAATTAAAATAATAAGTATAACAGTCACTGCTACGATTGATACACAAATAAAACCAAAAAAACATGATTGAAAAATGTATAGTGAGTAAGACAGGAGACCGGCTTCGTCCTCATCCCTACTCCGTGATGTTTTCTGGATAAGTGGTGACACCTGGCAGGGATAACTGATCGATCGATAGTTGATCAGTATTCGACCGGCGAGGGCGGGAGATCAAATTGAATTTAAAAAAAAAATCATAATTAAAGGAACTTGAAATTATAAACTCAGAATAAGAATT
Organism: Cotesia glomerata; assembly: GCF_020080835.1. Taxonomy (NCBI): domain Eukaryota; kingdom Metazoa; phylum Arthropoda; class Insecta; order Hymenoptera; family Braconidae; genus Cotesia; species Cotesia glomerata. Next base: position 14,189,745 of record NC_058163.1, read on the forward strand.
TATCGTACTACAATTATAATATTTGATTTCCATCTTGCACCCTTATTGCGGATCTGTGGATAGATTAAAAAAAAATAAAAATCAGGATGTAAAAATAGGGGTTGATCGTATAAGAGTGAAAATTGAGAGAGATATGAAATTTTTTATTCTGTCATGACAAATTAAAAATAATTCTTACCAAAAAAATTGAAGTTTATAATTTACAAATAAAAAATAGGGGTTGATCGTATAGGGATGAAAAATTGAGAGTAATATCAGATTTTTTAATCTGTCATGACAAAATAAAAAAATAATTTTTGCAAAAAAATTTGAAGTTTTTAATAAATAAATAAAAAATAGGGGTTGATCGTAGAGGGGTGAAAAATTGAGAGTAATATGAAATTTTTTTTTTTAAGTCGACAGAATAAAAAAAAAAATTTTGCCAAAAAATTAAAGTTTATAATTCACAAATAAAAAATAGGGGTTGATTGTAGAGGGGTGAAAATTGAGGGTTGCATTTTTTTTGTATGCTGTATCGTGAAAAAATGAAAACAAAAAATTTTGTCTAAAAAATTAAAAAAAAAATTTAGGGGAGGACCACCCTTAACATATAGAAGCATGAAAAATAGATGTTGATCGAATATCTACCCTGGCCGATATGCACGTTAAGGATCACGAAAATCAGTCGAGCTGTTTCGGAAGAGTTCGGTCCCGCACACCGTGACACGAGAATTTTATATATTAGATAAAAAATAGGGGTTGATCGTATAGGGGTGAAAATTTAGGGTTGCATGTATTTTTGTATGCTGTATCGTGAAAAAATGAAAACAAAAAATTTTGACTAAAAAATTAAAAAAAAAATTTAGGGGTGGACCACCCTTAATATTTAGGGGGATGAAAAATAGATGTTGATCAAATATCCACCCTGGCCGAAATGCACATTAAGGATCATGAAAATCGGTCGAGCCGTTTCGGAGGAGTTCGGTCCCGCACACCGTGACACGAGAATTTTATATATTAGAAGAAGAAGACTAGATATATATATATATATATATATATATATATATATATATATATATATATATATATATATATATATATATACTAGCTGACCCGGCAAACGTTGTTTTGCCATATAAATAATTTCCTAGTAATTTCTAGTGTAGACAAAAAATAGCTTACTTATTGTAAGTATGTATGTATGTTAGAATGTGTATATTGTATGTATGTAAGAATGTGGTATATGCGTGAAATAAGCACGGAGCGCTGTGAACGATGAGGGAATATAAAAATAACAAAAGGCAAACATTATTTTTAAGTAATTATAATTTATTCTTCAAAATTATATATCATTAATTAAACAATTACGACAGTAACACTATTAAACAATATCAATCTCTTAATGCTATAGCGTGAACAATATTTTTTGTTAGTCCATCTTTAGCTAACACAAACAAACTGGATGGTTTACCCACTCGAGAGCATGCCACGTATAATTGTCCGTGTGAAAAACATGGTGTTCGCAAATCTAATCCACAAACAGACATCGTTTGACCTTGGGATTTGTTGATAGTCATTGCAAATGCCAATCTAATCGGAAACTGAATACGTTTGAATTGAATTGGTTTATCTGTAGGTATAATAGGAATCCGTGGTATAAGTATATTGTCACCTCTGAACTTGCCATTTAAAATCCTGGCTTCGATCACGTTTTTCATTAATTTTTGCTCGATGTACCTGTTGTCGTTGTTGGTCATTTGTTTTTCGTCTACTGACTGTGAAACGGCGTGATTGTCGTTGTTCTAATCTTCTGACTTCATTGCGTTCAGCTCGTGTATCTTCTGGCTCTTCTTGATGCAATTGCGCCATTCTGACACGTGCATCAGTATTTTGTTGCTGGATTTGTTCTTCTGTTCTTTCGGATCTGCTATTTCGCAAGTTTCGAGCTTTACTTGTACTGCGGCTCAAATCAGCCCCTTTGCGTTTTCTTGGCATTGCTCACTGTACAAAACATATATAAATAGAATTAATGAAATTATTTAATGATGAAAAATGTTAAAAGTATAATTAGGGCCAGGATTTTTGCCGCAGTTTTGAAATGATTAGTTTTAATTTATGAAATTATAACAAAAATATAAGTTTTATGGAAAAATTTTTCAAACAAAAGTAAAAAATTAAATTTTATGAAAACATTGTCTCTTATAATTTTTTCATACAACCAATATTTCCATTGACATTTCAAAATAAAGATTCATAATGATTGATTTTTTGGAAACTATGAAAATCTTAATTGTTCAATTACATTTTTTTAATAAAATTAAATTAAAATTACATTTTTATAAGATCAACAACATTTTCGATATAAATAAAAAAAAGTATACTTACAACACAAAATCCGTTGTTATTGGAAGCTCGTGTCACGTGTTGAGTACTTTTGAGGTTATAAAATTACTTGATTAACTAATCGTGCAAAATACACTCAAAATTGATAATTTAATTATTATTGATAAAATAGGAATAATTGAAAGTTAATATGAGAGTTACACTGAGATAGCAAAATAATAATTGTCAACGTTACTACTACACTTGATGCATAAACAATAATGATGGCCGACAACTGTGTAGGGAGTGAGAAAGAAAGGAGACCGGCTTCGTTCTCATCCCTACTCCGTGCTGTTTACTGGGTCAGAAGTGACACCTGTAGACATCTGGCGGGGATAACTAATTAAATGACGATTGATCAGTATTCGACCGGAGAGGAAAAATGATTAAATTACTAAATTGGCTATTAAAAATAAGGGTTGATCGTAGAAGGGTGAAAATTGAGGATTGTATGTATTTTTGTATGTTGTATCATAAAAAAATAGAAATTAAAAATTTTGTCTATAAAATAAAAAAAAAAATTTAGGGGTGGACTACCCCTAACATTTAGGGGGATGAAAAATAGATGTTGGCCGATTTTCATAGATACCGGATAAGCACAAAAAATTTCATCAAAATCGGTCAAGCCGTTTCGGAGGAGTATGGCAACGAAAACTGTGACACGAGAATTTTATATATTAGATAGATAATACATATAAACTATTATTACAGATTATAAGAAGTTATTAATATTAAATAGAAGTTAATAAAGATGTTTCAGTTAGATTAAATATTGTGTTGAACTTTTATTAACTTCCTACCAATAATATTAGTTATTATTTTTAACATGAAAATTTTGGAAAAAAAATAAAAAAATGAAAAAACAAACTCGGATTTTTGATTTAAAAAATACAAAAAGGTGGGTTAACGAATCGAAGATAATTGAAAGAGATATTTCAACAAAGTCAAAATATCAATTAAACATTAATAAAATAAGAATCCTAGAAAAATTTTATGGATTTTTGTATTTTGTTTTTTTTTTTTTTTTTTAAAAAAAACTACATTTTAATACAAGGAAAATATTCGTCAGTAAAATGAGGATACAATCATTTAATCAGGAGTTCAGGATATCTGAAAATTACCATACCGATGCTTTTTTGCGATATTCAAAAATTAATTTCTTCGAGAATTTTTAAAATTAAGGACAAAAAATGTAGGGGTGGGCGTCTTTTGATTTGTACAAAAATAGAAAAAAATCAACTGAATCTAAAAAAAGGCCATTCGGCAGCCGCAATGACAGTAGATTTCACAAATTTTATTAATTTATTTATAAAAGTTGAGGAAAATATACAGTTGTGTACCGTAGTAGTTTTCCTAACGCTAGGTAGCTACATTAATTCACAAATTTTTGAATAAATCAAAAAATAATATATACAAGTATCATATAAAAAGTATTGATAATAGCAAATTAGACTTCTTAGGGAACTGCTTTAAGTCTTGAGACAGTTCAACGTCTGCAATAAAATAGTAGAAGTAAAATATAATGAAATAAAAAGAGCACGGCAATTGGATCAAGCAAAGTGTCGGGGCAGATCGGCATCTACACTTTCGTTTTCTTGAAGCTTTGATCTGAACTTCAGGCATTCTATTGTGTAATTTGTTAGGACTTTAGTACCATAAGCAGAGTCAAGAGCTAGCAGCTCACTGGCATCACGGAATGCTCCCAAGCTAGATAATAATTTCATACGAAGACTCTGATATGTTGAACAGTTGAGCGAAAAGTGGGTGGTGGTTTCGGGTTCATCCAGGTTACGGGCTCGGCAGCTACTTCTAGGTATAAGCTTGTATGTGATGACATTGAAAGTTATATTGCAGGCATATATCGTGGCAAGACGGAGCTGGGCCTTGATGTTCAGGGCAAAGTACGGACATCTCTTGAGATATTTGGTGGGCCGTAAAAAACTAAAGGCGCTACAAGCGCTGCGCTTGGTACACTGCGCTGAGTAAAAACTGACTCCTGGGCTGGTTAATTGCAAATCTACAACGGATTCGTCCGATTGACTCTTATTCACTTGGCAGGCATTTGGGGACCGCTGCAACTAGACACAATTGACACAAAAGCACAGATAGACTTCTTCAAAAGACTTACAATGACCCCTGTGTACGCCAGGCTACACTGTTCACTTGGAAGCAGGTGAATCTCCCGTAGCCATGCAAGTCATCGATGCTTCCATTAGATTGGTTATAAAGGTATTGAAAATAGACGACAGTCGTTTACCCAGGATTTGCTACCTACACCTATTTGAACTCTCTAAAGTAGAGGATCTTCACGCAGTCACCATCAATCCGGCCTTAAATTGGGTTTCCCGATTGAAATCCACACTCAACCTACTCAACGACGTCAGCCTAATTAACAATCTCCATCCAAACTACTGGGAAGCTAAGAGACCAGTAATGGTCGAGAAGTACATCAGATTTGTCTCTGGGATAAGAAGAAGACAGGAAGTGCAGGATATGCAAAAAGAAAAGTGAGACGTTGGAACATGTAATAAGTAAATGTGAAAATATTGAGAGATGGGAAGGAAGTACGGAACAATTCAAGAATTTGGAAAAAGAGTTAGGGAGAAAGAAATGACCTGACAGTTTTTAATAATTTTTATATTTTATATTTTGTTTTTGTTTTTTAGTATTTTGAGCGACTGATGTTTAAGAAATATAAATGAACAGAAAAATTTTTATCTTTCCGCTAAGAAAATCTAAGATTTTAAAAAATCGGGAAGTTATTGTTTTCACCCCGTTTTACGAAAATCGAGTTTTCATCGAATCTCGACGTTTTGAAGTCCTAGGAAGCTTCCCTGACTATTCCCGCGGTGGTGTCTGTATGTCTATATGTATGTATGTATATATGTATGTATGTATATATGTATGTATGTGTGTGTGTGTGTGTTTTTTTTTTTCTTCCTTAGAGGGGGGGGGAATCCTTTTTACGGATTCTAGGCATAGCTGTTTGGCCTGGATATGTGGCGACTCGACGCAGTGTCATACTAAAACTCGACGCTGACGCCCCTACCCACTAAACCCTAAACCCCTTTCTCTTTTATCCTCTGATCCCCCATGGTACCGCCGTAAGGCATTTCTTCGCGGGGGGAGGAATGAGCTGCCGCTCTTCCTTCTGGTGGCTAAGATGTTATTTCTTTCTTCTAGATTCTGTCTTTCTCTTTTTTCCTCTCAATGGATCGCAACTCTGTAAGAACTTTTGTAGCAAAGGTGCTTGTGGCGTTCCAGGCAGCTTCTGACGACAACATTGCTTCTACTATTGATTCTGGTTGGGTTCTCTTTTTCAGAATCGTCTCTAACTCATCGCGCTGTTGGTTGAAACGTGGACAGACAAAGAAAACATGCTCCGCATCTTCATTGACTCCTGGACAGGACGGGCACTCTGGGGTGAAGATACTTCCGGTAACATCCGTGTCCTGATAACATCTGCGTTAGCAGTATGGTGCAACTTTGGCGCATCCCACTCCTTTGAGGTGGGGGTAGCGTGTGTGTGTATGTGTGAGTCCGCAGCGCTAGTAGTCGTAGTAGTAACGGTAATATAAACTATTGCAAGGTCGCTGAGCTTGCAAATTCTTTTTACTCAAGGTCACTGACGTGGTTGCTTTTATAAGCGTGATAATGATACATACATACAGTTATAACCGTTATAGAAATAATGCTGAATTTGCAAATTCTTTTTTGCCAAGGTTATCAACGGGATTGATTACAACTCCTTATACTTATCAAGTTTTTATATTTAAAGATATACTTACCTTTTCATAATATGTATATTACTATTATATCATACTAATTTATTATATAAACTAATAATTAAATAAAAGATTTCAAAGGAGAGGCAATTATATCAAAATAAATAAAGATACAACAAAAATTTGCATTTTAGATATTTAATTTCACATAAAAAGAATAGGAGTACATAATTGATTATTAGCGATTATTGTGAATACAAAATTAAGAACATGATTGAATATTAGCTATTATGTCACTTACAAAATTATTGTTATATTTTTTTGGCTTTATTTTCATAAACGTATTGTAATATTCTTCGACGATCTCATTATTTCTGTCAAGTCTTCCGTCAAAGATAGATATAAATCTATCAAGTGAAGGATAAGTAGACATATAATGCAAAAACATGATACAGTATTGACCGCACACTTGAGAATCTTCTTTTTGCAACTGAATGTGGTTATATTTGAACCATTTACAGTTGTTTTTGAGGCGTTTAAGATGCTGCGGGATATACGGTGGGAGTCCATAGCTATCGAAATACCATCCACAGCCATCTCTATCGACGTATATGGCGACCCAGTGCTGTCCTGGCTTATGGCATCCATTTGTGTTTACTACGAAGGCTGTAGGCTTAGTCCAGACTCTCGGGATCCTGTCTGCAGGATACACTCCAATCGCGTGGTATGGTATATACTGAATAGCTTTTAAGACCTGCACCGTGTTCATTACAAGCCTCACACCCCCAAGGACAAACGAGTGAAGGTTCGTAGCTATTTTCACCAGCTTCAGAATTTGCTTTCTTACTTAACCACTGTTTCAGTAAGTCAGCACAAGACAAAGCACACTGATTATAACCATGACTCCGATTTCTTCGAGATTCCAAAACACTGTGAAAGGCACAGGTTAACCGTGGCTGATGCAGCGTAGATACTGAGGGACTGTTTTGCAAATCTTCAATATTTATAACTGGTCTGCAGAGTAGAGATTCCAAGTATGATTTTTGTACCCTCTCTCTTGTATAAATTTTCCTAGAATTTTGACAAAAAAAGCGTAACTGTGTATGCACGTATTTTACTATTGATTCCCCATCGTACCATTCAAGACCATGTTTTCGGGTTAAGGCGTTGTTTTCGAGCTGTCTTTCTTCGGATAACAGGTTAAACGAGAATTCAGGAGCCAAAATCCAATGTGCAGTATCACCGTTAATTAGAGAGGTTACACCTATTTCTTTAGGTAAAAATTCACGGTCGTTATCTATAAAGCATTGGATATATATAACAACAGAAGACATATCGGTCTCCACCGTACTACAGCAAAGCGTATACTAAATTTTAAATACTTGCTTACCCGACGAAATCTATAGTTACTTGTCTCGAAGCATCTATTTCTAAAACACTTTCATATTCGGCATATACTATACAGTTTGTAGTTGTAGCCAGTACTTTATCAAATCTAACCTCTATACGAACTGTACCATGTTTGATTAAATTCCAATGAGTGTTACTATTAGCTGATAAATCGGGCGTTAAATCAAAAGCATATAAACAATAGCCGTTAGGGTAATCAAATCTGTCTATAGAGTTCCCTTCGTTCAAAAAATGAATACCTGTGCCTGAGAATAACGTGTGATAAGCGTCTATGTAATTCATACGGTTTCCAAAATCAGGCTGGAGTGGTTTTGACGGTATTTGCCGACCGTCAACATACAGTGATAAATAATTAATCCCAAAATTTTGGAAATTGAAAGGATTCATCGAAGCATCGCCGTTAAATGCTTTATTATCAACAAAACCGATGATTAAACGTCTAGGTATTTGGCCATGAAGGATATTGTCCATAGTCTCGCCATGTACACCAGCTGCCATTGAAACAGCTTTAACCTCAACTCTGGTCAGTGGATATTTAGCAGTAGTTTTAGCTAACATACGGGCGTGTGCTAAAAGTGTTCCTGGTGAAATTTTTGCACGACGCACTAATAAACTAGCGTCACTAATATTGTATACACAACCGTTTACTGTGTCATCCATTAGACAAAAAGCATCACGTGCACATGTTAATCGTAATCGCATTTCTACACCGTTGATTAAAAATCTTTCTTGATTGAAAACGTCACAATGTAGATGACCAATAAAATCTGCTGTTTTATCACACGTTAATAATTCTTTACGTTTTTTCAAGCCTAAATTCTCGTCGGTTAAACTATCCATTTTTCCAGGGGTATCACAGCACCACCCTACAGTAGTTAAATGCGATTTTTTGGCATCTGCTCCGTAGTTCAATAAAGTTTCTATGTATGCCCGGTACGGATATAAATTATTAGGTGTTGATACAGGTTTTTGATTGAATAACACATCAACTTGACTGAATATTGAATGCATAAAATTGTTTATAGGTGCTACTTTAGGAGGGTGAGCGCTAGCTGTCACAAGGATTCTTCTGGTAATACCCACGCATAACCTTAGCATCGTATGTGCTAAATCAATGTATTCATCCCCTTGTCCTTGAACAACAAATTCTATCGGCAAGTTATCAGTCAATGATGAAATTGGTTTATAATGAACCCATTGGGAACTTTCAATTGTTGTTTGGGTCGGCGGTAGAGTAAATAATTCTAACTCAGTTTTAGCACACTCACACGAATGTACATGTAAAAACGACATTTTAGAAATTTTTATCAAAAATGTCAGCCACTGTACGTAGTTTTTTATTTTTATTGTTATTGTTTTTCTTTTTAATATCGGTCTTTTTTTATTAACTTTACTTCTATTTTTCACTTTAGATTTGACAATGCGCCTTTTTTTTTTTAACAATCCGTTTTCTTGAGTTTGGTTGTGTGTTGCTCATACCGTTGGTTAAGGCAAACTGGGTAGGTATATAGCCAGACCCGTTCATAAGACTATCAATTTTTTCCTGGGCTTTACGTTTTAAATTTTTACCTGACTCGCGCACGCGCGTTTTAAATGATTCTTCAACGGGGATTTGGTGATCCAAAACATCTGTAGCTATATTTACACCTGATCTTTGTAACGTCCATGTTTTCAAAAATTATAAAAATATCTATAACTAATTTGTCCCCGGCTCAAAATTTGCTCGCCGGAGTCCAGGGTCATAAACGGGGATTACATTATCAATAACAAAATATAAACTTCATTTTAAATAAATCAAAGAAAAAGGAAAACCTCTTTATTGGCCTGATCATGTTAATAAACGATATAAACAATATAAACAAGTTAAACAATATAAACAATATATTAAAACATTCTTTTCACACATATTCGCGGTTCAAAATCGCGAACTAAACTTCAAAAGCTGGTTCCCCGCTTTCCCAGGAGACTAGCCGTCACCCCTGGGCCTAAACCTCTACCCCAAGAGCGAATGGAGAGTGTCCTCTTCGCCCCCACCTACACGGCTTATGATCACCTACCGTACCTCAGCTGAAGGCTTCGGCACGGGGAGAAGCACTTTCATCCGGTCGGTTCATGATACTTACCTGGGCCTTGGTCAGACTCCAGGTAGAGTATCATCCTCTGGAATTACTTGGTGAAGAGTATTCGCCCGAGTAATTCTCCCGAGAAAGAACTGCTTGCTTTATCGAGCCAAATTTTGGCGTTTATCATTTTTCCCCCAACTCTCTTGTAACGAACCGGAAGGGTCGTTTTAGACACCTGTCCAGTGCCCTCGAACTAGCATTCAAAAATAATTATTTATTATTTTAATCGTAATTTCCTTCATTTTCTATCCATTCGTCTCGCCAAATTCTAAGTTTTTATTTTCGAAACTCAATTCTTTATTATTTTAACCGTAATTTCCTTCATTCTCTATCCATTCGTTTCGTCAAATTCACAATTCTTTATTATTTTAATCGCAATTTCTTTCATTATATATCCATTCGTTGATTTTCCATACTAAATTGTCCTCGGGACTTATAAAATCTTCGCTTACCTAAATTATTTCTTACAAAATAATAATCGTCATTTCTTTCATTTTATATCCATTCATCGCTTTCCCATACTAAATCTTGTTCGGAACTTAGAATAATTTTCCCAGTCTTTTAATTTCTTTTACAATTAATTCGCTCGGCTTCGTAATAATTTCTCACACGCTTAATTTCTTAATTTTAATCATACCTCAGTAACAATAATATAAAATTATTAACTAAATAAATACAATAATTAAATAATAATCGCCGCACTAATAACAATAATTGTTTCTATTAATTTTTAAGTAATTAATAAAAAAATAAACTAAAATACTCAAATACAAAAAGTAAAATTTGGGTCATATCTTAAAGCTTCTTTACCAACGGTCTTAAGACCGCTTTTTAAAAAAGGTAATACTCTTCTGAATAAGCCACCCAAAAAACTACCTATACCATGCCCTCTTTGATAAGGTGATCCTACATAAACATGGCTTATTCCAGAATAACTACGGGTACCGTCACTGTATTGTATCATCTCGAAGTATATCATCGTAGAGAATCTTAAAAACTTCTTTTGAAATGTAACGTTACTGTCAACGTCCCGTATTCGAATGGCACGGGTTTACCATATTCGTCTCTTATATCAATTTCGATAGTAGCCATACTTTTACGTAATAGAGGTATATATTGGCCAGGCGAAAAACTTTTAATTTTAGTTGAACCGTAAATGTATTGATCGTGATCAAGAGGCACAACGCGTAGTAGAGGGGCCTGAATATCTCCTGTTATGTAGCCTTCACAAATATCTGTATAAACGAATAGTTTAGATCCGCAACAGTCATCAGGGCCGTCTGTTATAACTTTAGAAAACGAACTTTCTTCAAAGCCTAATATATGCCAGAGCCGATCACTTAATGCCAGCGTATGTCTTGCATTTTCACACTTGCATGTTGTATAAAATTTTATGAAACCGCCAGCACTACAAGTAAAATTGATATGCTCTGAAACTGATTTAAGCTTGTTGAGAGAATCCACTAAAGAGCCTATATTTTGATATTGACCATGTGGTATGTTGTTAGAATAAAGGAACGAATCCATTATTTTATTATTATCTTCTGTATCTATATATTCAACGGTTAATGTAACTTTCGTGAAATCTTTAGGAATATGTAAGATTGTCATCGGCGTCTGGATTTCCACTAAAGCAACATCCCACCATCCATTAAGTTCTAAAGGATAGGGCAAATGCGTTATAAAATGAGTAGTTGTGTTGTCCGGGAAGTATTTTATGCTGCTATTGCTAGGTAGCACTATGTAAAAATTATCTCTTTCTAAAGACATTTATTCAACCTTAGATAATTCCTCTTCATAAAATATACCGTTGATTGGTTCGTTTTGAAGATCGGTTAATATATAAACCGGTGGTTGGCGATATTCAGAAATACTTGATACTTTAAAAACTTCGCTACTCCAGCCACTCTCATATCCTTTCGTAAACGCTGCCTTTGCTTTACTGATACGTACCAAGTCACCAACAGCATATTTAAGCTTACGGTTTTTCAAGAGCGCAGAGCGCTTCTCATTTTCATAACGTTTTTTAAGGTTATTAAAAGCTGTTTGAGCTGTATTATTGTTAACATTTACCGGCGCCATTTTGATACCAGTATGTGTTGTGTGATTGTAAGCGTAAATAATTTTTGTAATATGTCTAAATACTTTTTTGTGCGGTAATACGTAAAATAACGCCATATCCTCTCCTTTATCGTTCTATTTAGACGTTCTACAATAGCTGCTTTGACGTCAGGGTTGCGTACTGTTCTAAACAATATTCCTTTTTTTCTCAAAAACTCTTGAAAAGTCTCTCCAAGAAACTCCTTTCTGCTATCTGTCTGCACTAAGCGGGGTATTCTTTTGTTACTTCTACTTAAGATTTTTTGGAATGCTTGAGTCACACTTAGACTAGTTTTATTTATTAGAGGCTCAGCCCACGCATACTTACTCAATACATCGATCACCATCAATATATATTTATAACCCTTGTTATACGTAGAGATACTTCGTAAATCAGCTAAATCAGCTTCCCAGACATCATCTATTGATTCAACATTATAAGTCCTTCTAATAAAACGTTTCCTGTTCATACGGTGCTTTGTAAAAGTTTCTTGTTTATTTAACCATTCCTTAACATCATCTTGAGATAGCGCTGATTTGTTTTCAGCAGAGTATTTTAGAATATTTTTAGCACCTGAAAAACTTTCTGGTCTTATAAGATCATAATAGATGTTTTTTAGTTTTTTATCTATCTCAACTTTATCCATGGTATTTTTTTACTTTGAATGTTTTTATTTATAGAACCTTCACCGTTTTGATTTAATTGTAATTCGTCTAAGGATGTGTGTTCTGTAAGTATTTCAGGTACGAAAAAATTAACAGATCGTCTTCTAGGTGTAGAAGTTGACATTTCTTCGTTAAAATAAGCTCGATTACCGATGTATTCACGCGGAATGTTTAACGTTTGCAGTACTTGAGCAAACTGTTGACGACCTATCGCTTTCACACTCTTTCTAGACCTCAACACATCGTTTAAAAGATCAGTGATATTAGAACGTGCTACTTTTTTACCTCTAATTGTCACAAGACCTCTATCGTCCCAAGATATTAACGTGGCAGGTGCACTTCTTAGCCTTTTTAATAGCCGCGCTGCATTTCCTCTGAATCTTCTAGGTACACTGTCTATAACCGAATTATCTATAACTACATCATATGAAGAACGATGATCAATTTCACTTTCAGAAGAACCTGCACTACTCTCGAAGAATTTGGAGTTGTTGTTGTCTACAGCCAGGTCTGAAACATTTATGTTGGTATCCATATTAGCAGCATTGACAGATTTTTTTTCATTTTCAAGAATCCTAAGATATCGCTCAAGTGTTTGTAAATAGGCTTGACATTTTTCATGGTCTGAGTTATATTTACCCGTAGAATTTAAAATTTCATACATTTCATTGTCGAGCCTAGTTAACACTGTTCCACTAGTAAGACAAGATTTATTTTTTGCGATATCTTCATTTTTTTCTGAGACTGCCAATTTCTCATGAATTTTATCCTCAGGCACTAACACCATCTTACGGGCGTGTTCCATGATTTTACTGAATGTTTTATTTAAAAATTATATTTGCAACCAAAGCACCCAGAACAGGTGCTAAAAAAAAAGGTAAAAAGCCGCCTTTTTGAATAATTATTTTCTTTTTAGTATTTAGATTGCTTCCTCCTGATGATAATTTTCTTAAAATCGTAATGTGACGTTTTAATTTTTTCTTATGACCCGTTGTTAAAGGTACGTTACCACTTAATATGTTCAATATACACTCGCAAATACAACGTATTAAATCAGGATCAGCTTTACGTAAAACGGCTAAGCGTTGCGTATTATTTAGATAGCACAATGCTTGTAATACACGTAGCTGTTTTTTTTTTATAGGTGTAAGAAGCCGCAAATTTCGATTTGACTGTCTGTTAACATTTCCATCAACCGTGCACGCGTCGTGACAATTTCTGTCTGCATCAAATTTTCGCGCTGACCGAACTTACCCCAAAGAGAGTTTAAGCTGAGCTTCGCTACAGAACGTAACCCAGGGTTTACTTCAACTTTTTCACTATCTAATTCAATACCCTCAGCTTTTTCATAAGCAGCAATATATTGTGTTTTTTGTTGATCTGTAATACAGTCTCTGGGGGATCCAGAAGCTTCAGTTTTAATTTTTAAAAATGTATTAATATCATCTGCAAATATTCCACCAATACCTGTTTCTGGATTGTACTGCGTTATTTTATAATGCCACATCTCATATACTTTAAGTAACTTATATCCTTTCTGAATGGCCTTTCTTATCTCATCAACAACCCATGTGCCTCTTAAAAGCCGATCTTTAATTTTATGGGTACAGTTTGTTTGCTTTAATTCTTGAGCACAAGAACGACATAAAGTGAAAAGAAGTCTATTATGGAGCTTACAAGGGAGTACTGGGTGGTATAAATTCTGCGGTGGTAAAATAGTGCATTTAACTAGCCCTTCTACTTTTGATAAATCCTTGTTAGGACCTATAATTTCAGAACATTCCTCACCTATATATATTTTAGGGTGGCCTATTGGGAATTTACCTGTTTTACAAATGTAAGGATACAGCGAGCTAACATCTACGTACTTAATTTTTTCATTTTCTTTTGCATCATATAACGATATAAAGCTTTCCGTACGACCTCCAAAAAAGCATCTCGTGGGTTTAAGGGCTCTATATTGATCAAAGGGTGATTTTGCAACGCTGTAAGTGTTTCAGGATTGTTGGTTAAGTATAAATCAAAATCATATTCCCACTCCTCTATTAATTTATAACCTAAGTTTCGAATTCTTTCGGATATAGCAATGGTACGCTCGTATCGAGTATCGATATTATCTATTTCTTGGTAGTTATTATTTAGTTTTCTATCACGGTTTACTTTATAACATTTAGGACACCCGTGCCAGTAACACCCGTGAAATTGTAATACGGTTTTTTTACCTGTTCTAGAATTTTCAAAGTAACCATCCACCACTATACCGGAAGGTAAACGCTGTTCTTTACCACGCGCTGCTTGTGTAATTCTATAACCGTACTCACGTTCTTTTAAAATTAACCATTTAATAGCTTTCAATGATTGATTCTGAGACCATCTGTATGTACCTGTAGCCGCTAAAATACCTATTGTATCGGGTTTAAGAAAATTGCGGCGATAAATTTTTGAGCAAGCTGACGCTATTGTAGTGCCCTCTGAAAACGGGCAAACATTTCCACACTTTATAAACATATCCCGAAACTGCATACAAGCTCTTCTTAACACAATAACGTCGTTTCGACAATAAAATTTGATTTCGGAATCAAAATTGAAAACATAATTTTCTTCGGATTTTCCATTATACCATGCAATAAATTTTTCAAGCTATTTTTGAAACATAGTATCAGGAGAAAAATATTTGACAGCAGGGATAGGACCTACATAACCCCTATTACAGGGTTTGTTAAATAAATGAGGAAAATATCCTTTCGATACTTCGTTATTGAAACCGAAAGCTTCTGGGAGATCCCTTAAAGGCATATGTAAATAATTTAGACTGTCTAAAAAAACCGTGTTACCTATACACATAACAATTATTTTGGTACCATTTAATATTAAATCCGGTAGCCGTGTTTTATTCTTTTCTATCATACATTTCAAAATAAATTGAGCATCAAAACTTCTAGCATTGTGAGCTATACATATAGTTTTCGAAAATTTTTTAGTATTTTTCTAAAGCTAGATCGATTAATTTTTCTACAGGTTTGTCGTTAAAAATAAATTCACGCACACCGCATTCAGCACACCTTTCAGAAACATATTTGTCATCCCAACAATAAGTACAAGTTTTTTGAACTACACACAGATTAGGTATATGAATTCTTGTACTATGGTTACCTTTTACACGTTCATTTTGCTGTGTTTCGAAATCATAAAATAAAAATAAGACTTTTAGTAATTCTTTTTTTTTCAAGGGGGCCATAAAACAATAATGATTCAGAGGCCTTTCGCAGCAGCACACTTTGCAATAATTTATGTTGCATTTATGTTCTACATTATGAAAGATATAACGATAACAATCACCGCATAATTTTAATACTTCGTTAACTGTGAAATTTTTATTTTTACCTCTCAAATTAGCCGAACCAGTTTTTAAGTGATTTGAGTAACAATCATCGTTTAAAAACCATTGCTTACAGTTAAGGCATGTTTTTTTACATATTTGTCTACACACAGGTGCCACGTTGCAGCGCGGGCAATTTTTAGAACACCTATGACCACGTGCTGATTCATATCCTTTATTACAAGTTTTGCAAAATGCACGACTGCCTAAAGCACCCGCTAAATTTATTATTGGTTGAAAATGATTAGTGTCTTGGTAATATAATAAATTAATTGTATTGCAAACGTTTCCGAACGCTTTTTGAACAGCATTACGACCGTCAAAAAGCGGTTGACCTTTACCAAAAGTTAAAAATTCATAAACAACGATAGCTGTACCCTCGCGGGCAAAGTAGTGTTGAAAATTTTGTATTTGATTTAAACCGCAACCCCTTCGCGGTATAACGACCGGGTAAGTTTGTAATAATTTAAACGCTTCTTTCTCTTGAAAACTCCTTCGTCCATCAATTATGCTTTTCCATCGTTTCTGCAAATACCCTGAACGGATCTCACCACGTTCTATATATGCTTTTGCAACAACTAACGAACGAGGTAAACATAAGTTATCATTGTTATTGATTGTTATAATGGATCGTTTAAATATATTTTCATAAGATAAAATTACTTTCCCACACCCCGCGACACCGGCGACAACAGCCGATGTAACAATTATTTTATCGTTGGTTGTTAAGCCTCCAGCACTTTGAGAAACGCTAGTAAGCAAATTCCATAAATCAGTGCCTGTAACAGCGTTTGCACATTGAAAACACGACCATATTACACCCTGTGTGAGTTTTTCATAATTAATTGTAAAACCTACATAATCATGCGCATTACAATCCGCTGTAATATGTGTTACAATATCGCTCAATGCGTCGTGAAACCATTGTAGGGGATCTGTATTAACCGGCGGTTCTTGTATTATTAAAGTTGTTTCTTTACCTTTAGCTTGAAACCGCTTATAATGTTTAATTATTTCACGTTCGATTTTGAATCTTTGACCAGGTGGTTCAACAATATGCTCTTCAATTGAAGTATGATCTTCAATTGAGGCTTCGTGATCGTCTGGTAAGTCTGCTGTCGATGTAGATGGTAAGTCGTTCTGTGTGGCTTTTGCTCTCGAGCGTGTTGTTACACCGCCATATTGGGCACCTATATATATATATATATATATATATATATATATATATATATATATATATATATATATATATATATATATGTATATTTTCAATTAAACTATTTATAAGGTAGATGTTCATGTTGTTAGTATTTTAAACTTTTATTTAAATCGCATAAGGTGTCATACAAGCAGTAATAATATTTAATTAAATTTAAGCAGCGAAGGGTGTATGAATATTTGTAATATCTTGTAAAATACCTAGAGCGTGTGATTGTACAAAGGAGCGTATATTATCATCACTAGAGTCATCACTATTGTCATCAAAAAATGAAGGCGTGCTCTCTTCTTCTTCTTCTTCTTCTTCTTCTTCTCCTTCTTCTTCTTCTTCTTCTTCTTCTTCCTCTTCTTCTATAACAATCTCTTCAGCATCGCTGTTGTGACGATTATTATATGCTAGGTGTTGATAATACTCTTCTTCCGAATCGAGATCAGCCGATAAAGTCATCATATTTTCATCAGTATCCGTAGGATATGATACATGCGTATCATCGGAGCTAGTAGACGATGCACGGCTCCGTGAACGTTTCACTCCGGTAAAGCGGTCTAGCCTTAATATCTCACCTTTTAGAGCTGCAGGTGTTGAGGTTTTTTGAGAGTTCTATAAAACAATTGTGATTATTATTATTCGATTGGTTTACATCTTGATTAAATACACCGAACTTACTTTTTTCGCGCTAATGTCAATATCATCCTCATCATCGCCAGAAGTATTATCAGAATTTAGGAGTTCATTGCAGCAATAGACTTTTATAAAACCATTAAAAATGAGGTGTGAGATATTTAAATTAAACGCTGTACGGTCTAGAAAGAAAAAAAAATACTTACCATAAGCTGTTAAGAAGGGTTTTAAACACTCAGCGTCTGCTTTTGATGTTTGAAGGATTGTATTAACGGCAACTGTCATTAATAAAGTGTTATTTGTTAATAATTCTTTCTTATAAGCTCTTGACAACACACGACAAGAAGCTACAGCCACAATTCTACGCAATAGTTTTATTAATCTGTCACGCTGTAAAAAGGCCCAACTTGAAACACGCGTTTTGGTGTAGATAGACCACAAACGAGGTGATTTATCCCGTATGTATCGCACTAGCTGACACACAGCCCGCGTAAAGGGTTGCTGATAAATATAATTATCTGCGTTCATTATGTCTTCAAAAAATACTTTAGTGAGTTACAAGAAGCTGATTGAAACTGTCTTATAATTATAAGAAAAATTGTGTGCAGTAGCTGGTCACGTTATGCTGAGACGGCTCTTTTTTTAAAAACACACGTGTAGTCTAGACAGTAAACGCATAGCTCTACTCTACATTTGTTAATATTATATGAAAAAATGCTTAACCATCATATTGAGTTGTGGGTGTTAACCGTGTGTAACCAGCATCAGTTCGCTTAAGAACATTGTTGGTGCAACAGCTATTAATTTGAAATGGCTAAACGCTCTTTCTACGAGAATTTTCAAGCTGACGAAGGTGTTGAAGAACACCGTTTTATACCATCATGGGAACGTTTTGATTTCTTATTGACAACATCTTATAAATTAAATGATTCACACTCAAAGT
>NC_058163.1:14208391-14247839 GCF_020080835.1 Cotesia glomerata
ACTCACTGCGTACTTTCTGATCAAGGCCCGAAGTGGCTGGCTCCTGATCCACTGCTACAACTTTCACCTCGGCAGAGCAAGCTCACATCAGCCGTGGCCTGCATCGTCGGAAACTACAATACAGGTTCTGGCCACTCCCAGATCTGTGCAAATTTAGCACCTCATCCAAGGATTCGTGAAGTAAAAATGACCTTAATCGATAGGTCTACGTTAGGTCCGGATAGGTCCACCAAAATTTTCGTTAGGTCCCTCATAGTTTTTTTACAAAAAATTTTTTTAATTTTTACTAAAAAAAAAAAAAATAGCACCTCATTCTATGAAAAGCTGGCTAATTTGATCAAAATCGTATTCTTTATCGTTAGGTCTGTATTGGTCTATGTTTTTTTTATATTAATGATTTTATTGTCGTTATTAATAATTATAAATTACCAAAATCTGCGCATGCGCACATCGCATCTAATACGGCGCACAATTTAATGTATACCCGTTTTGATTTTTCAACTTTTAATAATTCATTAGAAAAATATATTAATTCATGAACTGCTTTCAAAATGATTAATTAATAGCATTTAAATGAGCTTATACCTTTAAAAATGTCCATAGTTTGCAAGATACAAGGTAATTTTTTATTTATTTACATTTTTTAAAATATAAACCCATCCTGATATAATACACTCATAAAGAGCTTCGATTTGAGTATCCACATGCAATTTTGATATATTTTATATTGTTTACTGATAATATATTTAAATAATATTTACGTTATTTTTATTTTTTTCTTATTTCGCCTAAAACGTCAACTGACATGTTTTGCCGACATATCAGTAGTAAAAATAATTATTTGAGTTTACAATGTTGAAACCTTTTATACTACAGCTTGTAGACTCTGTTACTGCTTAATGAACAGTAATGATCTTATATAACATCATTACATATGTAAGTAGTTTAAAGTTAATGACCACGTGTTTTTGCTTATTTGTAACCAATAAATAAAATAATTAAGATTAAATAAAAAAATAATAAATATGTCAATAACGCCAAGAGTAGTGTAAGTATTTTTTATATATTAAATCAGTCAAAATTTTTTTCATATAAAGTTTATATTCGTTGATTATTAGCGCTTAAGTATGGAATTAGCGGGAAGTTGCAGGGATGGCCTTTAGGGTCAACCGTTTTCCTAATTTTTTTAATTAGATACAGATAGTAACACTGATCAAATCATTTTAATTTATATTTCATGCTTGGAAGAAGTGAGTTATTAGCCAAAAGTAAGTAAGCTGATACAAATTTGTATTAAAAAAAAATGTTACCAATTTTAAAATTAAGTTAATAAAGTATCAAATTTTGAAAACTATAATTTTCTATTTTTTATTGGTTTTATTTGAATTCCTTACTCATTGATTGGCTATTTAGGTTAACGCGCGCGAAACACAGTCGATTTAAATCTTCAATCATTAGAAAAATACGAAAACTAAATAAATTAATTAATTTTCTAATAATAATATAAGTATTTATTATTTTTATAATTAACTTGTCATATAAACAAACTAATTACGAATAAAAAAAAATAAAACTGATCACATTTAGATAATAAAAAAATAAAGTATGACACGTTGGTTTTTGTTGATCAAATAATTATTCAAGTTTATATGACGAGGTAAAAAAATAAAAAATTTTATTTTTGTTATTATTTATAAAAAAAGCTAACAATTGAAAAAATGCCTTTTTAAAATCAAAAATACGATCATTTGTATTGTATATATGACATGTTAAAATTTTTTTTTAAATTGAGAAAAAAAAGGTGGGCATCAATATATAATAACACAATCATGAGGAGCATACTTTGAAATAATCTTAAGTTTATTTAGATTACCAGAATCCCATGTTAAAAAAGTTTTTTGAATATAATTTTCATACGGTGAGTTAAAAATATAATTAAGGGCATACTTACTGGTATTTTTTTAGTATAAGCTGAAAGCACCGGTTGGTTTAGTTCTGCAGAAAAGCACGATGTACTTTCTTTCGAATGTATAACTCCAATTGAACAGTTTTGTAAAAGTATAATGCTTATCAGTTTATGTTTGTTTCGAATAACAAAAACGCCCTCATAATCTTATAATGGATAGAACGTATGCACTTTTAGATTTAATTGAAAATTACAAAGACTTAAATGAATTTAAAACGGATAAAATAATAGCTCAATTTAAACCGATGCTTGTGTTTAACGGAGATTTATTTGAAAATAATGATTTGTACAGTAGTATTAAAAATAGATAGATAGATAGATTTATTCATGTATAGTAGTGAAGACTACCTTTTACATTTTTTCATACATTCTCCTGGAATAAATATATATGTATATATAAGTACTACATTGTTTACACTGCTGTATTTATCACATATAAAAATATATCTTATGCTTTGTGCTGCTATTCTTATGTTCATCAGCTGCTTGAAGTTCTTCCCTTGAGGGACTTAACTGCCTCATTTTGTGATGCATCTCTTCCTTCTTGGACTTCCTTTGCTAATTTCTAGAATTTACCGAGGAATTGACGGATTTCATTGACTGGCTCTCCTCTGAGAGTCTGTCTTATAGTATTAAAAATATTTTAATTGATATGTTTCAACGAAAAGCCATTAATGATGTTAGGCTTTCAAGATTAGAACAGGTACTCAGCTTTACAGCTGTAGATGGCAAAATTTATTTAAAACATCATAAAGTGAGTTTATTGTTATTGATTGCTGTTGGTTTATTTTTGAAAATAATTAATCTGTTGATTTTTTTTACAATTTTTTAGAGTTTCATTGAAGAAATCTCGCAGTAAAGTTCCCAAATTCGAATTGGTGGAAATTAGACCGATCATGGATTTAATAGTTAGAAGAACAAAATTAACGTCTGATGACTTGTAAAAGCGAACGCGTGGAAGGCCTAAAGAAATCAAACCCAAAACGAAGAAAATATCAACTCTGACACTTTCTGTACGAAGTATGGTAGAATCCGAACAAAAACAGTTTCACTGTAAAAAAAAATCGCGCCAAGTCCACGTTCATAAGACTATTAAGAAAAAAAAATTTCTTATTTCTTTACAAAAATTTTATTGTAAATTTGAAAATTAAGAAAAAAATTTTGGAACGTATTTAGTGTGCGTGGTTGCAAAATATTTTACTTTTAATGAAATTCGTAAAATCTATTTACTAGGACTTTAAAAAAATTGAAATACACAATGACGCACACCAAGTACGTTCCAAAATTTTTTTTTTAATTTTCAAATTTACAATAAAATTTTTAATTTCCGAAAATCAAATACAATCAAATCTATTACTTGAATTTTTTTATTTTATATTTTTTTGTAAAGAAATAAGAAATTTTTTTTTCTTAATAGTCTTATGAACGTGGATGTTGCGCGATTTTGTTTTACAATGAAACTGTTTTGTTCGGATTTTAGTATTTTTTGTAATTATAATAAAAATTTACAATTGGTACCAACTTAAATCTCGCGTTGGCTGCATTTTTTATAGCAAACTATCCTCTTGAAGCTACAGTTTATGTAAAAACAATTTCAGCGCACCCTGGCGAATGTAGATGCAAGCTGTGAAATGTATTTTTTTAACTGTAGTTTCCTATCTATTGGAAGATTACCATGCATTCTCGAATTATTTAGTCTGTGGCATGTCACTTTTTACATAGAAAAAAAGTCAGGATCGAAATTTTTGAGCTTGCTATAGTTTGTGCTGATAAAATTTAATAATTTCAAGTAGATTAATTATTATAATTGAATATAATTAATTAATATCAGTAAAATAAAGCATGAATTACTGTTATAATATAAAATTTAGAAACAAGAAGTACCGTAGAATTAAATAAAATTTTGCAACCTCAAAATACCGTTCTGCTTACAGTAAACACAGTCGGTAGTCTGGCGCTTCGTTTACAACGGATTTGAACGGAACTTGGCGCCAGATTCTACCGAATCTGTGGATTCATCTTGGAGTTCTAAAACTTGATAAAATACGAACAAGAAACATGAATGGTCTAAAAAAACAAGAATTCCGAAGGAACAAATCACCAAAATAAAAAAACAAAACTTGTAGAGGATAATCAAGACAACTGATAAATATTGGGAAAAATTCA
The DNA here is from genome assembly GCF_020080835.1 of Cotesia glomerata. Classification (NCBI taxonomy): domain Eukaryota; kingdom Metazoa; phylum Arthropoda; class Insecta; order Hymenoptera; family Braconidae; genus Cotesia; species Cotesia glomerata. The sequence continues at coordinate 14,212,524 of NC_058163.1, forward strand.
TTATATATTTCGTTTTTTTAATGAAAAAGTTTTGTAATTACATTTTATTTCATTTAATCTTTTACAAAAGTCCAAATAGAAGTTTGTTTAATCCTAAATCATTAAAAATTAAATATAGTCATTAGTATTCAAGTACAAATATTTTTAAATTATCTTCATTTTAACACCATGGGCTTCTCTATTTTTTTTAACTTCATCATATGCATCTAATCACTCTTTATTCTTAAGACTCTGGTTGAGACTTATTTCGTACAATAGTTCTAAACCTAGCTAATGTTTTATTTGTACATACTTTCAGGATCAATTACTCAAAGACAATAATAAAATCAATTGTTATGAAATAATTCTTGAAAAAAGTAGTTTTTATTTGGAGTAAAACAAACACGGAATCGCCATCGAAACTTGTATTTATGCATATGTATATATTTCGTTCCATGAGCGCATGCGTAAGGAGCTTATTAAGGCGCACGTGCATCTGCTTTACATTATGTTAATCACCATTTCAAATCATAATAATTAATTTTAATTAATTAAAAATAAATAAGTAGAATCAATTAATATCTTGCATAGAAACTGAATGAGTAAGAAGTAAGTAATTCATTGAAAGCAAATATCATAAGAAAAGTTCAATGCTTCTCAAATAAATCGAGAAAAAACTATTTGTATATTTTATTGTTAATCATTAATTAATATTATCAGCAAATACAGATGTTAGTTGAGTAATTATTGAATTATTAAAAGTCTAAAAATCAAAACGGTTATACTTTGAATTTCCCGTCGCATTAGATGCATTGTGCGCATGCGCGGATTTTAATTAATTTATAATTATTAATAACGACAATAAAATCATTAATATAAAAAAAAAACATAGACCAATACAGACCTAACGATAAAGAATGCGATTTTGATAAAATTAGCCAGCTTTTCATAGAATGAGGTGCTATTTTTTTTTTTTTTTAGTAAAAATTAAAAAAATTTTTTGTAAAAAAACTATGAGGGACCTAACGAAAATTTTGGTGGACCTATCCGGACCTAACGTAGACCTATCGATTAAGGTCATTTTTACTTCGCGAATCCTTGGATGAGGTGCTAAATTTGCACAGGTCACTCCCAGTGAGTTACAGCAGGAACCAATCGTCTTGCTAGGTCAGTTAGTGTGACCAACCCATTAAAGGGGAGTTTTGTCCACGGGAGCTTATTTTGTTTGGTTATTTTGCTTGGCTCCTACCCGCTGTACCTCATCAACTAAGAGATTAAGTGTCATACAAGGACCGCGAGCGTTCTCCCATCCGCTCAGGGAGACGCGCCCGGTAGCAGTATCTCTTCTGCCCCGAGTGTGTGTGTGTGTGTGTGTGTGTGTGTGTGTGTGTGTGTGTGTGTGTGTGTGTGTGTGTGTGTGTGTGTGTGGATGTATGTAAACCTCTTATAACTTTTGAACGGCTTGACTGATTTGATTGTGATTGGTGCTATTCGAAAGGGCTTGACCAAACTTAGATTTTGTATATACTTTGGATCGATTCGGACCGGTAGATTTTGAGAAATCGTAAAAAAACTACAAAAAAAAATCTTTTCAAAAGTGGTTTTTTTGGAATAACTTTTAAACGGCTCTACCGATCAATTTCAAAAACTAATCAGCTATTTACATCAAAAAACTACGTCGATCGCCACCATCTCGATCAAAATCGATTGATTCATTCGTGAGTTATCGTTGACGAAAGAAACCCGAAAAAAGTGTTTTTTTGGAATTACTCTAAAGTTTTCTGCTCTATCAATATAAACTTGATAATTTTCTATGAAGCTTAAAAAACTGCGTTGAATGCCACCAACCGCTTTAAAATCGGTTCATTCATTCGAAAGTTATTGTTATTTGAAAATCAAAAAAATAGTGTTTTATCAAATTTCTATTAAACTTTTGAGCTCGAAGAGCTCAAAAGCATACAAAAGCTATTTTTTGAGCTTGGAGAGCTAAAATAATACACAAATCGTATTTATGAGCTCGAAGAGCTTTAAAACTTCATAAGTGCAATTTCAAGCGTTTAGGTATAGAATTGGCGTGAAGTTGCAGGGATGGCCTTCATGGTCAACCGTTTTCATAATTTTTTTTTCTATAAAGCCATACCCGGGTTATAACAGGTAATTGTAAAGCTGCAAGGCAACAATTAAAAGTTAATAAAGTACATCAGATTTCTCAAATAAAGAAAATTGATTTTTTATAAAATAATTTTAACTATAATAATATATAACTTGATTCATTGATTAAAGAAAATTCAATAATAAATTTAAAACTATTTAGAACTAATTTTTTTTTAATTATTATCTTTTAATGTAAAATGTTTCTCGAATATTTATCGATCAATTTTGAAGACTTCGAGATTTTATGTATCAATGTCAAAATTTTAACTGACTGCTTAGGGACGACAGTTTTTGAGTTAATCAGAATTTTGAAACTGGCTAAAAGTTTAATTAAATAGAACAATATTTAGAACTAATTTCTGACATATTTACTGACTAAGTACCCGAATACATTACATGAAAGACTGCTCAATATAATAATGATTGAATGTGCATCATGTTTTTAATATGATACAGCCAATTCTAGAATGGCTGCAACAGTAAAACTGTTTCATTAAATGAATTCTAAAGGAAGTAATATTGAGGCTATTACTACTTCTAAGGAGTGAAAATTAAAGTTTAATAATAGAGCTTCACGATGCAATTCATTGAATTTCAATATCTTGTCTAGTTCATCAGTAATTACACCAGGTTAAAGTGATAAGAACATCAATTTTAACCTTGTTCTTTATCGATAGATACACCATGTTGAGTTTGAGAAGAATCGGTTATAAATTGAAAAAGCTTTCGTGCTGACAAGCCGAGTTATATCGTATAAATTTATATGGTGTCTTCTATGCCAAATCGACCACTTTTGAATCCGACCCCTTTAGATTTAGCTGAAACTTCTCTATTCTTTTCTACCCTTTAAACGACATTTTTGAGAATTTTTTCAAATTTTTTTATCCAAACCAAAAAAAAGTTATGAATTTTTCAAAAAATGGCTTTTAGTAGATTTTATAAAAATCTAACTATTGCAGCCGTCCTCATGGCGCAACTTTTGAAAAATTTAGCGATTTTCTGACTTAGGTTGTCGAGCTGAGTCAGAAAATCACGGAGCTTAGATAAAAGGAGAACGATCGTAATGTAAAAGAATGTCTACGGAATAGAGAAAATAAAGTTTTATTGAAGGGTGCGCTGCAGTCGCAGAGATCCCTGATTTAAATTTAGCGGGTGATTATTTAACCAACAAACTTGAGTCTAATTTATTTTATAAAAAAGAAAAATTTATAATCTAAAGAAAAATGAATTAATTAATAAAAAAATAAATAATTAAGAAAATAATCATTTATGTGGTGATAAAAATTGTAACTTAAAAAATTAAGTTATATATTAAAAAACAAAATTATAATTAATTTCAATTGCATTAGTAATAAAAAAATAAGAAATGAGAATAAAAGTTTTCACAAAGTCAACGTTTGAATTAATTAGTTGCTAAATGTATAGAACGAGAATAAACGAAAAAATTGTTATAAATATTTTTTATGGAATTTTTCACATTAAAAAAAAATTATTTATCATAAAGTAAATAAATACACAAATATTTTTTATATTAATTTTGAAATTTTTCTCAACTTCTTGCTCTTACTTTTTCAATTAGTATAATTTTTATTAATCGAATTTGCTAAAAAATGACTTCTTATTGTAATAAAATATTTTTTTTTTTTTTTTTTTTTTTATTTTTAACCCCGCTTTTCAGACTTCTGTCTCGATGGGGGTCCGGCCGAGACCGAAAGGGGACTCCAGGCTGATCGGTACATTAAGTTTGGCAGAATAAGTTTGGCGGTATTACATACTTTTTCAGCCTGGAGAGTAATGCGGCGATGGGCCGACTTTGGGGAAACTGCACGCATTTGCCTGTGCCCCACCGGTAGCACAGGGCTTGGGGAAACCATCGAAAAACCCAAACCTGTACAGCCCGGCATGAGTTACGAGCACCGATGTTCACTGAAAATTAAATTTCAGCTCACACCGGGATTCGAACCCACGCCTCACCAGTCCCAAGCAAGCATGACAAGCATTATACCGCTTAGCCATGGGACTGGCTGTAATAAAATAATTTAATAATTTTTTTATTAAATTTAATTGGTGTTCATAGTGTTATATACGGCGTTGCCTCATATAACACACAGGGTCTCTCCCCTTCGACGAAAAGTGCAACGCTTGCACTTTATAAATTGCGGCAATCACTCGGACAAACACCTCGATTAAGAAATGAGCACACTGTCCACGTTCTGTCAAATTTGCAACTTTAGACCAATAACAAAATTTAACTTCCTTCCGAAAATCACGATCCGGGTGTATAAAACCACCAAACACCACGGATCAAATGTTCAGTCTTTTATCAAAGAATACAAGGGAAGGTATCCTCGTAGAACCCGTGTGGGTCCTTGTACCGCGTTACGTACGAGGCAGTGTGAAGCACTAGGTAGCTTACACAAACTTCTAAATTCCCTATTGCCTTTTGATTCTTTAAATTATATCTTCTACGAATCGCGCCAGTGTGCTCTTCGAGCTCTATCGAGGGCCCCGTTATCCGTAGTGATATCTTCATCTAAAATCATAACCTTTCGATCTATTATTTAACGACGGATCTAAGTGTCTGCCGGAGTCGTCACTCCGATTACGAACTCATAATTAAAATATTGTAAAACATAAAAATAAGTGATAGTTTATAAGTGAAATAGTGTACATTGAGTGCGTCTCGCCCATAGGACAAATGATTGAATAAACTATAAAGCCAGAACTTCGAGCTTTACTTCATTCTAAATTAAGATCCTGAACCTCATCCGCTACACCGATCTCTACCACGAGAGAAGAAGGAGAAGCCAATCCAGGACCTACCGATCAGACAATTCAGATTCAAATCAGCTGGAAAATCATAAAGGACGACTGTGAGTTCAGTATTTGTTATCGACTTCCCTTTAAATGTGCCGTTGGAACTCCAGGTTACCAGAAGGCGTTCGAAATCCACAATAAAAATAAAACTCTTGTAGTTTGTCTACAAGAGAAAATCGATCTAAAAATGTGTCCGAGCCGCCTCAAGGCCCACTCTACCAATAATTATTTAGTTATAATTAATTCGGACATAACAATGGCAACCTACATACGGAAGTGATTTTTATTGGGCTATTTTTATTTTATATTTTATATTTTATATTTTATCTAAGATTTGACTCATCGTATTCATTTTAACAGTTTTCGTCCCAACAACTTGTAATACGATATTTTCTAGGCGTTCAATTAATCTATACAAATTTTCACCAGGACGTTTGCAAGAATCACCCATTGCATCAATGACTTTATTGCGGTCTGAAGATTCCTCAGACTCCAGACTACTTAAACAGTTAAAGCATCGGGAGAATCGCTGCATTTTCCTGGTGATATAGCCAGCAATATAGCCTATAACGTATGTTCTTGTGTGAGCGACATCATAATCATGATGTAAATGAGGATCACTAGAATACGAATTTATAACATCACTGTTCGAATCAAGTTCTTGACGATCAAGTTCTTTTTCACTACTTTCGTCCAGCAAATTTTCAAACGGTTGTTCAGCTACGCTTACCTTGGTATTCATATTACAATCTTCTCGTAAATGAGGATCACTAGAATTAGTAATATCACCATTCAAGTCCGGATGATAAAGTTCATCTTCACTGCTTTCATCTAACAAATTCTCGAATTGTTGCTTAGCAACACTTACTTCTAGATTTATATTATTTTCTTCACAATATCCGTCTTCAATAATTGAATCAATTTTTTCCAACCACTTTAATTTTTTATCCTTGGTTATTAATAATGACTCTTTGGTTTCCATAAAAGATTGCAATAATTCTACAACAGTAACATTTGATCCTTTTAGTCGAGTAACCAATGAGTATGACCACAGTAGCCTAAAGACTTGACCAAACAGAATAGGATCAGGATGTTCGTTACATCCACAGGCGCTCCTAACAATGCCAAAGAATTGCTGTAAATAATAATGCAATAAAAAAAGATGGAAATAATAAACTCATATATTTTATTTCATAAATATTAAGAAATTATGAATTATTCGGCACTGGTTATAATATTAAATTTAGCTTTCTAATGAAAATGATTTCAAAAAAACATGAAATTTTACAATTGATGGATATTTTTGTGAAGAAAAAAAAATACAATGTTTCATAAAAATATTTTTCCTTCCTTAAAGAAGAAACATTTTATAAATTCAAAGTCAAAATAATAGCCAGACGATGTAGATCATGATAAGAAAATGTTATTATAGAAATTGATTTTACCCTGAAAAAGTGATAATATCTTGAAAAATTATATATTTGAGAACAAAATTTGTATTATCTCAGTGACTGTCAGCTTTCCGTAATTTTATTATAGGACCTTTTTTGTAGAGAATTAAATTTCCGATCAAAATAAGTTGGAAAAAAAAATTTTGAACAACTTCTAACTCTACCGGGATTTGGCGAGCTTAAGATATCGACCTAAAATTTTTTTTTTGTACAAAGGAAAATATTTTTGATATTAAAAATGAAACTTCAAAAAAAGCGGATTTTCGGCCCACCCTATTACACATATCAGATTTTTTTTGTAGATCGCTCAATTTTCTACAAAAACGTGTATAAAGATTTGATTAAAAAATTGATTAATAATGGGATATGATCTTTTTTATATGAGACTAACGAAAAATGTAAAGCTGTGATGAAGATAACCTTCCTATCAATATTCAGAGCTCAAATTTGGTGAGCATTTTCTAGAGGTGCCTGAGAACCAACTTTTCAATATCGGAAGTTGAAAAAAAAAATATTCGATGTTTTTTAATCACCCTAATACATACATACATACATACATACATACATACATGCATGCATACTTTCATACAGACATAGTAACAAGATCGCGGGGGTAGTCAGGGAAGCTTCCTGTGACCTTAAAACGTCGAGATCTGATGAAAACTCAATTTTTGCAAAACGGGGTGAAAACCATAACTTCCCATAACTTCCCATATTTTTTTAAATCTTCGATTTTCCCAGCGGGAAGTTGAAAAATAACGGATTTTCAATTAGTGTAAGTATAGTTATCGTCGGAACTGGAATGAAAAAGAAAAAAAAAATTAGTAAAACGGTTCACCCTAAAGGCCATCCCTGCAACTTCCCGCTAGTTCCATACCTGGGCGCTTAAAATTGTACTTATGAAATTTTGAGATTATTGAGCTCAAAATATAATTCATGTGATATTTTTAGCTCGCTGAGCTCAAAGCGATAGTATTTCTATGCATTTGAGCTCTTCGAACTCAAAAGTCTTATAGAAGTTTCATAGAACACTACTTTTGGAATTTTCAAACCGCAATAACTTTTGAATGGATCAACCGATTTTCATGCGGTTGGCAACATTCGACGCACTTTTATCAGCTCCATAAAGAATTTTCAAGTTTCAATTGATCGAACCAAAAATTTCGGAGTAATTTCGAATAAACACTTTTTTTGGTTTTCTTTCGTTCACGATATCTCTCTAACGAATTAACCGATTTCGACCAGCTTGGTGGCGATCGACGTGGTTTTTTATTGTCTAGAGCTGATAAGTTTTCAGAATCAATCAGTTAAGCCGTTCAAAAGTTATCCAAAAAAACCACATATGAAAAAATTTTTTTTCTTAGTTTTTTCAAGATTTTTAAAATTTACTAATCCGAATCGGTCCAAATTAGGCTCAAAATCTAAGTTTGGCCAAAACCTTTCAAATAGCACCAACCGCGATAAAATCGGATAAGTTGTTCAGAAGTTATAAGCGGTCCACATACTTTCACCCGCATGGAAAAATATATATGCGAAAAATATATGCAAATATATATTTTCACATATATTTTTTTTGCGCTAAATATATGTTCGCATATATGTTCACATATATGTGTAGATATATGTTCACATATATGCGTGCATATATATTCACATATATGTGCGCATATAAATGTTTAGAGATACACAGAAAAGAATTTAACTTGAATCAAGAAAATAATTTTGAAAAATTTAACTTTCTTGATTTGAGTAAAAAAATTTTCAAACTTAGAAATTTTTTTTTTAATGTATGCTTACATATATGTCTACATATATGTAAGCATGTATCTCTGCATATATGTCAGCATCTATGTGAAAAATATATGTTGACATATTTTTTTTTACGTAAATATATGCGGCATATATATAATATATGCGACATATATTTTTGACATATATATTTCTCCATGCGGGCACACACACAAACACACACACACACACACACACACACACACACACACACACACACACACACTCGGGGCAGAAGAGATACTGCTACCGGGCGCGTCTCCCCGAGCGGATGGGAGAACGCTCGCTGTCCTTGGATGACACTTAATCTCTTAGTTGATGAGGTACAGCGGGTAGGAGCCAAGCAAAATAACCAAACAAAATAAGCTTCCGTGGACAAAACTTCCCTTTAATGGGTTGGTCACACTAACTGACCTAGCAAGACGATTGGTTCCTGCTGTAACTCACTGGGAGTGGCCAGAACCTGTATCGTAGTTTCCGACGATGCAGGCCACGGCTGATGTGAGCTTGCTCTGCCGAGGTGAAAGTTGCAGCAGTGGATCAGGAGCCAGCCACTTCGGGCCTTGATCAGGAAGTACGCAGTGATTGTTAGAGATCGGAATCTTCACCCTTCGAGCGAGTCTAGTCCGTCCGTGTATTCCGGGACTGGCTAAGTGTCGGCTAGGCCTCAGGGAACTGAGGTAGGAGTACTATCTCCGAGGGTACACCCGTTCCTAGTTATGGCAACCCGCTCCACTCCGTACGATGCGCTGGTAAATCAAAAAAGTATGAGTAAGTTACAGGGAACAAACATGAATAGAAACGGGCTTTATGCTCAACAAGCAGCGATTGAAGCAAGCGCTGATATGAAGAGAACGCAAGCGTTGGAGCGCCTTGAGAAGCTGACCATTGAGCTGCAAGAGTTTGTCCAAACTAAGGTCAATATCCACAAGGAGATAAAGACCAAGACAACCGGTGTAGTCAATGCTCTTGGAAGATTCAAGAAACTGGACGAAGAATGGCGCTCATCATTACACCGCACCCCTTGTGCTACATCGGAGAGAAACAGTCAAGTGGTTGTTGTAAAAGCGATGGACACTGGAGCCGAAGGTGACGGAGAATCAGTCGCTGAAGAAGAAAGTGAAACTATCACAACGGCAGAGACTGAATCCTTTGACCAAGACGGCCGCATCCTGAGGAAGTTGAAAAGAAAAATTCGTTCTCCCGAAGGCAGAGCTTTTCATACTCCCAAGAAGCCGAAAGATGTTGGACCTGGTCATCCCATCAAGAAGCAGGAAGTGGTTAAGGATCTTCCACAAAACTCTTGTGAACAGAACAAGAAGCCAGGCTGGGAAAAGGTGCAGTCCAGAAAGGACAAGAAAAAGGAGCGCAAGGAACTGCCCCCAGAAAAACCTCTGGTGCCTCCACCGAAGCCGAACCAGAAGCCAAGAAGAACAGCAACGAGACCGGAGGCACTTATTATCCGTCCAGCGAACAAAGATAAGTATTCTGAAATACTTACACAGATCAAGGTGGATGTTCGCCCAGATCAGGTCCGCAACACAGTCGAGAAGATACGCAGGACCGCGACAGGGAACATTCTCATCACGCTGTCGAAAGGCAGTAGTGATAGAGGTAAAGACCTGCAGAAGACTATCGCGGGAATACTTAAGGAGGACGCAAATATCATTAGTACAGGACCTGAAGAAGACCTGGAAATTCGCGATATTGACGATACTACAACTAAAGATGACATTCTAACAGCTTTACAAGAGGCAGCTGGAAACGATTGTAGTATAACAGTAGAGGCCATTAAAATTCGTAAGGTCTTACGTAGCAGAACACAAATTGTGTCGGTGACTCTGGCAGCAACGGTAGCGCAGAAAGTGGTAGGAGAATACGGTAAGATTAGGATCGGCTGGACCAATTGTCGTATTAGAACAGTACTAAGACCAGTCCGATGTTATAAATGCTGGCATTTTTGACACCGTGCGGTTCAGTGCACAAGTGAAGTCGACCGCTCCAAACTTTGCATTAAATGTGGAGAAGAGGGACACAAAATCGCCGAATGTAATAAGCCTGCTAAATGCGCACTGTGTGCGGATCAATCCGGTACAGAGAATAACGCCCATCATGCCGGCACAAGCAGATGCCCAGTATACCAAGAGGCACTCAAGAAGATAACTGATAAACGAAAATGAGAATACTGCAGCTAAACATCAACCACTGTGAAGCGGCACATGATTTGCTCATGCAGACAGTACGTGAACAGAAGCTTGACCTTTTGCTTATATCGGTACCGTATAAACACCTCGGCGGCCAACCATGGGAAACTGACGGCACCAAAAAAGCTGTCATATAGTCCTGTCACAAGCTTCCAGAGTGTCGTTAACAATGGCAGTGCCGGCTTTGTAGCAGCATCGGTAGATGGCATCTGCTTTTACAGCTGCTACGCACCACCTAGCCTCACTATTGTTGAATTCATGGACTTTCTGGATCGACTGACGGAGGACGTGAAGCAGTACTACCCAGTGGCAATAGCTGGAGACTTCAACGCCTGGGCAGTGGAATGGGGCAGCAAACACACCAACGCTCGAGGTAAAGAACTACTGGAAGCTTTTTCTACGTTAGATGTAGTATTGTTAAACAGCGGCGATGCGCCGACGTACACTAAAGGAGACGCAAGTTCTATTGTGGATCTTACTTTTGTCAGCAGCAGCCTCATCAGAGGAAACTACGACTGGAAGGTGATGGAGATCTACACGGCCAGCGATCACAATGCGATTCTCTGGGAAGTATCAAAGGACCAGAATCCTAGAAGACCGGCTAAGAAACTTGACATCGTTGGGTGGGAGGTGAAATCCTTTGACCCAGGTGCTCTCGTAGCTGCCCTAAATAGTGAACCGCTTACTACTGGATCTGCAGAAGAAATGACCAAGGACTTGATGAAGAGAGTGACCCAGGCTTGCGGTAAACGGGGCTTGCGGTAAACGGGGCATGAACCAAAGACCTTCGGTGCACTGGTGGAACGAACACATCAGCTTCCTACGGAAAGAGTGTCTCAAGAAAAGAAGAATATCTCAGCGTGGTTATCGGCGGCCTGACTCAGCGGAACTAGTCGCAGAATACAAGAAAGCTCGTCGACATTTAAACAAAGCCATCAAGGATAGCAAGAAGAACTGCTGGAAAGAGCTAATCAACGAGGTGGACAAAGACTTGTGGGGTAGACCTTACAAGGTAGTCATGGCAGAACTGAAATATCAGCCAATGTCTTCTCCTACGTGTCCTCAACTCTTCCAGAAGATCGTGACTGCGCTGTTTCCACGACAGCGCGTTTTCAACTATCTGTTGACACAGGACGAACTGAATGATATTCCGCCTGTCACGAAAGAAGAACTGATGGAAGCTTGTAACCGCGTCGGGAATAATAAAGCACCGGGATTGGACGGAATCCCTAATATTGCCTTGAAAACATCTATTAAAGCAGCGCCAGCGTTATTCCTCGACGTCTACAACATCTGCTTGAAGGAAGGGATTTTTCCTCGGAAGTGGAAACAACAACGGCTGGTACTACTTCCTAAAGGGAAAAAGCCACCGGAAGAACCGTCATCTTATCGTCCACTCTGCATGCTGGATACAGCCGGTAAGATACTAGAACGTATAATCCACCAAAGGATAGAAGCAGTTGTCGATCCACTCTTGGCAGACAATCAGTACGGATTTCGGAAAGGACGATCAACCCTGGACGCGATCAACCTGGTTGTCGGTATAGCCAAAGACGCAATCGCCGGTACCAGATGGAAGGGGGGAACGAAGAAATATTGCCTGGTGGCAACTTTAGACATAAAAAATGCCTTTAACTCCGCCAACTGGGATTGCATCATGCAAGCCCTTCAAGAGATAAACGTACCAGGATACCTACGAAGGATAGTCGCTAGCTACTTCACAGATAGAGTCCTGAGATATGACACGAAGAATGGTCCAAAGGAGTATGATGTTACTGGAGGTGTACCGCAGGGTTCTGTTCTCGGTCCACTTCTCTGGAATGTCATGTACAACGGATTGCTGAGACTGAAACTACCAAGAAACGTCAAACTGGTAGCGTACGCGGACGACGTAGCCGTAGTAATAGTCGCCAAGCATCTTGATGAGATAAAACATATGTTCGCTATCACCTTTGAGCGAATTAACCAGTGGATGGGCACAGTAAATTTACAACTGGCTAAACAGAAGACCGAGGCTGTACTCATCACTAGCAGAAAAGTGGTGGAAACGATCAATCTAAACGTCGGAGACCAAGAAATCACATCCTAACCATTCATTCGATATCTGGGAGTGATGCTCGATGCCCGACTTAACTTTAAACAACAAGTTGAACACGTGACCACCAAAGCATCAGCAGTAGTAGCCAACCTAGTACGATTGATGCCCAACATCGGTGGCCCGAAGCAGACAAGGAGGTCATTGCTATCATCAGTAGTTACATCGGTCTTCACATATGGTATATCCATTTGGGCCGACGCACTTGACATCCAAGAATCATGGAGGAAAGCATGTCCAGTTTACCGACTGAGCGCGCTAAGAGTAGCCAGCGCCTTTCGAACAATATCAGAGGAAGCAGTGTGTGTCATTTCCGGAATTTTGCCGCTCAGAGTCCTAGCTGAGGAAAGACGTAACCTTTACCAACGAAAGAGGACAACCGCACAAAGTGCCGAGGAACTCAGAGCTAAAGAACGGCAGAACAGCATCGCGCGATGGCAATCGCAGTGGGACGCCGCGACAACAGGGAGATGGACACACCGTCTCATACCAAGGATTGACGTTTGGCTTAACCGGAATCACGGCGAGGCCAACTTCTATCTGACCCAGATGTTGTCAGGACACGGCTGTTTCCGGGAGTACCTTGATCGTTTTAAGCACGATAATTTCCCAGAGTGTCCGTCTTGCCCAAGAGTTGCTGAAAATGCGGAGCACGTTTTCTTTGAGTGCCCTCGTTTTAGCCCACAGCGTGATGAGTTAGAGGAGATCCTGAACAAGAAAATCACACCAGAGTCAATAGTAGAAGAAATGCTGTCATCCGAAGCTGCCTGGAACGCCACAAGCACGTTTACCACCGAAGTGCTTACAGAGCTGCGTTCCATTGAAAGAAAAAGGGCAAATGACAGAAACTAGAAGGAAGGAAAAATAACACCTTAGCCACCAGAAGGAATAGCAGTAGCTAGATCCTCCCTTCACGAAGTAATTCCTGACGGCGGTTTCCATGAGGGATTAGAGGAAAGAAGAAAAGGGGTTTAGGGTTTAGTGGGTAGGGGCGTTAGCGTCGAGTTTTAGTATGACGCTGCGTCGAGTCGCCACATATCCAGGCCGAACAGCTATGCCTGGAATCCGTAAGAAGGATTCCCCCCCCTAAGATATATAAAAAAAAAAAAAAAAAACACACACACACACACACACACACACACACACACACACACACACACACACACACACACATATACACATACATACAGACACACTGACAACTTCGCGGGAGTAGTCAGGAAAGCTTCCTATGACCTTCGAACGTCGAGATCTGATGAAAACTCGATTTTTGCAAAACGGGGTGAAAACAGTTACTTCTCGATTTTTGAAAATCTTCGATTTTCTTAGCGGGATGTTAAAAATTATTTAACAAAATGGCACGTAGTTAAAAGAAGTGTTTGAAAACGAGCTTTAGATTCCTATTTTTAACTACAAGCCATTTTGTCGAAGATTTTCAAAAATCGTGAAGTTATTGGTCTTACCCCGTTTCGCAAAAATCGAGTTTTCATCAGATCTCGACGTTTGAAGGTCACAGAAAGCTTTTCTGACTATCCCCGCGAGGGTGTCGCTGTCTGTATGTATGTATGTATGAATGTATGTGTGTGTGTGTTTTTTTTTTTTTTTAACTTAGGGGGGGGGATTCCTTTTACGGATTCCAGGCATAGCTGTTCAGCCTGGATCTGTGGCGACTCGACGCAGCGTCATACTAAAACTCGACGCTAACGCCCCTACCCACTAAACCCTAAACCCCTTTTCTTCTTTCCTCTAATCCCTCATGGAAACCGCCGTCAGGCATTACTTCGTGAGGGGACGATCTAGCTACTGCTATTCCTTCTGGTGGCTAAGGTGTTATTTTTTCTTCCTTCTAGTTTCTCTCATTTGCTCTTTTTCTTTCAATGGAACGCAGCTCTGTAAGCAATTCGGTGGTAAACGTTCTTGTGGCGTTCCAGGCAGCTTCGGATGACAGCATTTCTTCTACTATTGACTCTGGTGTGATTTTCTTGTTCAGGATCTCCTCTAACTCATCACGCTGTGGGTTAAAACGAGGGCACTCAGAGAAAACGTGCTGCGCATTTTCAGCAACTCTTGGGCAAGACGGACACTTTGGGGAATTATCGTGCTTAAAGCGATGAAGGTACTCCCGGAAACAGCCGTGTCCTGACAACATCTGGGTCAGATAGTAGTTGGCCTCGCCGTGATTCCGGTTAATCCAAACGTCAATCCTTGGTATAAGTCGATGAGTCTTCCCTTCTCCGCAGTATATCATAGTTGTTGCCATTTTGCTATACTATGTTGTCGCTCTTCAGTTCTCAGTTCTTCAGCGCTGAGTGTAGATGACCTCTTTCGGTGGTATAGGTTCCGTCTTTCCTCAACTAGGACTCTAAGAGGCAGAGTTCCAGAAATGACGCACACTGCCTCCTCGGATATTGTGCGGAAGGCGCTTGCAACTCTCAGTGCACTTAATCGGTAGACCGGTCCATCTAAGATGGACGGTGTGGCTTAATGTATATAGAATAAGCGAAAGGAAATTTAGTATAGACCGGATAGCTGAAATGGTAGAGTAGCCGACATGTCTTCGGAAGGTTCTGGGTTCGAATCCCAGTCCGAGCTATCTAATAATTTTTTCTTGCATATTCTATAAACTCACATTAAGATGATCCTATCCACATTCCTTTCTCAATTCTTTCCTACCAATATCCTGTTACGTGAATGTGGAACGCTTCACGTAATAATTACTGTAACTCCTATTTTTTCCCGCTTCACAGCATTATTTATATTTTTAAAAAAAGGTCCGGCTTTCCTCCATGATTCTTGGGTCTCCAGCGCGTCTGCCCAAACGGATATTCCGTATGTGAGCACTGATGTGACTACTGACGACGGCAATAGTCTCCTGCTCTGCTTCGGGCCTCCAACATTCGGCATCAGTCTTGATAGACTAGTTACCACCGCTGATGCTTTAGTACTTACGTGTTCGACCTGTTGCTTAAAGTTCAGTTGGGCATCCAGCGTCACTCCCAGATATCGGATAAATGGTTGCGATGCGATCTCCTGCTCGCCGACATCCAGCTTCATGTTTTCTACGATCTTTCTGCTGGTGATAAGCACAGCTTCAGTTTTGTGCTTGGCTAACTCCAACTTCATTATCTCCATCTATAGGTTAATCCGGCTAAATGTGATATCGAAAACCAGATTGATCTCTTCCAAGTGTTTCGCGACAATCACTACCGCTACATCATCGGCATATGCAACAAGTTTCACCTCTGATGGTAATGCAACTCTCAGGAGACCATCATACATGATGTTCCACAGAAAAGGACCCAAAACCGAGCCCTGTAGCACTCCTCCGGTTATTTCATACTCCCTTGGACCGTTTTTCGTGTTATATTTGAGGACTCTGTCTGTAAAGTAGTTTGCTACCATTCTGCGCATGTATCCTGGCACTTCTTTATCTTCGAGAGCTCGCATGATGCAGTCCCAGTTAGCGGAATTGAAGGCATTTTTGATGTCCAAGGTAGCCACTAAACAATACTTCTTTCTGCCACGTTCCCATCTCTTTCCAGCGATTGCCTCCTTAGCTGTATCGACCACCAGGTTGATCGCATCCAGCGTTGATCGTCCTTTACGGAAACCATAATGGCCTTCTGCTAGGAGTGGATCGACGCCTGCTTCTATTCGTTGGTGCATTATACGCTCTAATATCTTACCCGCTGTATCCAGCATGCAGAGTGGTCGGTAGGATGATGGCTCGTCCGGTGGCTTCTTCCCTTTAGGGAGAAGTACAAGTCTTTGCTGTTTCCATCTTTTAGGAAAAATCCCTTCTTTGAGGCACGAATCGTAGGTATCTAAGAATAGATTTGGCGCTGCTTTAATAGCTGTTTTTAATGCAATATTCGGGATCCATCCAATCCCGGCGCCTTATTATTCCCTACTCGGTTGCACGCCTCCATCAGTTCCTCTTCTGTGACAGGTGGAATGTCTTCTCGATTTACTGGCAATGAAGAATAGCCGAACTTACTTTGTCGAGGAAACAACGTAGAAACTATTCTTTCCAGTAGCTGTGGACACGTAGGTGATGGCATTGGCTGGCGCTTCAGGTGGGTCATGACCATCCTATACGGTCTGCCCCATGGGTCCTTTTCTACCTCATCGACGAGTTTCTTTCAACAGCGTCTTTTGCTATCTTTGATGGCCTTGTTCAGTTTTCGACGGGCCTTTTTGTATTCTGCGACCAGCTCCACAGAGTTAGGTCGTCGGTGGCCACGCTGTGATAATCTTCTCTTTTAGTGACAAGCTGTGTGAAGGGCGTTAATCTGATCATTCCACCAGTGCACCGATGGTCTTTTATTGATGCCACGCTTACGGGGCATGCAGGTGTCGCACGCCTGGGCAATTCTCGTCATTAAGTCCTTCGTCTTCTCTACAGCATTTCCTGTGATGATGGTCGAGTCTCTGGCTAAGGCTACTACCAAAGCTTCCGAGTCAAAGTCTTTCACTTTCCATCCAGCTGCATTAGTTTGTCTAGTTGCTCTTTGAGGATTCCGGCCAGCCGATATTTCCCAAAGTATTGCACTGTGGTCGCTGGCGGTGTAGGTGTTTAAGACTACCCAAGAATAGTTTCCTTTCAATAAGCTGCTGCTGACGAATGTGAGGTCTATTATCGAACTAGCCTCTCCCTTGGTATATGTTGGTGTCTCACCGATGTTGAGAAGGACCACGTCCAGTGAGGCCATTGCTTCACGTTGTAACGGGTGTTTTTCCGCTCATTGGCCCCTTAATTAATTTAATAGAAATAAAACAATACCTAGCAAAAATGATTCTAAATTAACAAGGGCGCCACCAGGATTTTGTATCTCGGTTCCTGGAACCGGAAACCAGAGCTGAGCTTATAATCTACAGGGAGAGAGAATGGAGGAAGGTGGTTTGAAAGAAATACATTTTTATTTAACAAAAATGACCGGTATTTATTTAACAACAAAATATGACAACAACTCGTGCCCTTGCACGTACACCGCTCACTTACAACTAATTTACTTACAACTAAACTTACTTCACGCTTTCCTCCGGAAAGTTGCTACTACAACTTATATCTAACGGAGGATTTCGGGCTAAAACCGGTGACTCCGACTTATCAACAAGACACCTCGTACAAAGACAACAGTGTACGAGGGCTTATCAACAACGTCTGGCTACAGAAGCAACAGCCTAGTGACTGCAACGTAAGCCAAGAAGCCTCTGCAGCTCACGCACACACTCCACACTATCCTTACGTCGCGCTATCCACCGGACCCTCACGCTCTATGCCATCGAAACACCTCGCAAACGGACTGCTCGCTTGCGAAGGAACGCTGGTAGCATTCACACACACATAACCCACGCGTCTCACACACACACTGACTCTACTTTACTTTTATTTTCTGGATTACAAAATTACTCCAAAAAAGTCAACGTTCAATTCTTACTAAAATTATTCAGTCATTAGCTCGAGATTAAAATCATAAACAATTTTTACAACTAATAATTTAATTCTCAAAAAAATCTACACTAAAAACCGACGCTTGAATTTATTCCAAATTATCTACGAGTTTAATACTCAGTACATTAAATAAAATTTTAGGAACAATATTGACGTAAAATTTTACTCCAATTTCAACTCGTAATTTTATTTCTTAAATTTTGAATAAATTCTTAAGAATAATTCTTTGTAAAATTATAACTAAATTTTCTCGGACGTAATCCACACTGATAAATAGTTTTTATAAATAATTCCAATAATAATTTTAGTCTTCCATAGTTCAATATATAAATGACCACGTGGAATTTTTCAATTTATAAATAATTAATAAAGCAAATTGTCTCAATATAGAATAAATTCACGAAAAATTATCCACGGTTAATTCGATCTCAATTGCGTCGAAACTCAGTAGCCGATTCTCAATACTTAATTTTCCAAATAATAAAATAGTTTCCAAAATTAATACGATATCAATATTTAATTCAAGATAATTAATAGTCTTAATAAAAGATAATTCAATTGTTGTAAATAGTAATAATAATCCAGTTGTTAATTTTACGATTTATTGCGTAATAAAATTTACAAGGAATTTGCGCGCTCAAAATGGATGCCGGCGTTCGTTACCGCGTAGCACGTTTTGACCTCGGGTTTCGAATACTATGTCGTGTCGATTGAAACCTTCTCGGTGTTCAGAATTTAATTAATATAAAATATATTTATTTAAACCAATCTCAAGATGTTAATAATTATTAACCAACTGTATTAATAAAATTAATTATTCACGACTTGCAAACCCAAGAGGTCTAGAACATTCCTCGGGTATAAACCCCCAGGAGGAACGCTCCCAGCAATTAACGAATCAATTCAATTAAATAATTAATTATTATTGAGCTAAATTATTAAACAATTGAATTATCCAAACTTGAATAAATAAAATGAGAAGTAGTGTATTTGATGAGCCCGGTACATGGCCCCAAGGCTTATCATTACCAAAGTCCAATACCTGGTGTAAATTGGTTGAAGAAACTCTATGGTTGATACTCGCTTCCTTCTTTGGACTTCTTGATGTTACTCGTTCCAACACTTTACTACTTCTCTCGGACACGACGCATGGCTCGTCTATATAACGACCCCAAAAATACCTCCTCCTGCTCTCTCTCTAGGCCCAAAGATCGATGCGCTCAAATGCTAGTCGAAAAGTTATCGATCTCTAGCGACTTATCGATTAAGGGTAATTTACCCTGTTACAACGTAGTGCCTTGCCTCGCGCATTAGTCTGCTTGCTGCCCCAGTCTACCGCCCAGGAATTGAAGTCCCCTGCTATAGCTACTGGGTAGTATTGATTTGCGTCTTCACTCAGTCGATCCAAGAAGTCAGTAAAGTCGGCAATGGAAAGGCTAGGTGGTGCATAGCAACTATAAAAACGGATGTCGTTAATAGACGTTGCTACAAAGCCGATGCTATCATTGCTCACTATGCTCCGGAAGGGAAGTTTGCCACAGGACCAGATGACAGCCTTGGTGGTGCTGTCAGTTTCCCAAGGTTGGTTATTCAGGTGTCTGTATGGCTCTGCTATTATTACCAAATCAAGCTCTAATTCACGCACGGTCTGCACGAGCAGGTCATGCGCGGCCTCACAGTGATGGAGGTTAAGCTGTAAGATCCTCATGTTTGCTTGCTTGTCATTCTCTGGAGTGCCTCTTTGTATACCGGGCACCTGTATGTGCCGGCGTGATGGGCAGCGTTCACTGCGCACTTATTTTCCGCGGATAATACACACTTCGCTGGGTTTTTACAGTCCGCAATCTTGTGTCCTTCTTGGCCGCATCTGATGCATAGCTTGGAGCGATCTGTCTTGCTTCTGCACTGGGATCCGTGGTGCCCGAAATGCCAGCATTTGTAACATCGAGTAGGTTTCTTCGTGGCTCTAATTCGGCAGTTGACCCAGCCAATTTGGATTTTACCGCTTCCTTCTAATATCTTCTGAGCTGCTGCAGCCCGTAGTGTCACGACAGCGGTTTGGGTACCTCTGTAGACTTTGCGGATCTTGATTGTCTCTGGTGGTATTTCGCAGAGCTCCTTGGTTACCGTATGCAGGACAGCCTGAATATCCTCCTTTGTTGTGGTGTCATCTAGGTCTCGGATCTCCATGTCTTCTTGTGGCCCTTTGCAGATTACTTTGGCCTCCTCCTTAAGAATGTTTGCGATAGTCTGTTGCAGGCCTTGGCCTTTGTCCACGCTCTTCCACGAAATCGTAATCAGCAAGTCCCCGCTTCTGGCCTTGTTGATCTTGTCCACCGTTATGCGAACCTGCTTATCAGTGCGTCGGGTCTGATCCATTTGAGCGGTTTTTCGCGCTTAGGCTCCGGCCTGGGCTTCTTTGAAGGCTCCTTTGGGAGCTGTTCTTTCGCTAGTCTCCGTTTCTTTTTCCTTGTGTGGACATCTTTTCAATCAGTCACGTCTTTTTTTTCGGTGTTCTGCTTCATCACGTTTTTCGGAGGACTTAGTTTCAAGTCCTTTCTCTTCGTCAATCGCCCATCTATTCCATCTGGGGAGTTTCGGTCCTTCTTCTTGTTAGACTTGTTGGAAGTATGACCTTCTCCTTTAGCATCAGATTCACCGTCACCATCGCCTCCGGTGTCCATTGATTCTTCGATCTCAGTAAGTTGACTGCTCTTCGCTGGCTTAAGACTATGTTACTATGTGACTATGTGACTATGTGACTTGGTTGTAACTTTCGAACGACTAAACCGATCGGAATCTACTAAACGGCGTTCTAAAGAGTTCCTTCAAACTTAGATTTCCTTTTAAAATTTTTATCCAAATTTACTGATAAGCTGAGGCAAATTGAGTACGAAACAATAAAAAATCAATTCTTCATTTTTCTGAAAATTGCAGCCCGATAATGGATAAAATCTTATTTCTTTAATTTTTTCAAAATTTTGAATACTCGGGGCGGAAAAACTACTAAATGGATCGATCTGAAAATTTACAGGGTTCTTAGGGGTTTATTGAGGTGGAAAAATTCCTGCAATGTCTAGCTTCCCCGTCAGTATTTGTTAAGATATTTTTTTCAACATTCTTTAAAGCGGTATCGTACATCGATAAGATTTTTTTTTCTGAAATTTTTTTATAGGATTTCATTAGAAATTTTTTTAAGTTTCCAAAACTGTCCTTTTTTTGCTGTGCGATTATTGGTTGCAGACATATTGATGGTTAAAGACATAAACGTCCTTTCTCGTCTAATCTCGGATATCTCCGCAAAAAATGGTCGTATCAAGCTAAATAAAAAATGCAATTAAAGCTGAATAAACAGGCTATCTGTTTTATAAGGTCGCTCTGTCTGAAAAAAATTTTCCGAGCCTGTAGAGCGAAAAAAAAATCGTGTGTGTCAGCTCCGATGCACGACTGGAGTTTACTCCTTACGAACGATTGTATCGAATATATAGAAAATTAAATATATAGAAAATTTTTCAATTTTTCGAACGGGGATTTATTCGGAAGCCTTCCAAGAATTGCTCCAAGAGAGGAAAAAAATCTCAAATAGTTATAGTTTAACAATTATCACACTTGCAATGTACATGTTCAAGCAGAAGAAAAATTATTAATTAATAATTGCATAACTAATTGAAAAATTGTGATAAAAATTTTTTTAGGCGGATTATTGTTCATTCATTTATCCAGTAAGTCCCTGATTTTTTTTATTTCTTAAATTTTATATTCAACATGTTAAAATAATTTTTATTAATCAAGTGTTCAAAGTAGGCATGGCTTACGCAAGCCAGAGCACCCATCTTCAGCCGTATTTGCATCCCTCTGGGACAATTATTAATATTGGTCCTACAGTTCCGAGAGTCCAGACTTTTTTCTAGGAAATTTCCTCCTCCTTTTGAATTTTTTAAAATCTTTATTAGTTTTTAAGATATTTGTAGAAAACTAAACCCTCTTTCTCAGTTAATTCTTAATAACCTTTGCAATTAATTATTAATCAATAAATGCGTTTTAAGCAATAAAAAAATTTTTTTAAGAAACTGTTTTTTTTTTTTTTTTTAATCATAATTATCATCAAAGATTATTGTTACGTGTGAGCCTACACCTGGTTATTTACCTGTCACGTAAACAGACCTCCGGACTTGCTCAGCGTCTCATTGAAAAATATTTAGATGTTGATAAGAGGGTGGGTCGCGCAGTGAATGAAGAATACTCATGAATTACGGTACTAATTGTTTATTGGGCGTCCCCAAAGCATGGGAGTTGCCCGAAATGGCCCTGAGAGTCTCTTTTACAAACTAATTCTATTTATGAAAGCAAATCTAATCCAGTACAATAATCCATTTGATGCAATACTTTTGATTCTATAACTGAGAGAGAGAGATGGGACAGCACCGAGAATGAGAGTCTTAGGAGACAATTAATCACGATGCAAGATAACTCGGACTCGACATAGATTCGGACAGACTAAACGACTGACTGATTACAAGAAGCCGCTCCTCCTGAAGGTCCCAGGTTTATGTAACCTCGGTCGCGGATGCCGCCAAACACCTGTATCACTGCGCGGAACTTGTATTATTCCGCGGTTGAACTCAGATTATTCCGCCCTGAGGAACTAGGTGGTTATTGTCAAGTTCCCTAGTCAGCAGAAAATGGTATCAAGGCGCCGAAAGCGGTTCCCTGTGCTAGAGTACCTGTTCGCTCGGTTCCCATGAGAAAGCGTCTCCTCAGCAACACGTGCAAGCAGCGATTCTCGGTAACCAGAGTCAGGCTAGAAATACAACGGAAATTCGGTGTCTAATTCAGGTGGGCAAGTTGGCCCATCGATTTATAGAAAATATATATAGAATATCATAATATTGACGGGAGGGTAGGCCCACCCGTCACATGCTCTCCCGGCTAAAAAAAGAAAGCCATTCTCCTGAATGGTATTAGGAATCTATTACCTTGAAGTCCCGATTTATTTAACGCGTTTTTTTCTCATCTAAATTGCTGTACCACCCTCTTGCTCAGACTAAATAATTGAAACCCTAAGAGACTTCTCTACATTCTAGAATAATAATTAATATATATATAATAGTGAATATATAGGCAATAATGAATATATGCTAACATGCATGTTGATTACAATACTTATGTCCCGACAATATAACGGTTTTGCGAAGATCTCTGGTAATGTCTCCTTCCTGATTGGTTCTTGTGTCCTTAGATAATGTTAATATGATCCTCTTAGGGTGATCCTAGATGGTCCCTGTAACAAAAAAAAGGTAGGTGGGATTTCGGGAGTATGTTGAAAGGATTAATAGGATTCCAGATCTTCAATTAAAAGCGCATTGCCCTGTAGTCCCAGCTGTCGACGACCGTTGTTGTCTGCTTACTCCTCGAGTTGATCCTCTTGGGTCGATCGGTCATCTCAATGACCTCCGGGTTGCTGATCCTGTTTCCTGATCGGGAGGCTTCGTCGCTGATTTCCATGATGACCTCCATCGGTTGACTGGATTCCGGGATAGCATCTTCCACCTCACAATATGGGTTATCTCTTCCAACATCCTCACTGGTGTCGTTTTTCGTTAGATTACGTCTCTTCATTACACGCCATACTAGGTCACAAAGTACAGTCGCACTTAAAAGTGCTATAGCAGCGCAGATATATACTAATGGAGATCTTGTTCCGTAGGACGCCGAATGCACAGTCTGATTCAACCCTTTTTGCTTGATAGCACTCCAGATTCGATGAAATTTTATACCTTCCGGAAGTTGTACTTCATTTTCTTCGCTGATTTCTTTTAGAACGTGGGTTAGATCCACTTGCATTTCCTTGGAAAATTTTTCTAATTCCTCATCTATCCTTGGCCAGGTTAAAACTTCCTCGGATATTTTCGTAGCGATCGTTATTTCCTGTGTGGTTGTGAATATCCTTTTTCCTGCCATTCCTTCGCAACCAGGAGCCATCCAAACTACTCCCGTTCCGCGCACTTCCAATTCTAATGATTTATTCGCTTGACACTTGCCCTTTACTATGTCAGCTTCCTGGGTTGTAAACAACCATGCATTTATTCCCATTAATTTTGTCCAAATTGTTTCCTTAATCTTCACGACTCTTAAATCACAACTTTGTAGATCAATATCTCGTGACTTCTTCCACAGTGCCACTTCACATTCTTCCGTCCCATCGGTTGTCTTTGCGGTTGCCGTCTGCATAGCCAAAAATCGTCCTTTTATCACCTGGCATGATCTTATTTCTTCCTGTGTCAGCGGAATATATCCCTGATCGTTGATCGCCGTAAAGGGGGTAGTAGGCTTGACAATCGAGCCAAATCCTGGTGCTGAGATGATCTGTGTCGGGAAAGGATAATGCCTAATTAGTCTGTAACTTGTTCTCTGTATTAATGGAATTACGTATTTGTAAATTATTTGCTGATGAAAAATTATCACTTCGATGTCTATGATTCCCAGCAATAACCTTATGCCGTCGTTGCTTGTTCCCGTCAGTAGATCTGAGTTACTATTTTCTTCTAAAATCTCTTCTAATCCTTGTTTTATAACAGTTGGCGAATATACGTCACGAATTGCTTGACCTTCGTATGCCGCTAGAGCGACAAAAAATGCTGTAGCGGTGATTTTGTCCATTAGTATAATTTCAGCATCTATTTCCTCCCAGGTGGTTCCGTTTCCTATTTTTAGACCTCCTTGATTGGGGTTGATAATCCATTCGCCCTTTTCTGTTCTTCTTATCTTTTCTCCATTTTCCTTGATTTTAAAGATTTCTTGATGGTATTGTAGGGTTTCAGCGGTGGTAAATGCTTCCCGTATACTGCAGCGGTGGATGCTATCGCGCATTCGGGTCTTCATTCGTCTGATCTGTTCTCTCCATTCCCTGTATTGGCTGCTCGATTCTTCTTTCGCTACCTCGTTTATCTTCTCTTCCAAAATTCCGATTTTCCTTTCCTCGTCCTCGATGTTCATAAAGGTTATAATTGTTTTGTTGCGGGCGAATGGCCGATACTCTCCTATATCCTCTGAGTACAATCCCCTCCTGTTGTCCAAAGCGATGACCCTAGACAAGGATCCCCGAGTTGGCTCCATCAAGGCACTGGAATAATAATAAACATAAACAACTCACACCCTTTCCCCGTTTTTTTTTTTTTTTTTTTTTGTGTGTTACGATTATGCATATTTGTGTGTATATGTGTATGTATTGTGGCTTAATGCTAAAGTAAATATCTTTCTTTTAGAATCGCGACTCTTCTTCCCTGGTTTCCTCCAGATTTCCTTTTTGTCGCCTCGTTTTTTCTTCCTCGTTGTTTCTCAGAGGCTCCTTTGCTAGATGCAACAATAAGTGAGTTATGGAAGATAATATTGCTCCTAGCAGATATAGACTCCAACCGTAGGCTCTGTGTAGCGTATATCCATGAACTGCCGTATCGATTATTATCTTTAAGAATTTTAATACCATGATTACTCCGATTACTCCAGCACTAGCTGTGCCAAATACCAAGAATCCTCCCCAAAATTTCTCCCACTGTTTTTTCGCGAAATTTTCGATGTCTGCCTCGTCAATGAACTTTGCCATGGATATTCCCGAATTTCCTGAAATTGTCCTTCCGGTGGCTCCTCTTACTATGGTGTTTATTGTTACCGGTGTTTCTACTGGTAGCATTATTCTGTTTCTTAATTTTTCAAGATCTTTTTCCGTGTATATTCCACTCGTTGCCAGATGTTTCAGATCTTCATAACTCCAAGTTGGTGTCGTTAATGGGCTCAAGGTTTGTGGTCTGACAGTATCTTCGAAGTCGGGTTTCATTGTAATCCATGCTCCGTCTATTTCATATCCTACTGCCAACAGCTGATTACAATCCACCATCGTTCCCTCTTTGATCAGCATCCTAGACTTTGGAGTTAGAAACCAACTCTCATTTCTATATTTTACCGGTAGTTCTTGGTAACAGTCCTGTGTCTTCCTTAATGTCACTTCCACAGCTACGCATTTTATTAAATATATTATTTCTCCGGCGAGACTAGCGTAATATCCTGGGCCCTTCATTATAGCGTAGGCAAACTCTTCTGGTTTAAGTCCCGAAAACATGAGTGCATTGAAATTACTTGTCTCTCTACTTCACATTTGTGTAGCAATATGTCTCTGTATAGAGCTTTCATTTGACGTTTGATATGTTTTTCTACGTATATAAATTTTGAATTTATGTATGTGAAGATATCTAAATCGTGTGTTGCGATTGGTCGCGTTCTCGCCCGTGTTCTCCTGGTTTTAATATCCTGATTAACAATTTCGGGTGTTCTGTTTGAATTAATTTGTAACCACAAACTTCTTTTTCCATTTTCTTTGACAGGGCGAAGGTCGTCTCCTCTGTGTTTAGAGTATAAATTTCTGGTTCTCCTGGTTCACCCGATAGAATCAATCCCGGACCCTCATATAGTGTGAGATGGTTGGCTGTACAAGAATCATCCCTGATGACTTCCCAAAACACATAATTCCCTGATTGGTCGATACACTCTCCTTCTGCCCAGTCGCATCTTGATCCGCTTCCTAAAATTATTTTGTTACTGGCTCGTTCAATAGTCGCATAATAGTTCTTGATTGTAATTTTTACGGTCGCTTCCACGATAACTCCGTCCCATGTGCTAAATGGATCGCTGTATGAAACTCCCGTACATTTTCCATCCACTGTTGTTTTTCCTGCTAGCATTATAGTCCGAAAATCAGTACTATTCCTTTTTACTCCTTCTATAAATCCTGAATCGCCCATCCTTAAGCTTCCATCTTCTTGTAATTTTTTACATTGTCTATAATCAAGCTCATAAATGTACTCTTGTCTTTCGTTCGTTACCGCGAAAGTGTGATACCAATATCCGCAATACGTTATCACTCGATTCACTTCTACTCTACACTCCCGCACTTCCGTATTTTTGAATTCCGCTAGTTGCAGTAATTGTAAAGTTACAGCTTCTTCTCTCGGGTTCCTGAGAGGGATGTTGCACTCTCCTACCGCGACCGCTGACATCGTTGTCACGTTCATTGAAATTCCTCCACAG
Organism: Cotesia glomerata; assembly: GCF_020080835.1. NCBI lineage: Eukaryota > Metazoa > Arthropoda > Insecta > Hymenoptera > Braconidae > Cotesia > Cotesia glomerata. The sequence continues at coordinate 14,239,548 of NC_058163.1, forward strand.
TCATATCCTATTAATGCCTGTGTTGTCTGGATGATCAGCAGCATCACTAGTAATAATCTTTTTATTGCTTTATTCATTCTGCAAAAATTTTATGGCATTAATTTATAACTTTTTATCTGTATATTTTTTTTGGATCGACAGGATTTCCTTTCATCTGTATTTCATTTGGTGAACAATATCATTGGGCATGAAACGACAATTACTTAATTAACTATTCTTAAAATTACTAGTTATGAAAAAAACATTTTGATCTACCCGATGGTCCCACTTGCGTCTACTTAATTAGAATACTTATTCCGCTCCGACTGATCACATCTCTAGCAGTGACAGTTTGATAATTAAAGAAATCTTCAAAGAAAAGGAGAGAAAAAAAAATTTTTCATTCAACATGTCCAATTATATCTCGACCTCTCATTTCCTTCGATGCCTACAAGTCTCCAATAGGACTGACGGGGTAAGTTATTATAAGATTATATATTTTTTTGTTTTAATTTAAACGAATTATCATAGCTAATTCTGAATCCTCCCTAAAATTTGTTTATTATTTTCAGGAAATTTTAAGAATGTGTAGCATTCTGAGAATGCTAATTGAGGACAGCCCGAGGCCTGAGAAAGGGGTTGCTCTTTTGGTGGAGTTTCGGCGCATCTCAGGACTTCCCATGCCCATCGTTCTTGAGGGCATGATTACCGAGTACAATACGGCTCGTTCCCGACGGGTCCACGATTATCTCTCCCGTGGAGCACCTGCACGGCATTTCAATGACCCCTACCCTTACTCTCGGGACACTTTTTTGATTGATGAGCTGTGTTGTGGTCTCTCAGACTTGGTGACCTCAAGTGAGGAGTAATTTGTTTTTTTTTTTTTGAATTAGTTAAAATTAGAATTTGTGTAAAACAAGTGAATATATATGTAGTGAATTTAAAGTTCCAGTGTGTATCGTTATTCTTTTGATTAGTGGGAAAAATTTTCCATAGAATTTTCCCTCATAAAATTCTCCTCACCTGACTTCCCTAATTTCTTAAATTATATACAAATTTTATTTTAGTTTCGAAAAAGGTAGTTTCTTATTATTAATTAGTGTGTTTTATCTTAACTGAATTAAGTGAAGTAAGTGTATATATGAATATTATAAAAAGTATATATATTTATATATATATATATATATATATATATATATATATATATATATATATATATATATATATATATATATATATATATATATATATATATATATATATATATACCCATCGTACGTTTCTTAACGCTTAGAAAGTATACTCAGTACTTATGTGTATATCTATATATGTTTTTATAGCGATACTTTCTTTTATAAGGTTACAATTAAATTCATACTAATGTTAATTTTCAACAAGATTTGCAATCAGGAAATTTTCTAAGCTACAATTTTGAATTCTTATCGTTGTTTTGAAAAAAAATCAATATTTTAGGACTTATAGCCGATTTATAATCTCATGATTTTACATTTTCGATATGTTAATAATACTTCCTAAGTTTCTATATCCCCTAAGATATTGAAGATAGTCCTACAGTATAAAAACATTATTCATAGGAAATTTCCTAAGCTGCAATTTCGGATTCTTATAAATTTCTGAAAGATTTATATTTTAGGAGTTACCGTCATTTTTGCATTTATATTTTTATATTACGTATTCCCTATACTAAATTTTATTCGTTCACTACTTAGTTGCAGCTGCACGGCTTATCTCATTTTGATAAGCTCCGATTTCTTCCACAGCGTCTCAACTCCTCAGTTGCCCCATGGATGCTAAATGGTAATTGCCTTTATGTTCTCAGTTTTTCTTATTCCTAAATTCCTTTGTTTCTCAGTTTTTTTCTTGACTTTATGTCAAAATCTTGTGAAACTGACGTGTTTATTATTTTTTTTTTATCTTGTGAAAAAAAGATTGTGGAAACAGTCGTATAATTGTGCTAGACGTGTTTAAGTGGAGTTGACAATTCTGACGTGTGATTTGTGTAAAGGTGTGATATTTAACGTACATTATTTTTATGAAAAAAAAATTTTTTTTGAAAATTTTCAAAATCACGCCATTAATTATTGAAGGTAATTAAATGAAGTTTAAGATAAATTTGATATCTTTTATCCATCTTTTACGTCTGGAAAATTATTTTCATAAAATATACGAAATTCGAAAAAATTTTTTTTTGAAATGGAAAAAATTTTCAAACACCCCCAATTCGCAACCTAACCGGCCGATTTTGCTCATATTCGAACTAATGAAACATATTATGACAAAATTTTCTCAAAATTTCAACATAAGACCGGCTACAATAGATAGATTCCCACGTAAATCTACCTATATTCTCGACGACTGGTTCGTGGTTTTCTGCCGTTTTCGTTGTTCCTGTCGTTGATGCTCCGTTGCCGTCACTGGTGAGTTATTTCCTTTAACTTGTTTTCGCATTTAATTTCTACATTAATAGAATTTCCAGGTTGATTGCTCTGATGTGGCTCGATTGCTGGTTCTCGTTACTGCGGCTGTCACTATTTCTTGGATGTTGTTGCCGTACCCGTCGCTTGCATCTGATATTGTTGCTCCTGTTTTTAATTTACTGTGATCTATGGTGAGTTTTTTTTCCATATTCCCTTTTTATACTTCGTTTACTATATTGTTTTACATTTTTCCAGGTGAATTATTTTGCTGAGTGATTGTTTCCCGTCCTGCTTGGTGATGTCTCTGCTGTTGGTGGTGTCATTATTGATCTAAGTGATTTGCATCCTTAGACGGTGAGTTCATTTCTTTCGTCCTATTTTTATATTCATGTGTTTCATTGATTACATGTTTTTCCAGGTTTTATTTCCTCACTTGGCTGGATGGTGTCTCGATGTTGCCGTTTTCCTGATTTTCTTCGTACCCGCTGCTGCTGCTGGTGATGGGCCGTTCCAACCGTTAGGGCGCGGTAGTGATGCCCTGACGTAAGAGCATTATTTTTGCTCACGTGTGGTATCTACCACACAACCTTATCGTATCCTTTATTTATTATTATTATTATTATTATTTTTATTAGTCTTATTTCTTCTACCTAATATTTCTCTCTCTTTTTTTCGAAACAACGGTTGTTTAAGGGTCAGTGGGGATTCTCGCTCTTAAATTAGTAATTTACAACATATTACTATTTTAAAGTCAGGTCCCAATTGCTGGTCCTTATGAACTATTTTATAACTTACGCCTACTATTAGTGCTTCCAAATTATTTTAATACAAAATCTGAATTATTTTTAACCTCTCTTTTTATTCCCCCTTTTTTTTGTACTCAGTCGTTGTTTTCCCTTACCGTACCGAAATTTCCCACGCATATATGTCAATGTGTATATACATATGTGAGTACTTTTCTAAATCGATCTTTTCCACCCTATTCTGGAAGGAATTACACTCCCGATTGCGTTAGTTAACATAGTTTTGTTTAGTATAAGCTTTAAGCGTTGTTATTGTTTTATAAATGATAGAATTACCGGCCGGATTTTGAGATGAAAGAGTGAAAAATAGAAGATAGTATATGCGAAGGGTAGTATTTCTAGTTAACATGCTGTATTATTATAGTTTGGTTATGTAATTATCTTCCAGTAGGCAAAAAATTATATATATATTTAACACTATATTCTTTACTAAATTCTATGATCCCGTGCTAAAATCTATAATATAAAGATTCAATAATAATTATCTGATTACGTCACCTATATGGTTACTTCGCGTATCGTTTCATGCCCTGGTATTGTTGGTTTTGTTGGTATTTTCGTCTCCATTTATTCTTCTTCCGTAGTTGAGATGTTTTTCGGGTCCATAATTTTTACCAAGTCCTCTATTTCCAAATAGCTCATGACTCTGTCTAGTTCATGTCCTTGCAGATGACGTAGAAACTTGACTTTCTCTAATTCTTCTTTTACGGTGTCGGTCATCTTCTTCCTTCGTAATGCCCGTTTCACTTTCTCTCTCAGCTCTTCTTTGAAGTAGTCGGTGTGTCTCAGTTTTTCCTCTAGAATGCTCCCGAACTCCGCGCATCTACAATAGATACTCATCTGCTCCTCTGAAGCCCTCCAGACGTCGAACAGGGTTATCGACTGTCTTGTTGTAGATACGCTCTTCATAATCTCCATTTCATTCAGTACTATGGTTTCGTATTCTTCGTATTTTTCCTCGACGCATGCTATTTCTGATTTCAATTCCTCCGCTATCTCTTTACCTCCTGCTCGTAACTTCAAAAGCCAACATTTGATTAGGTCACATACTTGTACTTGGCCGCGAGTTGCGTGGTTCCATGTGTTTTTTGGAATACCAGGGTCGTAATCCCTTGGCATGTCAGCTACTTCTCTGTGATACTTGCTGAATTGCGGAACGTACCTCCCTCTTTTTGTCTTTGCGTTGATATCTGCTCCGTTGATTAGCAACATTCTAGTTATTTCCTCGTATCCTCTATGTGCGGCCATGTGTAATGCCGTAATGCCTTCTTCTGTAGTGCGTTGGTTCACTTTTGCTCCAAAGGTTAGCAAAATTTTTACAATATTGACGAGAGTTGTGTATTCACTGCTCCAGTCATTTCTCATTGCGTGGACGTAGTCTACTCGTTTGTTAAGGACCATCATCAATGGCGTCATTCCTTGGTTATCAGTGTGATTAACTCCAGCGCCCATCCGAAGTAGTTTATCCACTTTTCCCTTTTGTCTTCCTTCTACTGCGTAGAATAATGCTGTTCTTCCATTGTCGTCTTCTAGGTTGATTGTTGAGCCTTCCTCCAGCAGGACGTTGAATAAGTCCCATATACCTTGCTTTGCGGCTAGATGGATTGCTGCTTGACCTTCTCTATTTTTTGCTGATAAATCCACCCCTTGTCGGATCATGTGGTATAACATTCTTCTGCTCGTGACTCTTACGCGTCTTGATCCAAAATCTCTGTCTATTATTAATTCGTGTATTGGTCGGTTACCACTGTCATCATTGTCGGCATCCAGTCGTGCTCCTCGATGTATAAGAAGCCAGGCTTCCTCCATCATTTCTCGGCCTAGGGCTCTACACAAGGGCACTGTTGAATTTTTTTGATCTGCTTCATCTATTTTGGCTCCTAATCTGATTAATTCTCTCACTGATACCCGTCTTCCTCTTGTTAAAGCTTTCCCCAGGAGTGTGTATCCCTGGTTCCATTCTGGCACATATCCTAGGCCGTAGTCCTGCACGATATTGATTATTCCTATGACGTCCTCGTCCATGACCGCCGTGATCATCTTCCTGTTTAATTCTTTAATATCCATGGCTTCTCGTATTTTCTTCTTAGTATCTGTTAACATATAATTTCGCGTTTTTGTTTAACAATGGGGATGGGAGGTTATATCATCCTCATGCAGAGCTTATATTTAATAGTAAGTCTTCAGATTCGGAGTCTGGAGCTGTCTGTGTCAGTTTGATTTTGTCCTGGTGTACCACTCGAAGTTTGCCTCTTATGTTTATTTCGACGTTATTGTTTTCACAAACCCTAGTTATTTCATATGGGCCCTCGTAATGGTATTTCATCTTGTCTGTCCGCGGTTCTTTTAATAACCACACTTTCATACCTACTTCGAAGACCCTTTCTGTTGCGTTGCGGTCGTAATATTCTTTTGATTTCCTTTTTGCATTTTCTAAATTAGTCCTCGCCAGTCTTTGGTTGTTTCTAGTATTTCCACTAGGTTCGTCAAATAGTCATGGTAAGTTTTACCAGCCGTATCTGCTCCTAATGAAAATTCTGATGGTATGCTTGCAGTTCGTCCAAATACTAGTTTGTGGGGTGTAATTGGTTGCTTCATGAACTGACGTGTTATATGAGAACATTGCAAAGTCCAACCAGTCGTCCCACTCTCTATTTTGGTCGATGAAGGTTCTCAGGTACTCTGTTAACGAATGATGACTCCTCTCAATGGAACCGTTGCTTTGCGGGTGGTATGCGGTTGTATTAAGATGTCTGATTTTAAATAATTTACACAGGCTTTGCATCGTTTCACTCATGAAGTTCGTTCCTTTATCCGTTAAGATTGCTCGTGGTGCTCCAAACAGACAGATGACTTTTTCCGCTAACGCCTTTGCAACATCTCCAGCCTCTTGGTGTTTCAGCGGAATGGCAATGGCGAACTTTGTTAATAGATCCTGCACTGTTAATATGTATCTATAACCTCGTCTGGTTAATTCTCGTGGCCCATAGATGTCCATAGATATTTTCTCGAAGGCTGTCTCCGGAGTATCCGTGATGACCATAGGTTTCTTTGGTTTTACACGTACCAGTTTCCGTTGTTGGCAAATAAAACAGGTCTTGATGTAGTCCCTCACATCCTGCTGCATAGTCCTCCAGTAGAATTGGCTTCTTATACGTCGATACGTCTTCGTCATGCCCTTGTGTCCTCCTACAGCCGATGTATGGTGGTCCCTTATTAGTGATCTTCTATTGGTGGCTTTCGGCACTTCTAATTTTCCGCTGCATAGAATTATTTTTATTTCCGTATTTGAAAATGTTTCCTTCAATCTTGATACGTAGTATGCTTGTATTGTTTTGCTGAGTAACTCGATCCCTGTAGGCATTCGTAGGGTTTTGCATTGTTTTTGTTCTGCCAACTGTTTCAACGATGCCACGACCATGTCCAGCACTTCTTCATCTGTTCTACCGATAGCATTGGATGCATATATCATTCCGAACCCCCATCTTTTCCTTTTATTTATCATTAATACATCCCCTTTTTCTAGATTATCTTCTTGTATATTTCCCATATTTATCCACTTCATTTCCAAGAGTATATCGACTAAGTCCGAATTTATCTCTCCACTGGCAGGTAGGAAGAATACAAAGTTGTCGTTGACATCTGTTACATGCTGCCTGGTGTATTTTACATTTGATTCTTCTTCTGGATCGGTGGAGTATCCTTCTGGCACGCTTAACTCGCGATGCATTGGATTTACGGTGTCGCTGTCGTCTGTACTCCTTGTTCCGGGATTTTCCGTTAATAACTACCCCCATAGGTCATCCTGATTCTCTACTTCCTTGTCCTGCGTTCCAGATCCTATTACTTCATCGTCGCTTTCGTTAATCACTGCATCTTTTCGTTCTGATGGCTGGAGCCTGCCTCCTTGTGTTTCCGGTGCCGAATCCGTATCTTTGTCACTTTCCGAATCTTCTAGTGACTCTTTCCTTCTGCTTTTACTTGCAGCATCTTTACTTCTTGTTTGATATTCTCGCTGATTACGATTATTTCCTGATTCCAGCCTTGGTGTTGACTTGGGTTTATTTTTGCTTCCTTTTGGACGTCCCCTTTTCCTTTTTTCCATTTGCATTCCCGAGGGTCCCGCCACTGCTGATGTCAACTCCATATCTACGTGGGATTCTTTTTCGAATTCGGAGTCGAATGTTGAATCGTCACTGGACTGCTCCATTCCTTTTGGCATTCGTTTTTTCCTACGTGCTCTTTTCCTTGGACAGCCCTGCTCCGTTGATGATGTTGCTGTATTTTCTTTCCTTCCTCTTTTTGCCATGTCTACTTCTGCTAACGGTAGGAGCTGACCATTTTCATCTCGTACTGGGTTCCTGGAGAGCGCGTCTGCATTTGAGTTGCTCTTACCTGAACGGTGTACAATTGTATAGTTATATTCTTCCAATCGATCGACCCATCGTCGTAGATGTTCACCAGGCCTTTCCCTTTATTTCAGCCACGCTAATGGTTGGTGGTCAGTGACTAAGGTGAAATTCCTGCCATAGATGTACGGCCTAAATGTTTCTATAGCGTACATTATTGCCAGTAGTTCCTTCTTCGTGACATTATAATTTCGCTCGGCTGATGACATTGCTCTTGAGGCGTAACTTATTGCTCTATCTTTTCCAAGGTTACTCTGACTTAATATTGCTCCCACTGCATATTCTGAGCGCATCTGTCGTGAAGACTTCATGAAAGGTTTTTCGAAATCGGGATATTGCAATGTAACTCCTTCGCATAACTCTTTTTTTCAATGTTTTGAATGCATTATCCTTGGGCCTCTTCCCATACAACGGGCGTGTCTTTTTTGCGCAGGTCAGTTAATGGTTTCGCATTTCCTGCAAAATTAACCTTGATGAATCTTCTGTAGCAATAGCCGGCTACAATCCCAGGAATTCTCCGGATTTTTCTTTTCGTTTTGTTGGCCTTTTTGAACCCTCTCCGCAGCTTCCACCTTCGTTGGATTTCGGTCTTGACTCCATCTGCGCTGATAATGTGCCCTGTATATAAACTTCGGACGTAGAAATTCACACTTTGATGGTTTT
>NC_058163.1:14247939-14253161 GCF_020080835.1 Cotesia glomerata
CCGGTTCCTGAGAGGGACATGTTGCACTCTCCCTACCGCATTGATCGCTGACATCGTTGTCACTGTTCATTGAAATTCACTCCACAGGTCATATCCCTATTAATGCCTTTTGTGTTGTCTGGATGATCAGCAGCATCACTAGTAATAATCTTTTTATTGCTTTAGTCATTCTGCAAAAATTTTATGGCATTAATTTATAACTCTTTATCTGTATATTTTTTATTTGGATCGACAGGATTTCCTTTCATCTGTATTTTATTTGGTGAACAATATCATTGGGCATGAAACGACAATTACTTAATTAACTATTCTTAAAATTACTAGTTATGAAAAAAACATTTTGATCTACCAATTATTATTATTATCTTAATATAATATATTATATCCTAATCGTTTTTCAAACGACTGAGTACGTATCCTACCGTAGATTTATTCCCCATTAAATATGAGTACACAAGGATAGAGTTATTCTTTTCTCATCTGTATCGCTTCTCCAGACGTGCTGACAGTGCTTTTCTAAGTACGTTATCTATGCTGGACCCGGTGGTCTTAGTTATAATAACTTAATTAGAATAAAAAGGGAGAAAAAAAAATTTTCATTCAACATGTCCAATTATATCTCGACCTCTCATTTCCTTCGATGCCTATGAGTCTCCAATAGGACTGACGGGGTAAGTTATTATAAGATTATATATTTTTTGTTTTAATTTAAACGAATTATCATAGCTAATTCTGAATCCTCCCTAAAATTTGTTTATTATTTTCAGGAAATTTTAAGAATGTGTAGCATTCTAAGAATGCTAATTGAGGACAGCCCGAGGCCTGAGAAAGGGGTTGCTCTCTTGGTGGAGTTTCGACGCATCTCAGGACTTCCCATGCCCATCGTTCTTGAGGGCATGATTACCGAGTACAATACGGCTCGTTCCCGACGGGTCCACGATTATCTCTCCCGTGGAGCACCTGCACGGCATTTCAATGACCCCTACCCTTACTCTCAGGACACTTTTTTGATTGATGAGCTATGTTGTGGTCTCTCAGACTTGGTGAGCTCAAGTGAGGAGTAATTTGTTTTTTTTTTTTGAATTAGTTAAAATTAGAATTTATGTAAAACAAGTGAATATATATGTAGTGAATTTAAAGTTCCAGTGTGTATCGTTATTCTTTTGATTAGTGGGAAAAATTTTCCATAGAATTTTCCCTTATAAAATTCTCCTCACCTGACTTCCCTAATTTCTTAAATTATATACAAATTTTATTTTAGTTTCGAAAAAGGTAATTTTTTATTATTAATTAGTGTGTTTTATCTTAACTGAATTAAGTGAAGTAAGTGTATATATGAATATTATAAAAAGTATATATATATATATACCCATCGTACGTTTCTTACCGCTTAGAAAGTATACTCAGTATTTATGTGTATATCTATATATGTTTTTATAGCGATACTTTCTTTTATAAGGTTACAATTAAATTCATACTAATGTTAATTTTCAACAAGATTTGCAATCAGGAAATTTTCTAAGCTACAATTTTGAATTCTTATCGTTGTTTTGAAAAAAATCAATATTTTAGGACTTATAGCCGATTTATAATCTCATGATTTTACATTTTCGATATGTTAATAATACTTCTGTTATGTCCACCCGCATTTTTTTCTTTTAATTTAAATCACCCGCGCAGATGGAAAACTTCTCCATGCGCGAAAGCCACCTACGTGACTGCTGGTTGACATAGCGGGGACTTCTGCAATCTCAGCAGCGCAAGTTTTTAAAAAGGCGATCAACAGCCAAATCCACGTCTTAGTTGGTTAATTCGACTTCCGCGTTTAACTGACGGGCCCGTGCCTTGTAGAGTCCTTTGCTTTAATTTGCTCCGCACTTAAAGGAAGTTTGGACGCGGTTTCAACCGGCAGGCCACGTATTAGTTTTAAGTGTAAACCAGGTCTTTGAGCAGTTAATTCGACTTCCGCGTTTAACTGACGGGCCCGTGCCTTGTAGAGTCCTTGCTGAATTTGCTCCGCACTTAAAGGAAGTTTGGACGCGGTTTCAACCGGCAGGCCACGTATTAGTTTTAAGTGTAAACCAGGTCTTTGAGCAGTTAATTTGACTTCCGCGTTTAACTGACGGACCCGTGCCTTGTAAAAGTCCCTTGTCTTAATTTGCGCTGCACTTAAGACGAGTTCAGACTCGGTTCAACCGGCAGGCCACGTATTAGTTATTAGTATCTACTAGTCGGGTTTCTCAAAGTTCTAATTTGCCCTGCACTTAGGCGAGGACTCGATAAATAGATAAAACCTAGAAAGTCAAATCCCAAAGTCTTAATTTGCCCTGCACTTAGGCGGGATTTTGACAAGTAAGAAAAATCTATAACCGGATTCTCAAAGTTCTAATTTGCTCTGCACTTAGGCGAGTTCGGTCAATAAGTATAAAATCATTTATTATAATATCTTTTAAAGCTAAATTTGCGCACTTTTACCCTACGAGGGGACTGGAGGACGTTAGCTCAAATAAAATTCATTAATAATAATTTCGATCTAATAAAAATTGTGAAAGTGTAGAAGTTTGGTGTTTAATTAAAAGAAATCTTGAAAAGTGAAAGCTGTTCCAAATAAATTCATTTCATAAATATAAGAAGCCCTTAAGATAAGCAGCCCAAATCCATCCACATCCATCCGCTGCAAACACCAACAAAGGGTCCAATCTAGGAAAAGGCACTACGATCAGCCCCGGAATCACGGATCCGATCCTAAGAAATAGTTCAACAAGTAGTAAGTACACCTACTCTTTATAAAAATCCGTGCCAGTCTCAAACGAAGGCGTGGTAAATTCGTACTTCGAAAACGTCCCACATAAATAATTAAAACAACGGAATTAAAACCTCCGTTGCGTATTCTTTAAACTGTTTGTCCAAACCTCCACCGTTTACGCTACCGCTCTAAAAACGCCCTTGGACATAACATAAAGAACACTGGTGGCAGCGGTGGGATTTCGAATACGAAATTATTTAACTTTCGTTTGAGAAAATTTATAATATTTAAATATTTTCTCTTTTTCTTTTCAAATCTATCTTTTTAAAATCAAGTAAATCCTACTGTTCAAAGTAAATTCAAGTTTAATTCTATTTAATTTCGACGTCTTAAAATTTCCTTCTTCAAAATTAAATTTTAAAGCTTATTTAAAAGTTCTGAAAATTTTATAATATTCTTCTTCATATACTATTAACTATCCAGAAATTTTTCTCTTGAAATAAATTTTTTTTTGTTGTTTCCTTTCCTTTTTTTATATTTTTACATAAAAGAAATTTTTCAATTTTGAATATATCTTCAATCTTCTCTTTTCTTTTCTGATCTATTTATACCTTTATTAAAGTCAAATTTAAAATTCCATTGTATAAATAAATTCGAGTTTAATTGTGTTTAATTTAGTCAATTTCAAAATTTTTCTTATTGACTAATTTACCAAGGTATTTTATTCTCAAACGTTAGAAAATTTTTTTTTCCTCTTTTTATTAAATTCTACAAAAAATTGTTAATTCCTGAAAATTTCGAAATTTTAAATTGCAAAAGAATTTCTCTTTCGTCATATTTTTTTTTTTGATTGCTAAAAGGAGTTATTTCAATATTTTGCAATATTACTTTTCATCAGCGGTTTTCGACCTCTTATAGGTTTTTAACCTTTTGGTATACTCTACTTATCGCAATCTAATATTGCGATAAAGAATTCGCTGACATTTCTTTATTCGAGGTTGTTGCCTCACGCGTACTCGCACCTACATTCTTGTCAGCAAAAATATTCTTCTTCCGCATTAAGAAATCTTATACATTTTATTTTTGCTAATTAAGCAGTATCACTAGTAACCTAGTTACCTAGTTACCTAAATTTATAAATAATTTATTTTCGAAATTTTTTTTTTATATACGCATACATAAGTCTCTCCTGAGATTTTTGCTGACTCGAAATATTAAATTCTCGGTAATTGTGTACATATCTATATATAATTTTTTTTTGCATAATATATTAATCATTACAATTTAATTATTATAAATTTGTTCTTTTTCTCACTCTTATAGTAAATTTTTGTGCATCTTATATAAATTTTTTTTTGATTTTTAAATTTCGTTTCCCGTCACGTATAATTTTAATAAGGATTTGTTAATCCTCAAGTATTACAAAAAGTTTTTCTCCTGCTAAATTATATTCTTGCGAAAATTTTTTTTTTTTGGGGTATATTCTTTGAGTCTCGTAAAATAAAATTAATAACAAAATTTTATTCGACTGCTGATTGTCAATTTCCGTTATTGACATCTAAAATTTCATACATTTCTTCCTGCATTTAGAAATTTAGGTTTTTACACTTTTCAATCTCTATCGGGCCCGTAATAAATTACGTGCCGTCGAAAATTATTTTTTTTTTATCGAGATTTAACCCGGAATAAAAATCCATCCCGCATAAGATCACCCGAAACCGAATCGGCCGACCCAAATAACACTCTTATCGAATCGGAAGGGAGACGATCGAGCGAAAAATCATCAAATGGGGTTATATTAACAAATTCTCAAAATAATAATAATAAAAATAAATCACGCAATAATTCGGAAAACTCTAGCGATCCGGATAAATCTGACGATAGACCGACTACAAGCGGGAATAAAACCGTGGGGGATGATGTAGGGAACCATCGATTCGGTCCACCCTTTATCGCCTACGACCCATCGACGTTCGAGGAGGCGGAGGATCTTCTCGCCGAAAGACATCATCGGCCAAAATTGTCGTCACCCTCGAGTTCCGATGAAAATATACCGCCGAAGGGTCCCGACGGAAATGTACATATATTAACTATACAAGATAATTTTTCTAAAGCAGCCGCGGCAGTTCCTCTCCCCGATATCAGAGCAGTCACTGTTGCGGATGCTTTATTAAATCATTATATTGCTCTTTACGGGTGCCCCCGCGTAATTCTATCAGACAAGGGCACCTCATTTACCAGTAAATTAATACAACAACTCGCTAGAGCATTAAAAATTCAAAGAATAACAACTTCCTCTTATTATCCTCAATCGAACGGATCTTTAGAGAGATCTCATCAGCCCTTAGTCGACTACCTCAGGGCCTATGTAGATAAATTTAATAACTGGGATCGGTATATCCCAATGGCAATGCTAAATTATAATACAACCGTTCATACAGCCACGAAATTTACACCTTACGAAATTTTGTACGAA
>NC_058163.1:14253261-14369879 GCF_020080835.1 Cotesia glomerata
TTTTTGGAAAAAAACCACTGAATTGTCATAGTGATTGCACATTAAAATTTACAATGAATATTAGCTAGAATAATCACAGGGATAAAAGGAACGGGCCAATCTGATAAAATTTGAAATCTGTACAAATTTAAACAATACTCCCATTAAATTTCAAGTCTAGATCTCTAAAAATACAATTCTATGAAAAGCCCAGCGGAGCGGGCGAGTAACAGCTAGTATATATATATATATATATATATATATATATATATATATATATATATATATATATATATATATATATATATGTATATATATACATACATATATAAACTTTTGAACCATATGTATTTTCTGAATCAGTTCGACGAGCTGAGTGAGGAAATAGCAAAATTTTCCAAAAGTTGCGTCATGAGAACTAATACAATATTTAGATTTCTATGAAATCTACTAAAAGAAGAAAACTGGACAGCTGTAGTAGCCTACGCGCAGCGTCTCTTGAAAGAAAAAATCGCAGAAAGGGATTAGAAACCAGTAATAACAAGAAGTAGGTGTCGTGAGGCACAACATGGACTGGATTAAAGTAATGCTAACGCGGTCCTGATCCAGTCTTCCCTGTAACATATATAGGGAAACGAGAAAGGAGGATGTTTAGTCGGTATTGTTGCAAAATAATATTGTCTTTTGAGTCCGACATACCCAGGCACCAACACCTAGTCCTGGCAACAACACCAAGTCCTGGCATACGTAAACGTATTTTACCTCCTCTATAAAAAAAAAAAAAAAAAAAAAAAAAAACCCACACACGGAGGGTAGCTCTGTTCGCATCCGTAGGTTCTGCTTTCACACCCTACACGTGGTCTCTGAGTAGTGCCAAATGAACAACACAAACAACAATATGAAAATGTCACAGAACGTTCAAACATTTTCTACAGTACAGGGGTTGGATACTTCAGTGCCGGTGAGGGAAGGCGTGCAAACGGGCTTGAACTTATCGTTATCAAGCCACCGTTACGACAGCGGGGTGGACCTCATGGCTCTGCTGTCTGGAAATGCTACAGGGAGTACGAAAACAGTCCCGATGGCAGAAGATTGACAGCCAATGAAAGTTCCTCCAACAAGTGGAGGACCTTTTGCTCCCGTGACTATTAAAACCTACCAAGGAAGGATTAACTCTGCACCGACCGCCACCGGCCAACAGTCGCCAATGGAGAGGCTCAGTAGCAAGATCGAAGAGTTAGCCGATTTCATAAAAGACAAGAAGAATCTCCATCATGTGATCAGAAAATTGGTTACGTCTATTGGTACGGCATATAGGCTGACCAAAAAATCACCAACGACGTCAGCGACAACCACCTAAACATCTTTGTCGATGACTACAAAACCACAGCCACTTTTGGTCACTTCTGAGAAACTGCCACAGAAAAGAAAGGACAACAACAAGAAGAGGCAGCTTTCTACGCCTAGCCTTTCCTCAGCAAGTGACAATCCAGCACAGAAAAAGACTGCCCGAGAGGATACCCGGATGAAATCGACTTGGCAAAAAAAGAAAAAGGAAGAAGAACACGAAACAGTGGGTCCCCCTACTAAAGCTCAAAGACAACCAAGTGAAGGCGGCTCTAAAAAACCGAGGAGGAGGAAGACAAAAACAAAGGCTGTTCTGGTCCAACCAGTAGAAGGCCGAACATATGCCGATCTCCTATAGGAAATCAAAGCCAAGGTAAACCCTGTCAAGACGAGCGTAGACTTAAAGTCTATAAAACAGACAAAGCAAGGAGGTGTTCTCCTCGAAATGGCTCGAAAGACCAAAGATAGCAGTATTTTTACAGAAGCGATAAATTCAGCTACTGCTAATATTGGTAAGGTCATTACGCTATCACCAATAACAACGATCGATATCCTCGACTTAGATGAAATCTCCACTGAGGGCGACGTCCGCGAAGTACTTAAACGTGAATTCGCTGACAGTCTGGAGATCAAACGGATAAATCTGACAAACCCCACATCACGAGGCAATCGAGCAGTTTTCTGCGAGATAAACGAGGCCAGCGCGATCAAGGCCCTTTACAAGGCTTGTATAAAGATCAGCTGGGTCAACTGCCGTATACGCCCAGTTACAAAAGTAACCTGCTACTTCAAGTGTCTTGGGTTTGGACACCAAATACGGCAGTGTGCGGGACCAGATAGAAGCAGGTGTTGCTACAAATGTGGCGGAGAAAACCACAAATCCGTAAGCTGCACGGAGAAGCCAAAATGCTTCCTTTGTACTCCAGACAAAGATGCCCAGGATAGCCTATGCGTAATTTCTGGCACTGGAGCTTGCAAGGCATTCCGCATCGACCGACAGTCGGAGCGATCGAGAAAGTCATGAATACAGCAACACAAGCATGGTCATGTAGCCTCAAAGCTCGGAAAGTATGTCTTCTCCTCACGCTAGACGTCAAAAACGCATTTAACTGCGCGAATTGGGGAGACATTTGAGACGCTCTGGAGCACAAGTTTGACGTGGAGCCAGTGAATCTGGCACTAGTCGACAACTATCTTGACGCAAGAAAGCTCCTAGTGAAAACTACTGAAGGCCCACAAGAATAAGCCATAACGGTTGGCGTGCCGCAAGGCTCAATAATGAGGCTCGATCTATGGAACGCGGACTACGACGAGCTTCTTGAAATCCCGTTGCCAGAGTAAGAAGAACTAAAGGGCTTTACAGATGACGTTGCAGCTACGATAATAGTAGACAGCGTAAAAGAAGCTGAACTACGTAGAAGAAGTTCAGGAAACCATTGACGCCGCCGAGACTTGGCTTGATAAACACCACCTGAAACTTGCTAAACAAAAAACCAAGATGGTCGTTTTGACACGTCAAAAATGGTTTCCAAAACCATTCGCTGTAGACATGGGAGGAACAACACTGACGTCAACAAGGATCCTGCGCTATCTAGGGGTAATGATAGTGTTACGTCCGGGCGACGATAACACAATTAATTCGAACAGTTCCATAAATTTGAGACTAATCACCGAAGATTATGTGTCTCGGGAGGCGGGAACCGCACCTATAGGTAACTGCACGCGGGATTCGACGCGACACAAGAAATCACGAAATTAGAGTAATTTTTAGGGGATTCGACATAATTGTCGTATTCTCCTTGGGGTAGGTCAGGGCACGAGCGAATAAAATCATAAACGAGGTTAAGATAAAATCGACGCAGAAAGAGGAACACTAATACCTGCTTGAAGGTCGAACTTGTGTGTCGTTGAGCCCTTGTCCGGGTACCTGGTGCCGAGTATTGTGGGGCTACTGGTCGAAAGGCAACTACTGGTGAGTAATTAAAGTGAACTATCGTAATAGGTGATCAGGGTTTCGTTACAAATGAATCAACTTACAATTATTGGGTGAATTGCGATTTTATTAAAATAAAAGAGTTAAAATTTAGTAACAATCACTGACTGGTTGACTGGTTGGTAACTTATGTTAATTGAAATCTCTACTGGTCACTTGACCTTACAATATTAATGGCTTCGACGAGGAAGAACAACTTATGATGTTCAATGCCTTGGGAGTTACGGTAAATGAATGAAAAAGATAGCAGACCATGGTACTCTAATGCGTTTATGAGTTTTCTTTCTATTATCCGGATGCCGATCGCAACTAGTTTGAATTCGTTTGTATATATTTTAAATCACTATGGTTTTATGCCCGTGAATCAGTGCATTATTTGCTTAGCTGAGGCTTCTCGCGAGTGGTACCGATATGTATTGTAGCGGCTTATTTCCCTGCTTATCTCCACGAATAAATTCTTATCGTGGGACCTTTCTATTCCGATAGTGAAACTTGCCGTTTCCGAATAAAACATTCGTGGTTCTAATGATAACGAACGCTGTGCCGAATATTTTTAGTCTTGTGCTTTTTTTTGTTCTTATTCCCAGTTTAGTGATTGTTTATTTAGGGTACATGAGATACCGTGACGTACACTCACGTAAGTATTTTTGGGTTTTGAGATCTTTTCTCTGATAAATGTTTCTTAGGCGATTGTCAAACCATAATGATTTTTTAATTTCAACTAACACATAACCGCACGCAGCTGTTCTAGAGTTATTTATTCGAGAATTGAAATATCTTTTGTTTAAATTATTTTCTCGATCCGAAGAATTGTTTGAATAACTATTTTTGAACGTGAATTGATTACTTAAGCCGACAACTTGTCAACCAATATAATATAGAACATAAGAATAATTAACCGTTTTTGTCTTTATACAATTAAATTGATTTATTACTCTCTTATTAATAATATTTATTCTATTAAAGCCGATGGCTTGTCTATTGAATTTGGGCACTCGGTAAATTCAATTAAATAAATATTTAAAGTAAGAAAAATATCACGGACCATTACACTGATTACCGACTTCCCGATGAGTTCCGCCCTAGCTTCCGCGGCTAGGGTTTTTATACTCGCAGATCCGCCATGATCACACACACACACACACACACACACACACACACACACACACACACACACACACACACACACACACACACACACACACACACACACACACACACACACACACCTGCGGCAGAGGACAAACTGCTACCAGGCGCGTCTCCCCGTAGCGGATGGGAGAACGTTCGCTGTCCTTGGATGACACTAGGTCTCTTAGATGATAAGATACAGAGGGTAGGAGCCAAATAAAATACGCTCCCGTGGACAAACCCCCCTCCCCTTTAATAGGTTGGTCACACTAACTGACCTAGCAAGACGATCGTTCCATGCTGTAACTCACTGGGAGTGTCCGGAACCCGTGTCGATTATTTCCGACGATGCAGGCTACGGCTGATGTGAGCTTGCTCTGCCGAGGTGTAAGTTGCAGTAGCGGATCAGGAGCCAGCCACTTCGGGCCTTGATCAGGAAGTACGCAGTGAGTGTTAGAGATCGGAATCTCCACCGCCCCGAGCGAGTCTAGTCCGTCCGTGTATTCCGGGACTGGCTAAGTGTCGGCTAGGCCTCAGGGAACTGGGATAGGAGTACTATCTCTGAGGGTACACCCGTTCCTAGTTATGACAACCCGCTCCACTCCGTACGATGCGCTGGTGAATCAAAAAGTATGAGTAATTTACAGGAAACAAACAAGAGTGAAAACAGGCTTCATGCCCAATAAGCAGCGATTGAAGCAAGCGCTGAAATGAAGAGAACGCAAGCGCTGGAGCGCCTCGAAAATCTGACCATTGAGCTGCAAGAGTTTGTCCAAACTAAGGTCAATATCCACAAGGAGATAAAGACCAAGACAACCAGTGTAGTCAATGCTCTTGGAAGATTCAAGAATCTGGACGAGGAATGGCAGTCATCTCGACGACGCATTCAAACTGAAGTTGAGACGGAAGAAGCAATGGACACTGCATACTCATTTTCAAAGTTCAGGTAAAAAATGATGCGTAACTTAGTTTAGACTAGACTTGACTAGACTAAGGTATGAAACATCTCAGTACTACTTTGTTGCATTAATTTTTTTCTATAATTCTTATTAATTCGCCAAGCAATTCAATAGTAAGCTAAAAAATTTAAGAAAAAATCAAAAACTTTTTGTAATTTTCGACGTTCTGGTCAAAGAAGACGCGTAACTTTGTCTAGACTAGACTGAGGTAAGAAACATCTTTATACTTTTTTGTTGCAATCATTTTTTACTATGATTATCATCGATCCATCGAGCAATTGAATTGGAAGCTTTAAAATTTGATAAAAAATTAGGAAAACGGTTGATCCTGAAGGCTATCCCTGCAACTTCCTGCAAATTCTATACCTAAACACTTGAAATTGCATTTATGACGTTTTCGAGCTCTTCGAGCTCATAAATACAATTTATGTATTATTTTAAGCTCTCCGAGCTCAAAAAAATAGCTTTTGTATCCTTTTGAGCTCTTCGAGCTCAAAAGTTTGATGGAAGTTTGATAAAACACTATTTTTTTAATTTTCAAATCGCGATAACTTTTGAATGAATGAACCGATTTTCACGCGGTTGAAGGCATTCGACGCAGTTTTTTAAGCTTCATAAAAAAATCTTCGTTTATATGGACAGAGTAAAAAATTCCAGAGTAATTCCGAAAAAACGCGTTTTTCGGTTTTCTTTCGTCAACGATAACTTACGAAAGAATCAAACAATTTTGACTAGACTGACGGCGATCAACGTGGTTTTTTAATGTTAAGAGCTGATTAGTTTTTCAAATTGATCGGTAAAGCCGTTGTAGATTTTTTGCGATTTCTCAAAATCTATTGGTCCAAATCGTTCTAAAGTTATACAAGGTTTAAATACATCCACACACACACACACCTACATACATACATACATACAGACACCATTGCAGGAATAGTCAGGGAAGCTTCCTAGGACCTCGAAACGTCGACATCGAGATTCGATGAAAACTCGATTTTCGTAAAACGGGGTGAAAACAATAACTTCCCGATTTTTGAAAATCTTCGATTTTCTTAGCGGAAAGTTAAAAATTAAAAATTTTTAGTAATTTTCCTAGTTCTGATCAAAGATGACGCGTAACTTTGTCTAGGCTAGACTCAGGTATAAAACATCTTAGTACTTTTTTGTTGCAATTATTTTTCTCTATAATTTTTATTGATTTGCCAAGCAATTTAATTGTCAGCTAAAAAATTTGAGAATAAATTAAAAATTTTTAGTAATTTTCCACGTTCTGATCAAAGATAACGCGTAACTTTATCTAGGCTTGACTGAGGTAAGAAAAATCTTAATATTACTATGTTGCAATTATTATTATCTATAATTCTTATAAATTTACCAAGCAATTCAATCGTCAAAAATTTGATGAAAAATCAAAAATTGATACTCATTTTCAAAGATCTGGTCAAAGATGATGCGTAATATTCTCTAGGCTTGACTTAGGCATGAAACATTTCAGTACTTTTTCGTTGCAATCATTTTTTACTATAATTATCATCGATCCATCTAGCAATTTCATTGAAAGCATAAAGATTTGATAAAAAATTAAGAATTTTTAGTAATTTTCCTAGTTCTAATCGAAGAAGACGCGTAACTTTGTCTAGACTAGACTAAGGTGAAAACCATTTTAATACTTTTTTGTTGCAAAAACTTTTTTATATAATTCTTATTGATTTGCCAAGGAATTCAATTGTCAGCTAAATAATATAAAGAAATATTTAAAATAAATACTCATTGTCAAAGTCCTGGTCAAAGATGATGCGTAACTTTGTCTAGGCTAGATTCAGTTATGAAATATCACAGTTCTTTTTTTTTGCAATTATTTTTCGCTATAATTATTGTTGATCCATCGAGCAATTTAATTGTCAGCTAAGAAATTTGATGAAAAATTTTAAATTTTTAGTAATTTTCCGAATTATGATCAAAGATGCTACGTAACTTTGTCTAGACTAGACTGAGGTAAGAAACATCTCAATACTTTTTTGTTGCAATTATTTTTCTCTATAATGCATATTAATTCGCAAAGCAATTCAATTATCAGTTAATAAATTTGATAAAAAATTTGAAAAATTTTACTAATTTATTCAATTCTGGTCAAAGATGCCGCGTAACTTTGTCTAGACTAGACGAAGGTAAGAAACATCCCAATACTTTTTTGTTGCTTTTAATTTTAACTATATTTATTATTAATTCATCGAGCAATTTTATTGGGAGCTTAAAGATTTGATAAAAAATTAAAAATATTTAGTAATTTTCCTAGATCTGATCAATGATGCTACGTAGCATTGTCTACGCTAGACTAAGGTAAGAACCATCTACGTACTTTTCTGTTGCAATTATTTTTTTCTATAATTCTTATAAATTCACCAAGCAATTCAATTATCAGCTAAGAAATTTGATGAAAAATTTAAAATTGATACTCATTTTCAAAGTTATGGTCAAAGATGACGCGTAATTTTCTCTAGACTAGACTCAGGCATAAAACATGTCAGTAATTTTTTGTTGCATTTATTTTTCATTATAATCCTCATTAATTAACGAAGTAATTTAATTGTCAGCTAGGAAATTTGATGAAAAATTTTAAATTTTTAGTAATTTTCCACGTTCTGGTCAAAGATGACGCGTAACTTTGTCTAGAATAGACTGAGGTAAGAAAATCTCAATACTTTTATGTTGCTTTCATTTTCTCTATAATTTTTATTAATTTTCCAAGCAATTCAATTGTCAGCTAAAAAATTTGATAAAAAATTTGAAAAATTTTACTCATTTTAAAAGTTCTGGTTAAAGATGGCGCGTAATTTTCTCTAGGCTTGACTGAGGTAAGAAAAATCTTAATATTACTATGTTGCAATTATTATTATCTATAATTCTTATAAATTTACCAAGCAATTCAATCGTCAAAAATTTGATGAAAAATCAAAATTGATACTCATTTTCAAAGATCTGGTCAAAGATGATGCGTAATATTCTCTAGGCTTGACTTAGGCATGAAACATTTCAGTACTTTTTCGTTGCAATCATTTTTACTATAATTATCATCGATCCATCTAGCAATTTCATTGAAAGCATAAAGATTTGATAAAAAATTAAGAATTTTTAGTAATTTTCCTAGTTCTAATCGAAGAAGACGCGTAACTTTGTCTAGACTAGACTAAGGTGAAAACCATTTTAATACTTTTTTGTTGCAAAAACTTTTTTATATAATTCTTATTGATTTGCCAAGGAATTCAATTGTCAGCTAAATAATATAAAGAAATATTTAAAATAAATACTCATTGTCAAAGTCCTGGTCAAAGATGATGCGTAACTTTGTCTAGGCTAGATTCAGTTATGAAATATCACAGTTCTTTTTTTTTGCAATTATTTTTCGCTATAATTATTGTTGATCCATCGAGCAATTTAATTGTCAGCTAAGAAATTTGATGAAAAATTTTAAATTTTTAGTAATTTTCCGAATTATGATCAAAGATGCTACGTAACTTTGTCTAGACTAGACTGAGGTAAGAAACATCTCAATACTTTTTTGTTGCAATTATTTTTCTCTATAATGCATATTAATTCGCAAAGCAATTCAATTATCAGTTAATAAATTTGATAAAAAATTTGAAAAATTTTACTAATTTATTCAATTCTGGTCAAAGATGCCGCGTAACTTTGTCTAGACTAGACGAAGGTAAGAAACATCCCAATACTTTTTTGTTGCTTTTAATTTTAACTATATTTATTATTAATTCATCGAGCAATTTTATTGGGAGCTTAAAGATTTGATAAAAAATTAAAAATATTTAGTAATTTTCCTAGATCTGATCAATGATGCTACGTAGCATTGTCTACGCTAGACTAAGGTAAGAACCATCTACGTACTTTTCTGTTGCAATTATTTTTTTCTATAATTCTTATAAATTCACCAAGCAATTCAATTATCAGCTAAGAAATTTGATGAAAAATTTAAAATTGATACTCATTTTCAAAGTTATGGTCAAAGATGACGCGTAATTTTCTCTAGACTAGACTCAGGCATAAAACATGTCAGTAATTTTTTGTTGCATTTATTTTTCATTATAATCCTCATTAATTAACGAAGTAATTTAATTGTCAGCTAGGAAATTTGATGAAAAATTTTAAATTTTTAGTAATTTTCCACGTTCTGGTCAAAGATGACGCGTAACTTTGTCTAGAATAGACTGAGGTAAGACAAATCTCAATACTTTTATGATTCTTTCATATAAGAATCATATTCTATAATTTTTATTAATTTTCCAAGCAATTCAATTGTCAGCTAAAAAATTTGATAAAAAATTTGAAAAATTTTACTCATTTTAAAAGTTCTGGTTAAAGATGGCGCGTAATTTTCTCTAGGCTAGAATGAGGCATGAAACATCTAAGTACTTTTTTGTTGCAATTATTTTTTTTATAATTCTTATCAATTCGCCAAGCAATTAAATTTTCAACTAAAAAATTCGATGAAAAATTTAAAATTTGAGAATTTTTCTTCGTTCTGATTAAAGATGCCGCGTAACTTTGTCCAGGCTTGACAAAGGCTTTGGTTAGGCTAGACTCAGGCATGAAACATATCAGTCCTTTTTTGTTGCAATTATTTTTCTCTATGATTCTTATTGATTCGCCGAGTAATTCAATTATCAGCTAAAAAATTTGATGGAAAATTTACAATTTTAACTGATATATATTAATTTTGGTCTGAGATCTGTGTAACTTTTTCTACGCTACTTGAGGTTAAAAATATCTCAGTACATTTTCTTCCGATTATTTTTCTCTATGATTTCCATTAATCCACCGAGCAATTAGTTGTCAGCTAAAAAATTTGATAAAAAATTCACAATTTTTACTGATTTACTCGATTCGGGCCAGATATGCTGAATAACTTTGTCTAGACTAGACTGTGGTAAGAAACATCTTAGTACTTTTTTGTGACGATTATTTATCTTCATAATTCTCTTTAATTAGCCAAGCAATTTAACTGTCAGCTAAAAAATTTAAGACAAAATTAAAAATTTTCAGTAATTTTCCAATTTCTGATCAAAGTTGCCGCGTAACTTTGTCTAGGTTTGTCTGAGGTAAAAACACCTATGTAATTTTTTGTTGCAATTGCTTTTCTCTATAATTCTCCATAATTTGCACAGCAATTTAATTGTAAACTTAAAAATTTGATAAAAAATTCACAATTTTTACTGATTAATTCAATTCTGGTCAAAGATGCCGGGTTACTTTATCTAGGCTCAACTGAGTAAGGAACATCTCGGTATTTTTTTCGTTGAAATATTTATCCATTAGAGGAGCAGTCTCATTGTTAGCTGGAAATTCGAAACTTGTTTTGAATATGTCTGATTTTTTTCGATTTTTCTAATACATACATTTTACAGGGTGAACTTAAAATTTTTAAATCTCTTTTTTAACTTCCCGCTAAGAAAATTGAAAATTTTCAAAAATCGGGAAGTTATTGTTTTTACCCCGTTTTTCGAAAATCGAGTTTTCATCAGATTTCGACGATTTGAGGTCCTAGAAAGCTTCCCCGACTATTCCCGCGATGGTGTCTGTATATCTGTATGTATGGGTGTGTGTGTGTGTGTGTGTGTGTGTGTGTGTGTGTGTGTGTGTGTGTGTGTGTGTGTGTGTGTGTGTGTGTGTGTGTGTGTGTGTGTGTATGTATGTAAACCTCTCATAACTTTCGAACAGCTTGACCGATTTGATCGCGGTTGGTGCCATTCGAAAGGGTTTGACTAAACTTAGATTTTGAATACAAGTTGGACTGATTCGGATTAATAGATTTTGAGAAATCTTAAAAAAACTGCGAAAAAAATTTTTTCCAAATGTGGTTTTTTTTTAATAACTTTCAAATGGCTTGACCGATCAATTCCAAAAACTGATTAGCTCTTAACATCAAAAAACCACGTCGATCGCCATCAATCTGGTCAAAATCGGTTGATTCGTTCGTGAGTTATCGTTGACGAAAGAAATCGAAAAAAAGGGTTTTTTTTTCGAATTACACTGAAACTTCCGGTCTTATCAATTTGTGTTTAAAGATTTATTATAGAATTTGAAAAGTTGCGCCGAATGCCGCCAACCGCGTGAAAATCAGTTCATTCATTCAAAAGTTATTGCGGTTTGAAAATTCAAAAAATAGTGTTTTATTAAACTTCTATCAGACTTTTGAGCTCGAAGAGCTTAAAACTACACGAAAATTATATTTTTGAGCTCTTCGAGCTCAAAAACGTAATAAGTGCAATTTTTAGCGCTTAATTACGAAAGTAGCGGGAAGTTGCAGGGATGGCCTTCAGAGTCAACTGTTTTCCTAATTTTTTAATGAGTGTTTAACTTCTTGCTGCAAAATATATATCTTCAATTTCAAGTATACGTGTCAAAAACTTAAATAATTACGAAGGACTGAATGAAATTCTAATGTTCTATTTCCATTTAAAATTGAAGCTATCGCAAGATTTACGATAACATTAAAATTAAAAGACTTTTATAACTTTTATTTTTTTTCTCGTAGGAACTCCTGTGAGTTTCATGAATGTTTTCCAAAATAAATTATTTATCAGTGCGCATCAAATCATTCTCATCAATTTTTTTTTCCTTTGGATAATATTAATTATCTCTAACCGTCACACCTCATTTCGTGTTTTGTCGCAAACTCTCCAAGATGGAGAATTTCCGTAATTATTTATTCTTCTTAAACTATTCAGGAACCAGGATCAGGAATTCTTAATTTAAAATAAAACACTCCGTGTTGGGGTGAATAATTATAATAATTTATTCCCCAATGGGAGAAAACTCTAGCAATTACTAGAGAAAAACTCCTCGAAGATAGATATAGTCGTGTATGATATGAATAAGTGTGTGTATGTAAGTGAAACAATTGCACTAGGTGTACAATAAGGGTGAGAAAGGATCTCAGCCGCTATTAGGTTGTTGAGGTCAACCGGTACCTGTTAATGATCCGAGAGGATCTGAAGATTTTGATCCGAGAAGATCAATGTGCGTTTGATCTGAAAAGATCGATTCAATTGATCCGAGAGGATCGAACGTATTTATGATTTGAAACAATAAATTGATTAGTTAAATTGAGATGAAATAGATTTTAATTAGTCAATTTGAATTATTTCGTGATTATAACTATTTTTAATTCATTTTGATTAATTATGCATTATTCGCGAGAATTTAAATAAATTGCAATATTTGATGATTATAACGTGAGAAGCACTAAGTTCAATATTTTTAATATAAGTTAAATTGTGTATTATGAAGCTAAATTTATTCGAAATCTAATTAATTATTATTCATTACTGAAGAATTTGAAGTTAAATTAATATTTAAAGGTGATGAAATTACGCGTCTTATTACCCGGCGTGTAAGTTAAAACAATGGCCACGACGCCACACCAAAGTACTGCGTCACAACTATCAAAAGTGTTTAAATTTAATTACGATGAATTTATATTATTTTCACGATAAAGAATACGACTTTAATTAACTAGATGAGTTACTTTAATATCAGAATGGATGTATTACTATGTAATTGTTCACAATGAAAAACACAGAATAAAATGAAATTAAGCGTTAGCGAGGCTAGCGGGTATATTGTGTCGGTTACAGGTCCCAAACACAACTGAACTTCGCACATGGCGTCTCGCGCCTCGTGCTTCGTACCGGCCGGGCTTCTTCCCGCTAGCTCATGGTGTGTAGGTGCAGCAGCCATTACAAAACGTGTTATTGGACATGTTCGCGGAGAACAGTCATAGAAATGACTCTTGTTGAGTCTCGAGTATGGTTAAGCTTTTGGTATAGTTATGAGAGTCGGGGTGACCAACTCTCTTTTGCCTTGGCGGCAAAACAGGTATAGTTATGAGAGTCGGGGTGACCAACTCTCTTTTGCCTTGGCGGCAAAACATTTCGTTTGTTTTTGTCATTAACATTAACTTAACTACACATTATATTGTTAGTTATTGTAATTAGCTTTAGTTCAATCATTGACATATCATCACCAATCTTGTGACTTCCTTGTGATATAGCTTTTAATTGGTATGTTTATATTAGCAATCATGATTTTTACATATTTTACTCTAATATCTAAATCGAAGTTCGAAGCAACATAGTTTAAAAGATATAAAATATTTTAAATGATCCTAGATTTCTAATAAATTCAGCATCAATTTTCAATCAATCATTCGAAGTTTTTCTAAACATGGTCTAATGATTCAAATAAGTGAGTCCTGTATGCTGAATGATAGATTGAAATTATTTTTAGTTTTGGTTCAAATCATCAGATTTTGACAGTTGTCGATGATAAAAGATTTTCATTTGCTCTTTGAGGTTTTCATGGTAATTAAGTTTTGTCTAGTCATATTTTTTTCAGGTATTTTGAATAAAAAATTTCTCATTATCATTAGTAATCTGAAGGTAATTTCTCATTCACATTATTTAAATAAAATATGACTAGATTGACAAGACTAAATTGGCATACAAAACCTCTTTAATGAATAAATAAAATTGGTCAACAAATGATAAAACAAAACATTTCATTTACTTTCAATTTATTCAGTGACACATTAAAAAAATATTTAAGCGGTGCAATATTTTTTTCTTCTCTATGTGGAATTAATGATAAATCATTCTAAAGTTCATGATTAATTGGTAATAAAATTCGCAAATGACTTAAAATTTGAATTACATTGAAATCGACAAAATTTTTTTTGCATAGGATCATTACTTCGTGGCTCTATAACAAAAAAATTGTTTTATGTGACACTCATTAAAATAATTATTTTATTAAATGTTAGATTATACCACCTTTGGCAGAGAAGTGGGAACGGATTGCTGTTACCTTGCATCTGCCCCAAAAAATGTTTACTCTTCATGAAACCTACGTCAGATGTAATCATTGTGATACGCCGCTAAGGTCTATAAGAACCAAAGATATAACTCGTCATATCAAAACTGCTAGACATCGGTACAATGCTGGTCTTCAAGGAATTGTTGCAGTGTCAAGTCAAGATGCAGAAGATGCATGTACTCTGCGCACTAGCACATTTTATTATGATTTAGCGGAAGCTTTGCTTGCTGCTAATATTCCTCCTGAAAAATTAAACAATCGCACCTTTTGTCAGTTCTTAGGGAATTATACAAGAAAAAAAATTCCAGATGCATCAACGTTACGAAAAACGTATCTTGATGTTATCCACGAAGTCAAGTTAACAAAAATTCGCGAAGAAATCGGTGAAAATTTTATATATTTGATTGTCGATGAAACCACCGATTGTTACGAGGTGGGGAGAATGATTAAAAGCTGCGTCATACTACAATGATCATTTTAATGACATTTTACCTGTTATCGAAGCCTTGGTTCCAGATGCTCGAAAAGTCTGCCACGCGCAATCTTTATAGCGAAAACCTGGACTTCGAAGGCAATTATAGATTTATTCATGGAAAATTCGGCGTTATTAGTAACTTCTATTCAGAATTTGGAGACAAGAGGACTTGCGTTACACGAGTCTCTAAACATTGTTGTGACTGCTTCTTCAAGATAAGGCTATTCCAGAAATAATTCGAGAGAAGCTCATCAAAGTTCTTCGAAAAAATAAGGGGTTTTCACGCACACTCATGGATATTTTTCAACGGCTTGAAGGAGATGAAGACGCTGTGTTACCGGCATTATGGACCAGAGAAAACGTTGAGAAGCGTATGCACCAATCACTTCCTGTGATGTGGAGCGGTCGTTTTCATCTGTGAAAAATATTGACCAAAAGAATCGCAGTGCGTTTTTGGTCAAAAATTTGGCAAAAACTGTGATAATAAATTATAATCAAGCATAACTTGCTTTTGAATTTTCATATGTATTATCATAATTGTGTATTATGCGGACTTACATCTACGTAAATATAGTATGTTGTTACTAGTCATGTTTATGTCGCTTATTTACCTTGTTTATACAAGAAAATTAATTAAATTGAATTATAGAAATAATTTTGAAAAACTTTATTGTCTTGTTTTAAGTACGAAAAATTCTTTTGATAGGAAATTTCTATTGGCTTTAATATAGCTTGAATTATTGCTCCAGTGCTCCAAGATGATGTCCTATTTTCAACGGTTGAGAGTGGTCTTTACAAGTCGCTTGTGATCTCGCTCGCAGGTATGCTTGTGATCTCGATCACAGTCATGCTCGTGATCTCGTTCTCGGCCATGCTCGTGATTGCGCTCGTGATCGCGATTATGATCGCACTCGTGATCGTGCTCATGATCGTGCTCGTGAAAGTGCTCGTGATCGCGCTCGTGATCATGCTCATGATCGCGTTCGTGATCGTGCTCATGATTACGCTGGAGATCTTGCTCATGACCACGCTGGCAATCGCGCTCGTGATCGTGCTGGCGTTCGTGCTCATGATCGTGCTCGTGATCACGCTGGCGGTCGTGCTCATGATCGCGCTAGCGGTCATGCTCGTGATCTCGCTGACAGTCGTGCTCGTGATCGCACTCGTGATCGCACTCGTGATCACACTAGCAGTCGTGCGCGTAATCGCACTCGCAGTCGTGCTCGTGGTTGCGCTCGTAATCGTGCTCATGATCGCACTCGCAGTCGTGCTCGTGGTCACGCTGGCGGTCGTGCTCATAATCACGCTCGTGATCGCGCTCGTGATCGTGCTAGAGATCTTATTGGCGATCGCGCTTGTGATGGAACTCGTAGTCGTGCTCGTGATCGTGCTCGTAATCTCGCTCGCGATGAAACTCATGATCGTGCTCGTGATCATGTTCGTGATCACGTTCGTGATCGTGCTAGTGATCTCACTGGTGGTCATGCTAGTGAACTCACTGGCAGTCGTGCGCGTGATCGCGTTCGTGATCGTGCTCATGATCACGCTGGTGGTCGTGCGCGTGATCGCACTCGCAATCGTGCTCGTGATTGTGCTTATGATCGCGCTGGTACTCGTACACAAATTGATGAGAATTATAGAAGAATATAATCAGAACAAGAAAATACTGAAATGTTCTTTACCTCAGTCTAGCTTAGACAGAGTTATGCAGCATCTGTGACTCGAATTGGATACATCAGTTAAAATTGTAAATTTTAACAGGAAAATTACAAAAAATTTTCAATTTTTTATCAAATCTTTAAGCTTTCAATTAAATTAGTCGATAGATTAATGGAATTTCAGCGACAAAAAAAAACAACAAAAAAGTATTGGAATGTTTCTTACCTTCTCTTAGCCTAGACAAAGTTACGCGGAATCTTAGACCAGAATCGAAGAAATGAGTAAAATTTTTCAAATCATTTATTGAACTTTTTAGCTGACAATTAAATTGCTTGGCAAATTCATAAGAATTATAGTGGAAAATAATCGCAACATTAAAGTATGAAGATTTTTCGTACCTCAGTCAAGCCTAGACAAAGAAACGTGTCATCTTTGACCAGAACGTGGAAAATTACTAAAAATTTTTAATTTATTCTCACATTTTTTAGCTGAAAATTGAATTGCTTGGCGAAGTAATAAAAGATAGAAAAAGATGAAAGCAACATAATAGTGTTCATGTTTTTCTTTTCACAGTGAAGCCTTAACAAAGTTACGCGTCATTTTTGACCAGAACGTAAAAAATTATGAAAAATTCTGAATTATTCATCAAATTTTTTTGCTGACAATTAAACTTCCCGCAGATTTATGAGAATTATAAGCAATATTTTTTCATCAAAAAAGTACTTAAGTGTTTGATACCTGAGTCTACCCTAGACAAAGTTACGCGTCATCTTTAATCAGAACTAGGAAAATTACTAAAAATTTTCAATTTTTCAACAAATCTTTAAGCTTCCAATTAAATTGCTCGATGGAGCGATGATAATTATAGTAAAAAATGATTGCAACAAAAACGTACTGAGATGTTTTATAACTCAGTCTAGCCTAGACAAAGTTACGCGTCATCTTTGATCGGAATTGAAGAAATGAGTGAAATTTTCCAAGTTTTTTAGCTGACAATTGAATTGCTTGGCAAATTAACAAGAATTATAGAGAATAATAATTGCAACAAAAAAGTACTGAGATGTTTCATACCTCAGATTTATGAGAATTATAAGAAATATTTTCTCAACAAAACAGTACTTTAGTGTTTCATACCTGAGTCTAGCCTAGACAAAGTTACGCGTCATCTTTAATCAGAACTTTGAAAATGAGTATCAATTTTAAATTTTTCATCAAAATTTTTAGCTGACAATTGAATTGCTTCGTGATTTAATAAGAATTATGGAGAAAAATAATTGCAATAAAAAAGTACTGAGATGTTTTATACCTCAGTCTAGCCTAGACATAGTTACGCGTCATCTTTGATCAGAACTAGGAAAATTACTAAAAATTTAAAATTTTTTCTCAAATTTTTTAGATGACAATTGAAATGGTCGGCGAATTAATTATAATTATAGCAAAAAATAAATGCAATAAAAAAGTACTGAGATGTTTTATACCTCATTCTAGCCTAGACAAAGTTACGCGTCATCTTTGATCAGAACTAGGAAAATTACTAAAAATTTTCAATTTTTTATCAAATCTTTAAGCTTTCAATTCAATTACCCGATGGGTCGATGATAATTATAGTGAAAAATGATTGCAACAAAAAAGTACTAAGATGTTTCATACCTCAGTCTAGCCTAGACAAAGTTACGCGGCATTTTTGACCAGAACGAGGAAAATTACTGAAAATTTTAAATTTACTCTCAAATTTTTTAGCTGACAATTAAATTGCTTGGCGTATCAATAAGAATTATAGAGAAAAATAATTGCAAAAGAAAGTACTGAGATGTTTTTTACCTCAGTACAGCCTAGACAAAGTTACGCGTCATCTATGATCAGAACTAGGAAAATTACTAAAAATTTTCAATTTTTTATCAAATCTTTAAGCTTTTAATTCAATTACCCGATGGGTCGATGATAATTATAGTAAAAAATGATTGCAACAAACAAGTACTGAGATGTTTCATACCTCAGTCTAGCCTAGACAAAGTTACGCGTCTTCTTTGACCAGAACGTGGAAAATTACAAAAAATTTCTAATTTTTTCTCAAATTTTTTAGCTGACTATTGAATTGCTTGGAAAATTAATAAGAATTATAGAAAAAAATTAATGCAACAAAGTAGTACTGAGATGTTTTATACTCTAGTCTAGTCTAAACTAAGTTACGCATCATTTTTGACCTGAATTGAAGAAATGAGTAAAATTTAAAATTTTTTATCAAATTGTTTAGCTGACATTTGGATTGCTTGGTGAATTAATAAGAATTATAGAAGAAAATAATTGCAACAAAAAAGTACTGAGATGGTTCTTACCTCAGTCTAGACTAGACAAAGTTACGCGGCATCTTCGACCAGAATTGAAGAAATGAGTAAAATTTTTCAAATTTTTTATTAAATTTCTTAGCTGACAATTGAATTGCTCGGCGAATTAATAAAAATTATAGAGAAAAATGAAAGCAACATAAAAGTATTGAGATTTTTCTTACCTCAGTCTAGTCTAGACAAAGTTACGGGTCATCTTTGACCAGAACATGGAAAATTACTAAAAATTTGAAATTTTTCCTCAAATTTCGAGCTGACAATTAAATTACTTGGTTAATTAATAAGAATTATAGTGAAAAATCAATGCAACAATAAATTACTGACATGTTTTATGCCTGAATCTAGCCTAGAGAAAATTACGCGTCATCTTTAACCAGAACTTTGAAAATGAGTATCAATTTTAAGGGAGTATTCTACTATAGAGGCATGAATTTCGCTCAGTTTTAGAAGCGCTGTACGAAGGAAACAAAAAATATTTTTATAATCAATTTTTTTATCATTCGTTTATTGATATTTTATTATTGCATAAAAAAATTATTAAAAAAAAAAATTAAAATTGACAAAGTTATGAGCAGTGAAAGTGGGGGGGGGGGGGGTCAAAAAAAAAGAGGGTGTCCTGGCGTGCATTATTCCAACCCTCCTGGTGATCTGAAACATAAAAAACAGACGGATTCTTAATTATTATAGATGCCGCTATTGTATAACCTTTGGATACGTTAAAAAGAATATTTTTTTTTTAAATGGCGGCAGTTTGAAAAAAAAATTTTTTTTTTCATATTTTTTTAACAATTCCGAATTTTTTAAAAATACTAAATGAGAAGTTATAGTTTTGGGCAGAGTTCACGAGATGAAGCGACGTATAGAGAACATCCTCTTCAAATTTGGAGTAAATCAGTTTATTAGAACTTGAGATATCCTTACCGCCAGCTCAAAAAAAGTAGTTCCGAGAAAAACGCGTTCAAAGTTTTGAGACAAGTTTTCGACAATTTTACTTGTAGAATGGTACAGAATACTTACATATTTTTAATCGGCGATTCCTGCTCCATATAAGAATCCTTCTTTTACTTCAAAATGCTCATTCTCCGATGTTCTCTTGTGAAGACGTGCAGTTCTACCCTCCTATGACGCCTCTGAAGTCCGGAGTTTTGAGCGCTCGATACGCACTTCGTCCCGTCTCGCTGCAAAAGCATTAGCTTCTGATCCAATCGTGATTCCCATAACATCTAAGATTTTTAATATAGGTATAAAACCTTCTTTAAAAATACTAACTGCGAAGAAAGTGGCAATTTTAATTGTCTTCGGTCCAGCGTGAATGTGCTTCGGAGCAAAAGTCCAAATTAACGAATTCAAAGATTCGTTATTATTTTGGGTTTCAGAACCCAAACATCGTTCCAATAAAGAATCAGCTGATAAACTTTCATAAATTGGTTTTATTACTTCTAAAACTTTGTCATTTAGAGGAGGATTTTTGTGGTCAAATTCGTCAATAGTGCCGTCTTCTATTGCCTTCTAATACTTGCATCAACTAGATGAACAATTCATGTGCTGAGGATTTTCGTTAGTTGAAATTTTATGAAAGTAGGTTGCCCACACATCTCTCTTCATATCTTCAATAGAATCTGGATTTTGACGAATTGCCAAACCATAATATAAAGACAATTCATTGATAAGCTTATCAGTGAGTTTACCAGCGCCTTTGTCACCAATACCTTTATTATCTTTCTTTGCTTTACGTAACCGTGAAACCATACGTTTTTGAACATGCCCATTACACTTCTTTTTTTCTACTACCGGGTTATCATTGTAGGGGTTAATATCAAGAATGCCCTTGAAAGTTTTTGAGTCACCATCTCCGATATATCGGATATATTTGGCATTATGCTTAGTTTCCGACCTCCCAAACATTTCAACAACCGCGTCAACTTCCATTTTTCCGGCGCTTCCTTTATGATTTATAGTGCAGACTTCTTCATGCTCTTTATACCAATCTAGATAAGCTTCGATGTCATCATTTTTTTTGTGTTTCCATACATTACACCTTTGACAAAAACTTGATTTGACTATCGTATCAACAACTTTTTTACTGTACTTGCCGACGAGCGTAGTAACACCAAAGAGAGAATTGAAGCCTCATTTTTTCCACGTGCCATCGCCGGAAACAGTCAAATGATTAGGATTAGCTTGAGGATCAGACTCTAATATTAATTCCTTTTCTTCTCTTACTGCTTTTGAAATAATTTGATCGTAAACTGCTGAAGCGGCCGTGTGTAAATTGTCAAGGCAACTATAATATGTACGAATAGTCAAGCCTTGACAGATGTCCATTATGCTACAAATTATGTTTATTCCTTCTCTTCCAACTCCTAGCAATCTCATAGCTGCTACAATTCTTCGATTTACTTCGAATGCTTTATTTATAAAAGGCGATGATTGAATATATCGTACTTGCTCACACTCACATTGTAAAGCAATTTTAAACCCTAACCCACGAGCAGCTGCACGACTAAATTTTATCTCTTTCTTACATGTTGAACACAGGATCAACGTCGAAAGCGTGGTAAAAACAGAAAAAAATTCTAAAATACAATAACCGTAATTGTTATTGACTATAACTTCCTCATCCTGCGAATGTTTTAATTTTGCTGCAGATGCACTAGTGAAACTGGTTTCTTCTTCTACAGTAAATTGATTACCGGAAAATTTCCTCTTTTTTGATCTGCATGGCCGTGCAGAACTAAATTTTGAAGATTTTACATCCATTATACTGTAAATAAATTCACAATTCGCAATTTACCAAATAATTTTCACTTGAATAATTTTAAACACGTTGTCAGCACTTCCACTCAGTACGAAGGTTAGCTCAAAACTAACTTAAAATGAAACTAAAAGGAGAATACTCCAACAAAACAAGTTTCTATGTCCTTTAATTAAATATAGATTTAAAAGGAATACTATACAATAGAAAGGGACATAAATAGGAACTCGGGAACGCCTACCGTCTTTTGTTAACTTGTAGCGGTCGGACCGGAACTGATGCTACGTCACTAAAACGGCTATAACTCATGAAATAATAGGAATTTTGAAAAATCCTTTCAATGACATATTTTTGAATATCTAAACTTTGAAAACATGAAAAAAAAAATTTTCGATTTTTTCAAAATTCTACAGTAGAATACTCCCTTAAATTTTTCATCAAATTTTTTAGCTGACAATTGAATTGCTTGGTGAATTTATAAGAATTATAGAGAATAATAATTGCAACATAAAAGTATTGAGATTTTTCTTACCTCAGTCAAGCCTAGACAAAGTTACGTGTCATCTTTGACCAGAACGTCGAAAATTACAAAAAATGTAAAGTTTTTTAGCTGACTTTTGAATTGCTTGGCGAATTAATAAGAAATATAGAAAAAAATTAATGCAACAAAAAAGTACTGACAAGGGGAGGATACGACCTTGGGGAAACGGATTTGGATAATCTTTGACGCAGTGATAGTACACCATGTGGGTATACTACCTCTGAAATACTAAAGTGCAATACTCAAAAATGGCTGAGAAAAACGCACTCAAAGTTTACTCAGCACTATAATATATTAATAGGTGAATAATTGATACATTAAATTATTTTTTAATAAAATATTTTTTTATTTTCAACTTCATTTCTATAAATTATCTACGGTGTATATCATGAGATATTTGTAATTCATGAATAATTCTTATAACTTTCATATTCATTATAAGTTTAACTGAAAAATATATACCTGCGCCAGACAATAAGAAGGGTCGAATATGGTATGAGGGTACAATAATTCTTGTCCTCGAGTTATTGTAAACTGTACATCGATTCGAGCTCTGTTGGCCCACCGGAAGAATAGTCATGTTGTTGCCCTTGAACCTATGTTAGTCCCACCACTTTTTCAGAAGCTTGACTATAGCAGTTAGTTTCTGAATTTCGACACGAACAGACGTATTTGTGCAGTGAAATTTACTTTAAAAATTGTTTTATAATTTATAAAATGTCATCAAGCGAAGCCAGTTCTTCTCATGGAGATGAAAACACTCCTGATACATCCTTACATAGTGATTTATCGAAGCAACGGCTAAAAGATGGAGTAGTGTATTATGAAGGTTTACTTCTTGAAAGTGATTTAATTGCAAAAACATCTTCTGACACTCTATCTGAAGATGCTATGTTGATTGGTAGAGAATTATATGATAATACGTTAGATATGTTAAATAAAAAGAAGTTCGTAAGCGATCAAGAATTGATTCATGCTCAAGAAGAATGCCCAGACGGAAATTTTGAAGCAGTAGAAGATAATTCAGTTGATGACTATGTTCCAGATGAAAAAAAAAAAAAAACAAAAAATGATGGATTATATTCCTCTGGAATATAAAATTAAAGTTTTAAACATAGCAAAAGCTCACCCTTCATGGAAACTAGAGACATTACAAAAAAATAGATGTAGTCATTTGAAGAGAATGGATCATTTGAAAGTATGGGAAAAAGATGTTGAACATGGTGGAACTAAATTTGATAAATATCATGTGATTGATTCTTGGACGTATGACCGCTTCGTCGAGGCAAGACAAAATTATCAACAAGTGACTACACGAAATTTGCAGCAATGGGCTTTAGCTGCAGCCAGCCAGTTTCCTAATCTTCAATTTACAGCGTCCGACCCATGGGTAAAAAAATTTAAACAAAGACACAACATTCGTCAACGCAAAATTACAAAATTTGTAACAGACAAAGAAGTTCACACCATGCCAGAAATTATCACCTCTGCAGAAATGTTTCGCATTCAAACAAAACAATTGATATCTAACTTCGATAGTGACTTCGTTATTAATACAGATCAAACAGGTATATAAATTTTATAACGGTAAACTAATTATTTTTTATTCCATTATTAAATTTAATCGAAGTTAATCATTAGATTTTTTAAAATTCATATTTTCAGGATGTCAATACCAATCAATGTTTAATAGGACACTGACGGAAAAAGGAAGCAAAACAGTGTTTGCAAAAGTACAAGACATGACCAAGGTGTCACACCCATATACTGCACAATATAGCATAACATTATCTGGAAAATTACTACCACATGTTTTTATTTGTTTGCAAGAGCCTACAGGTGATTTTGGGCCAAGAATAAAGAAAAACGTAGAAGAATATTTAAAAAAATACAAAAATGTTATTGTCACATCATCAAAATCAGGAAAACTGACAACTACTCTCTATAAAAATTTTCTAGAGAAATATTTAATGCCATATGTTCAAAAAAATAAATTTCTTTTAATTATTGACTCGTGGACAGGACAAGTGAAGCCAGAATTATATGATGAAATATTTCAGGATGATAAAAAAATGCCTACATGCACATTTAAAGTTATACCTCCAAAATGTACTCCGTTAGTTCAACCATGTGATGTCTATTTCTATAGACAAGTGAAAAATTTTATCAAACGATTGCAAAGTACCGCTGAACTTCTAGACAAGAATTATGAAATTCATTCCCGAGAGGATTGCATAAAAATTCATTCGATTATTCATCACCAATTGTCAGCGCCAATATTTTGAGACATGATGGAATATGCCTGGTTCGCCAGCGGGCTTTGTGACACAAGAAATTTTTTTACTAATGTCAATGATGGGTGTTTCTCATTAGACCGTTTAAAAATACCGTGTCATTGTAAAAAAGCAGCATTTATTTGTTGTTCTTGGTGTAGAAAAACTTTTTGTTTTGAATGTTTTTATCATAAGTATCACTCAGGATCATGTAATAATATCTCATAATACGTAATTATAAAATATTGCTTTAATTAATTAAAAAAATGTATAATTTTCCATTTAATTTCGACTTATTATTTGTTTGTACCACCGCAGATAATTTATAGAAATGAAGTTTAAAATTGAAAAATTTTTTATTAAAGAATAATTTAATGTATCAATTATTTACCTATTAATATATTATAGTGCTGGGTAAACTTTAACTGCGTTTTTCTCAGCCATTTTTGAGTATTGCACTTTAGTATTTCAGAGGTAGTATACCCACATAGTGTACTACCACTACGTCAAAGATTATCAAAATCGGTTTCCCCAAGATCGTATCCTCCCCTTATGAGATCTTTCATACTTTAGTCTAGTCTAAACAAAATTACGCATCATCTTTGACCTCAACTTGGAAAATGAGTATCAATTTTAAATTTTTCATTAAATTTTTTAGCTGATAATTGAATTGCTTGGTGAATTTATAAGAATTATAGAGAAAAATAATTGCAACATAAAAGTATTGAGATTTTTCTTACCTCAGTCAAGCCTAGACAAAGTTACGTGTCATCTTTGACCAGAACGTCGAAAATTACAAAAAACGTAAAGTTTTTTAGCTGACTTTTGAATTGCTTGGTGAATTCATAAGAATTATAGAGAAAAATACAGTTAAAACCGTTTACAGCGACTTCGCTCAAAGCGACTTCGCTCAAAGCTGGTTATTACGACGAAATTTTTAAGTCCCGTCTCTATTACATATAAAATTCTCAAGCCGAAAACCGCTTATAACAACATTGTTTATGGCGACAAATCGTTTATAGCAACCGAATTCACAGTACTTATAGTAGTAAACTCATAGTAAAATGCATTGGTTATAGTGTCTGATAAATACTTTCATTCGTTTTGCAGTAAATATACATAGAATGTCATCAAATTCTTGTGTAGCTTTAAATTAATGAGAATCACAATTTTCATTTTAGTTAATGGTCTTGCATGTTGTAGAAAACAATTTCGTTACAATCTTAGAATAATTCTCCGACAAAGTAACTGAGTATTTTCAAAAATAATTATGTTATTGAATCTACATTATTAAATGTAGTCGGGTGCCCAATTTTAAAACACAGTAACTGACAATTTTAAGATTTTCTAAAATATTTTTTGTCAATAAAAAATTTGCGCGCCTAATTGATAAAAAATTTGATTTATGAATAGAAAATACTTGAATATAAATATTTTTAAGAAAAAATACTTGGAATTAAGGTCTAAAAGTTATAAAAAATGCAGCAATACTAACAAAAAAAGGTCATTCGGCAGCCGAAATGGAAGTAGATTTCATGATGAATAATAAAAATACTACTAGGGTTACATACGAAAAAAAAAAAAAAAATAAATTTCTGTCTGATTAAACAACAATGACGTCAAAACGAATGCAAAAGTAAAATTTCATTAAATCTGTCTGAGAAAGTAGGTGATTTTTGGCCTAGACTGATAATGAGGTGCACAAATTAAAGCTTATTTAATAAGCTTTCAGATACCATTTATAGAATTTTGATAAGATATCGTGTTCAATTGTAATTGCACGAAAATACGGTAAAAGTGAAAATTTTTGCGATTTTTGAAAATTTTTGAATTGCTATTATTCCTAAACTATTTAATTTGGAGAAATAAATAAGTAGACAAATTGAAGCTTATTAAATAAGCTTTCAAATGCAATTTACAGAAATCCGATAGGATGTCGCGTTCCATTGTTATTGCACGGAAATACGGTAAAAGTGAAAATTTTTTTCGATTTTTAAAAATTTCTAATTGCTCTCATTTCTAAACTAATCGACAGATTTGGCTCATCTTAGAACTTAACCTCGGAAATCGTCCTAAGAATAAGTATGTTACGTTTTATTGAGATCCGTATAGAATTACGAGAGTTAGAGAAGAGACAATGCCGATTATATCGTATATATATATATATATATATATATATATATATATATATATATATATATATATATATATATATATATATATATATATATAAATACATACATATATAAACTTTTAAACCATATGCATTTTCTGAATCCGCTTGACGAGCTGAGTCGAAATATAGCAAAATTTTTCAAAAGTTCCGTCATGAGGACCAATGCAATAGTTAGATTTCTATGAAATCTACTAAAAATCAGGTATAATAATTTTGCAGTTACTGTTTTTTAAAATTGGGCAGCTGTAGTATTGAAATTTATACGTGGTTTTATTAAAAACCATTTTATTGAAATGTTTAATAAATTAATTTATGTGTAGTTTAATAAATGTTAAATAAACTTTCATCAATCATTTATTAGTTTAGTAAACGTTCATCAAGTATTGTTTTTTTATTTAATCCGTTCATTTTTGTTTTCGAATATAATCCATGCATTGCTAATTTTTACTTATAACGACTGTCGGCTATAACGACCATTAACAGGAGGTCCCTTCAATGTCGTTATAAACTGTTTTCACTGTAATTGCAACAAAAAAGTACTGAGATGTTTCTTACTTCAGTTTAGCGTAGACAAAGTTACGTAGCATCATTGATCAGATCTAGGAAAATTACTAAATATTTTTAATTTTTTATCAAATCTTCGTAATCGTAAGCTCCCAATAAAATTGCTCGATGGATTAATAATAATTATAGTGAAAATTAAAAGCAACAAAAAAGTATTGAGATGTTTCTTACCTTCGTCTAGTCTAGACAAAGTTACGCGGCATCTTTGACCAGAATTAAATAAATTAGTAAAATTTTTCAAATTTTTTATTAAATTTATTAAC
Organism: Cotesia glomerata; assembly: GCF_020080835.1. Lineage (NCBI taxonomy): Eukaryota > Metazoa > Arthropoda > Insecta > Hymenoptera > Braconidae > Cotesia > Cotesia glomerata. The sequence continues at coordinate 14,280,605 of NC_058163.1, forward strand.
TGATAATTGAATTGCATTGCGAATTAATATGAATTATAGAGAAAAATAATTGCAACAAAAAAGTATTGAGATGTTTCTTACCTTAGTCTAGTCTGGACAAAGTTACATAGCATCTTTTATCAGAACTTGTAAAATTACTAAAAATTTTAAATTTTTCCTCTAATTTTTTAGCTGGCAATTGATATGCTTGGTGAATTAATAAGAATTATGAAGATAATTATTTGCAACAAAACAGTACATACATGTTTCACTCTTCAGTCTAGCCTCGACAAAGTTACGCTGCATCGTTGACCAGAATTTTAAATTTTAGTGAAAATTGTGAATTTTTAGTCAATTTTTAAGCTGATAATTATACTGGTCCGCTAATATATAAAATTTATTTATTTTTTTCTTGTCAAACGGTGTTGGAAAACGTTTCAATCTTCCTTTTGAAGCAATTTTTTTTTCTCTACAATTCTTATTTATTCGCGGATTAGTTTTATTATTAGCTGGGAATTTAAGAAAAAATTTCCAATTTTCACTAATTTTTCAAATCGTAGCCAAAGTTGCCGCTCCACTCGGTCTAGGCTAGATTGACGTAAAACCATCTCTGTACTTTTTTATAGAGAATTTTTTTTTTCTATAATTATCGTCTATTTACATATAAAACTAATAATACCGCGCAAGTATAAAAAAAATTTTGGAATATTTTTTACCATTTAAATTTTAATTCAATACGCCGCGTAACTTTGTTTAGACTAGATTGACGTTAAAAATTCCTCAGTACTTTTTAATAGATAATTTTTCTCTCTATATAGTAATTTAAAAATAAAAATAAAAAAAATTATTTTTCATTAATTTTTCTTTATTGAGTCAAGAATTCAACCTGAAAAATAATTATTGTAGCTTTCCTTTCATTTCTTTAAAAAATCTGTGTTTTTTTTCTAATTTACATGTTTAGAATATTAATAATCCAAAACATATTTATGTGTAACCTCAATATGATATATTTACCCACGTGTTACGTCTATAACTTACTCTGACAGCTTTGACTCACATGAATTTGACTTCTGACATCACAAACTCGCGGAATATGGAATTGCAACAAACAAATCAACAACCAATCAGAATTTTTCTTCGAATTTACGCGAATTCTGAGGGCGAACTTCCTGGCCCTATTCATGAACGAATTTTACTATATCCCACCCTAAAAAAGATTGTGAGGGCGTTCACAATGAAAAATTCCCGTTTGTGATAAATAGCTCTTATAGACTTCAAATTTGGTAGGAACCTTCTATATGTGACATAGAAATTATCTACGAGCGGATTTTACGAGAAACCACCCCCAGCAAGGACTGCGGGGATTGGTGTTTACAACAAAAAATCTTAAGTTCCAAAACTACTATTAAGGAATTGAAATTAAAATCTGGGGGAATAGATGGTATAAATAGCAAAGTATTAAAATGTTTATCAAATAAAATTAGTATACCTCTGGAACAGCCCCCTGCCACTCCGTGTATCAAAAAGCGAGTCTATGTTGTCACACTCGGCAGAGTGCGCTAGTAGTACAGTTGCATGATTACCTTGACGAGAGCACTAAGATATTTAATTCACTTTTATTTAAAAATAAATTTAACTTTAATAATCTTATAATTATCAAGTTTTCCACTTTTTTAAATATATAATTTTCTATCAATATATTTTTTTTAGAATATTTCAAGTACTAATAATTATTTTATTATGTTTATAATAATAAAATAACTCGATTAAAAATATAAATTATGCACCAGATGTTTTAATAAATAAATCATTTTTAAAAATAATTACAAACAATCTTTATTCATAATTAGAATTTTACAAAAATAATCAGAGTAAATAAAGTCAATTACATATTTTTATATAAGGCTTTTAGCTAGAACAAAAATTTAGCTTGTTTCTTTTTCAATTGATTTTGTTTTTTATTGCTTTTATTCATTTGTGAAGTATATTGTTGCATTCGTAATCTAATGTAGTAAGTTATAGCAGATAATAGGAGTTCTCCGGCATGTATAGGACAAGGAAATCTTAAAATATTAGAAGAAATCACCTCAGTCATAACATCTTCAAATATATGTACAGACTCGCAGTTCTTTTGAAAAATTACTTCGAGTTTTTTGATGAAGAAATAAAAATTTTGATTTGGATGCATGAAAGGTTGATCAGACTTGATATTAAAATTTAAATAATCATCTTCGGACAAATATACGGAACAGTCACGAATGCCTTTTTGACATTGTTCGCAAGTCGTACTTTTATAAATACGCGAAACTACAACCTCAGTAGCGTAATATAATATGCAATCCAACGTTTGAGATTCGTTATAGTCGTGGTCAAGATTTATGTTGAAATCATTATCTTCTAAATTATCAATTTTAACAGCCTCGATTAATTTTTTTTTTAGCGCTTCAGTAATTTTAATTGATTCAGTTGAAGATTTTGAGAGTAGATAGATTTAAGTTCTGATAAAGTAACGAGAGGTTCTTTTGAAGTCACTGTACAGTTTCCAGATTTAGGAGGTTTTAAAATATTAAATAATGATAGGATTTTATAAATCTGTAGAAAAGTGGGAAAGTTGGGATGGTCATTGGATCCACTTGCCTGTCTAACTGTGCCAAAAAACCTCTATATAAAATAATGTGGAAGAAAGTAAATAAGCATTAGTATAAAAATTATATATTCGCTAACCCAATTGTAACTACGTTTGATGTATAATCTGTAAATTAATATTGTTAGTATCTTACTTGAGCAGCGAGTGAAAGTCCATTGTTGTTTGTATAAACTTATTGTCTTAAACAAGTAACATTATAAGCAAGCAATGTCTTAAACAAGTGATAGTTATAAATCATTGTTTGAACATTTACAATGAATTGTTTAAGACAATAAATTCGAGTCTAAAAGTTATCAGTAAGCAGAAGAGTAAAGCACACAAATTGTTAGAGCGCTCTATTGTTAATTGTTAAATTAAAGCGTTATAATTCTGATACTATCACTACTTTATGACCAATTATTATTATGTACTATTAATTGCTCTAAAATTGAGCGAACCTCTAAAGAATCCTGATTAATTCTTCCTGTTGGAACTGCTGGAAATCCGTATTTTTCGGTCAATAGCCGAACAATATCCAGGGAAGATTGTAGCGTTACTCGAAGTCCTTCTGCCGTTGGAATTGTTAAAAAAGTTGTGTCAGGTATTTCCTTCTTAATGAAATTTTCTTCCCAGTCATTTAATTTTTTGTAGTGATAGCTCAATAACCTGCAATAATGAAATCATAAGTAATATGTTAACCGATAATTTCTTATTGGATATTTTAAAAATATCAACAAATGAAAATTACTTTAAAATCTTCATTATTAGGCAGCACTCCTTTACTTTCATGCCGATTAAGAGCATCAAACATCTGATTTATCCACGAACAAAAATTCCGCCGTACTTTCCCAAGAGTTCAATTCAGGGTCGTTGGCTGCATATTTTCTTAGTGCATTAGCTACTGATTGACTAAATACCTAAAATAATATAAGTATAAATTTACAGATAAAAAATAAAAGTACGTACAGTAATTGCGTTATTTACTTGAACAGCGAGCCTAACTCGCATTTTTGACGAGTTATTTAAGTCTAAATGCTCATTATTTATCTTGGGACACATCCTTAACTTTCCTGGAAACTGACTATCCTTATCATATAAATCTTTAAAATGCTGCCATTCAATTGGAGATTTGTCAGGATCAATCTTAATAGAAAAAAAAAAAAAATATTGATCAAATTATTTTTACCATCGAAATAGCATTTTGTTTCATACCTGATAATATCCAGTTTTATGTAAGCGGTTTCTAATAGTCTTAATGAGATGAGGAGTATCTGAAAACACAAAAACTTTCCGATCCGCTTCACTGGGATGGTTAAAATAATTTTAAAATTTTCTTTTCGGCCACTCATCCCTAAAATTGTCCAAAACTTTCTGTTTGTAGTCGCACCATCAGTAATTACACCATGTATCTTTGCATTTGATTTTTCCAGTAATATTATTGCTTTTACAATAAGCTGAGACAAAACTTGACCACTGACAGGACCATGAGAACCAAATACAGCTACAGGCTGAGTGTATGTATCGTATAAAGGTTGAAACATTAGCACTAACCCGTGATTAGCCTTATCATTCATTGTAATCACTTTATTACTTTCTTCGCCAAAGTCCTCTAAGCCGACATAAGTAAGATTTTGTGAGCGCACGTTAACACTTTCGCGACAGCTTATTTCATCTAATAGCAAGACACCATGCCTACAAATTTCTTCTTTTTACTCAAAAATTAGTGAATGCTTCGAAAAATTCTGAGTCAAATCCACACTGTGTGTTTATCGATGCAAGATTCCTGAAAAGCAAAAATATGAAGCTATTTTTATTTTAATAAATCACTTTACATAGATAAATATAAGAAACATAGTTATCACTAAAACTTAGATAAATACATATTTTATGGAATTTTTCATTTGTTATTAGAAATTAAAATCCGATTTTACCTTCTCATTGTACTGACGCATGGTAATGGCAAAATGTTATTATCACGGATAAAATTATATCCTGAAACAGACCGCATGTATAGCAACATACATAACATCAACCAGTTCTCAGAGTATCGACGGCCGCTAGAATTTTTGCAGTGTGATGCTTTCAAGATTTCTTGAACTACATCACATTGATTTTTAGCAACATCATTCGAACGTAATTTATTAAGAACACTAGCTTCAGATTTTTGAGACATTGTCTTTTGACAGGTTTTCAAATTTTTTCGTAATGTTCTATTCGCCAACTGCAACTGATTTTTCCGCTGTATGGATCTACTTAATTTTTGTTTCAATTTTTCACGTGGTCATTGCCAGAATTTACTTTAGCATGTGACTTGAATTTACTCGAAAGTACATTACTTTTTTTATTTATTGATCTAGAATCTTGCAAATTTGTGTTGTTGCGTTTCCTTTTTCTGACTAAGGCTCTACTTGCATTATGACACGCATTACATTGCGTTGAGTGGCATAAGAGAGTGCATGTCTCACGTCTTACCATGTTCCTTTTATCTATAACTAACGCATCAGAATTTTCATACTCATTGATATCAGGAATTACAATACCTCGACAAACTTTTAGAGAGTTAACCTGGCGTAAATACTCCTCCAAATCGTTGACACTTGTGATACTTTTTTTTACATTAAAGTAAGGCGAGACATTTAAAGGCTTATCTAGTATATGTGTATATAATTCCAACTTTGAGTCGACTATCACCTCTTTCAGATTGAAACTTAAATATTTTCCATCGATCATATCGCATATAAGATAAGAAAAGCTGATCAGAGACTCTTCTTTATATTTTATATTATTACGCATCCATGAACTTGGTAATTCCATATTACTAGTCAATAAAGCTTCAAAATTAAATACTTCCACTGAATTACAACAACTATTTGCTTCCAAAGCTTCCAAATTATTTATAATATTTGCTGGCGTGTCAGTGTATAAACAAACATCAGAAGATTGACCCACTTGAAGCTCCTCAAGCCTGTCCACAGTATTAATATTGACAGAAAATGTATCAACAACTTGCTTTTCTGATGCATTACTATGATCAGGAACTAGATTTACTTCTGAAGTCTCAGGGTTAGCATCAATGTCATTATCAGATGATATCACCTCTGTCCAAGGAAATAAACTAGGTACAGCTCCAGGTGCTAGTCGCGGTCGCCGATATGGTGACTGAAAGTATTTACAAAACATTTAAAAAATGTTCATTAATTTTTTTAAAATCATCAGTATAATTATTGATAAGAAAATTAACTTACTACTCCCAGAACTTCTCCTTCTGGACCTAACAACTGTCGACTTCGAATTATATCTCCAGCTAAAAAATGTTTGTCACAAACCACTTGTGTTTTTGAAACTAATGTGTTGGGTCTTTTTATTGCAATTTGCCACTGCTCCTTTAATTTTTCATCTTTGGGCACAGAAAAAAAATGAACTTTTTCAAAGTTCGATTTGTAACCAGAAGTACATCCTGGTACTAAACAACCCGGCATGTTCTTAATATATATTTCTCATTTTAAATCACTCAATACAAGGTTTAGCTCAAAGTTTTGATTATTTTTATTTATTTATTGATAAATTATTAATAGAAATCATACGCGTTTGCTATTTCATTTATTCAGTTCTAATATTATTATTTTTATTTAAAGTTTAGTGTGCTCCGCATGAAATAGCAGCTTGTAATCAGCTGTCGTGCAACTAGACTACTAGCGCCCTCAAAAAGAACTAAAATCTTGTGACATACTAGTTTACTCTTTTTACTTTATCGCTCGTTCTAGCCCCAGGGGGCTGCTCTGGAACATATTTTTAATGTATGTATGAATGGGCATATGGCCTAAAGCTTTAAAAACTGCTGAAATAATACCTTTGCATAAAGCAGGTGACAAAGTTTTAGTTTCTAACTATAGACCAATTTCTCTTATATCTAATATTGCTAAAGTAATGGAAAAAATTGTATATTCGAGATTGGTAGACTTTGTAAACAAATACAAGTTAATTTCGGATAGACAGTATGGTTTTGTAAAGAACCGTGGTAAAAAAGAGGCTATCTCTTTTGTTACTGAATATATATACAATAATTTAGACATAAGTTGCCCAACTGTGGTAGCTTTTCTCGACCTGGCAAAGGCATTTGATACTGTTAACTATGCAATTTTACTAGTCAAACTTGAAGCATATGGAATTGGAGGTGTTGTACTGGATCTGCTGAGAAATTACCTAAATGACAGAACTCAAACTGTAAAAGTGAATAACATATCAAGTAAGGAAAGATATGTAAAAGTGGGTGTCCCTCAGGGCACGATTTTAGAACCACTTTTATTTATTATTTATATTAATGACATATTCAATGTGGTTCCATGCAACTCACTAGTCTCATATGCTGACGATACTGCTGTCTTATGCTCTGCTAAAAGTTGGTCGGATGTTCAGTCTTTAATTACTACTTGGCTGAATGATACTAACTTGTGGATGTGTGCCAATCAATTATCTCTAAATATAGATAAGAGCTCGTTTATTACTTTTGGATGTTATGTTGATAAAGTCCCAACTGAATTTAAATTATATCTAGTCAATAAGGAGCTAAAAAGAGTTCAATCCTACGAATATCTGGGATTGATCATTGATAGTAGACTAAAATGGGACTATCATACCAAAGATTTATTTACTAAGTTAAAATTTTTTACATATGTTTTCTATAAACTTAGTTTATTTATGAATAGAAGGACTATAAAAATAATTTACCATGCAATGATTGAAAGTATTATTAACTACGGATTAATTGCCTGGGGTGGTGCTTATAGTACCACTAGAAATTCTATAGTATCAACTCAAAATAGACTGATTCAAAAAATTATTATAGATGAAAATTGTAATGTTCTAAATATACAAAAAACTTTCATTGTGAACTCACTCATCTTCTATTTCAATGATTGCAGGCACAAACTTACAAATACTTTTTTCAATACTAGAAATAAGTCAATCTCACTTCCTAAAATTAATAAAAACATCACAAGTCAAAGTGCAAAATACACGGCCTTTAAATATTTTAGTTTATTACCGAACGAATTGAAATATTTTGCCGGAACAACCAAATTACTGAAAATAAGTCTAATTCGATGGATAAAGCAATGTGACTTATGATTTTTCTCTAAACTACTATTATAAATTAATTATATATGTAAACTAGCTTTCTTGATTTGTATTTTAATTTATACCAGTCCTATGAACAGATGTTATGCATCTCTATAGGACAGATATGTCATTTTATTTATTTTATTTATTTATTAAACCAGAAAGTATAACAGATAATCAAATATAATATAATATAATAAATGACATATCTGTATTATATATTGATTATCTGTAATATTTTCTGGTTTAATAAATAAATAAAACATAGCTTCGAAAAGCTGTAAATTTAGTAGGAATCTTTCATTTATCATGAGGAGATCATCTCAAAACGAATTTTAAAAAATCTGGAAAACAGTTGACCCTAAAGGCCATCCCTGCAACTTCCCGCCAATTCCATACCTAAACGCTTTAAATTGCACTTATGATGTGTCTGAGCTCTTCGAGCTCAAAAATACTATTTGTGTATTATTTTGTATGAAAGAAATAGCTTTTGTATGCTTTTGAGCTCTTCGAGCTCAAAAGTCTGATAGAGGTTCAATAAAACAGTATTTTTTGAATTTTCAAACTGCAATAATTTCTAAATGAATCAATCGATTTTCATGCGGTTGGCAGAATTCCACGCAGTTTTTTAGAATCTATGATATACTTTTGAATACAAACTGATTGAACTGAAAATCTTAGAGAAATTAAAAAAATTCACTTTTTCCGAATTTTTTCGACAACGATAACTCACGAACTAATCAACCAATTTTCACGTTTTTGGTGGCGATCGACGTGACTTTTTTAGCTCTAATAATTATTTTATTTTGTTAAAAACGATCCGAAAAGAAATCTCGAAGTTATGTGGAAAAAACACTTTTTTCGAAATTTATCGTTTTCGATAACTCTCGAACCAATCAACCGATTTTGATAGGACTGGTGGCAATCGACGTGGTTTTTTAAGCTCAAGAGCTGATTAGTTTTTAGAATTGATTGGAGAAGCCATTTAGAAGTTATTCCAAAAAAACGATTTTTTAAACATTTTATTTTTGAGATTTCTTAAAATCTAGCAAACCGAATCGATTCAAATTTTTACGAAATTTAATGGCAAGGATACTCTTTAGATCTCCACCTATTTCGATCCGATCGGCCAAGCTGTTCAAAAGTTATAAGAGGTTTACATACATACACACACACACACACACACACACACACACACACACACACACACACACACACACACACACACACACACACACACACACACACACATGCATACAGCCGCACGGACACCATCGCGGGAATAGTTAGGCAAGCTTCCTGGGACCTTAAAACGTCGAGATCTGATGAAAACTCGATTTTCGGAAAACGGGGTAAAAGCAATAACTTCCCAATTTTTGAAAGTTTTCAATTTTCTTAGCGGGAAGTTGAAAATTCTACTGCCGATAGAGATTGCGGCGGTGGATGTTAAAATCTAAAATTTTAATTTCCAAACTGTAATTTCTACAGACTCTAAATTTAGTAGGAATTTTCGTTTATAACGTTAAGTTCAGCTGAGAATGGAATTTATTGAATTCTTACCCCAAAGGGATTGCGGGGGCGTGAACAATGTAAATCTCTCATGTTCAAACAATAGTTTCTATGGACTCAAAGTTTTGTTGGAACCGTTTATTTATAATGTAGAAATCATCTCAAATAGGATCGTACAAAATTCCTCCCAACATAGGAGTACGGGAGTAATAGTTGTCAAAAAATTTACATTCTTCAAATATTGTTCCTACAGATATAAAATTTGATAGAATCATAGATAACAGCGAAATTCGTCGCACTTTAAGCTAGGCCGATTTCAACTTCACTTATGAGACCTGCGATCACTGTAACTGAAATTTTCAATGCTTATTTCAAATTTTTTTCTTTGTGTTAATTATTATTCATTTTTGGAAGAAAGCCACGAGAATTTTATAATGATTGCACATTGAAAGTTACAATGAGTATTTGCTAAAATAATCACATGGATAAAGGGTACAGGCCAATCCGATGAAATTTGAAATCTGTGCAAGTCAAAATAATACTCGAATTTAATTTCAAGTCTAGATCCAAAAATACAATTCCATTAAATTCTAAATACAATGCTAAGTGCCCAGCGGAGTGGGTGGGTAACAGCTAATATATATATATATATATGACGGTAAGTCAGGAATAATTGTTGGAGTAGCAGAATTATCGTGTACGTTCATTTTTATTATTACAATCAAATTAATATGCGGAGTTACAATATGTCAATTAATAAAAATGAGTAAAATAGATTCGTATTACAGGAATAAACACAATCATTAATTACCACTTATCACTAACACAACAATACACAAAATACGATACAATGTTAAATTGCTTTGCAATACACTCAGACTTAGGAGGATAACGAATTCGTGATCACCAGGACGTCTGTACGATCTCGATTTCAGAGTAAGACTGTCTTCTCCAAGATTCTCAAATAATATGACAACTGCATATTTCCTTTTCCCTTGGTAATTTATGATACCCCTATCGTCCTGTGACCACGACTACGTTGACAACCATGTGTCGACCTAGGTCTAAGCCTACCGCAATAAAACAACTTAGTTAAACTTATTTTTTACAACCATACTCGAAGTAAGGGTATATTCTTTAAATATTGAGGATTACAAAAATATTACTATTCTAAAGAATATTCTCATCAGATTGCCAGAGAAATACTCCACTGTACTTTACTCTCCGACATATATATATATATATATTTATTAGGGTGATAAAAAAAAAAAGAAATTTTTTTTTTTCCAAACAGGCTTAAAAGTTTTTTTTGGGTGTAAAAAAATTACTGTGAAAAGATGAGCCCTTAATATTAATATTAAGATTGTCCTCATCGCATTTTTTTAATTTCCGTAAGAATAACACAGGAAAAATTTTTTTGGCTTCTTCTGATTTTTGTACCGTTTAAACCATTAATTTAATCATAAATTACTGTTCTTGTCTTCATAGAGAATCGAACGTTCTACAAAAAAGGTCTAATAAAATTTTTTGATTTGTCCTCGCGTTCAAAAGTTATTCAAGATCAAAATTCAATTTTTCAAAAATTTGGTCGAATTTTATAAATTACACCGAAACTGTTGGTTTCAGTGTCAAAATAAGGATCGAAGTTTTCTCCAATCATACGTTGGACTTCTGATAAATGTTGACCAATGATTTTTTTTTATTCAATCGAGTAAATGTTATGTCCACCCGCAAAATTTTTAAATTTAAATCACCCGCGCGGATGGAAGACTTCTCCATGCGCGAAATCCACAATAAAATATAAGCTACCTGACTGCTGATTGACTAGCGAGGACTTCTGCAACGTCAGCACCGCGAGTATTTAAAAAGGCGATCAACAGCCAACGCCTCGTCTTTGTTAGTTAATTCGACTTCAGCGTTTAGCTGACGGGCCCGTGCCTTGTAAGAGTCCTTTGCTTTAATTTGCACTGCACTTGAAGGAAGTTTGGACGCGGTTTAACCGGCAGGCCACGTATTAGTTATTAATTATTAATAATTAAATAAATTCTAGAGAGTCTTATTCTCAAAGTTCTAATTTGCTCTGCACTTAGGCGAGAATTTGGCCAGTAAATAAATTCTAGAGAACCGGAATCTCAAAGTTCTAATTTGCTCTGCACTTAGGCGAGAATTCGGTCAATAAGTAAATTAAAATGTAGTTAAAGCTAAATTTGCGCACTTTACCCTACGAGGGACTGGAGGACGTTAGCTCAAATAAATAAAATTCAAATAAATGAATTACGTTTAATAAAAAGTGTAAAAGTTTTGGTGTTTGTTAAATAAATTTTAAAAAGAAGTGAAATCTGTTTCGAATAAGTTCATTTCATAAAAATAAGAAGCCCTTAAGATAAGCAGCCCAAATCCATCCGCTGCAAAGACCAACAGAGGGCCCATTCAAGGAGAAGGCGCTAACAGCAGCCCAATAAATCTGTGCTCAGTCTCAAACGAAGGCGTGGTAAATTCGTACATCGAAAACGTCCCACATAAATAATTAAAACAACGGAATTAAAACCTCCGTTGCGTATTCTTTAAACTGTTAGTCCAAACCTTCACCGTTTACGCTACCGCCCTTGGACATAACATAAAGAACACTGGTGGCAGCGGTGGGATTTCGAATACGAAATTATTTAACTTTCGTTTGAGAAAATTCAAATTCTCTAAAAACTTTTTCCTCTTTTCTTTTTCGATCTATTTCTATTCTTATTAATATCAAGTAAATTCCACTGTTTAAGTAAATTCTATTTTCACTTTATCTAATTTTGACAGTTAAAAAAAAAATTCCCTTTTATTCTTAGATTTTACGAATTTAAAATTCTTAAATTGTATAAAATTTTTTTTTCTCATAAAGATATCAGTAGCTCCAGAATTGTAATTCTTGTCTGAAATCCTTTTTGGATTTACATCAAACTTTCCGTCATAATTTGCTAAAAATTTTCTTCTCCAATTTTTTTTTTTTTTTTCCAAAGGAGCTATAAAATTTAATTAATATCATTTTTCTTTCTATTACAACTTTCTCTTCTTAGTCTAATAATAGAATAAAGATTCGCTGACGTTTCTTTATTCAGGGTGCGGTTTCGCATCACGCGGAACTCGCATGTGTATCTCAGGTCAGCAAAAATATTGCTCGCCCGTAATAGGAACTCTTTTGCTAATTAAGCAGTATTATTTTTTTTTTCTATGATTAACATTTTATATATATATATATATATATATATATATATGCTATATATATATATATATATATATATATATATATATATATAGAAGTTTAGCTTTGTCGTTTATTACTTTAATCTATCTATAAAAATTAGTTAACGAAGACTTATTTTGAAAAATTTATTTTGAAATATTACACCTACTCTACATATTACGAGAAGGGTGCTTTGAATTGAGCACCTTCTCTTACACGAAAGTTCCCCAGTTCTGGAAAGGTGCTTTAACTAGCACTTTCCTTAGTTGGGAAAACTTTCACGAAACTCAACTTTTGGGAAGGGTGCTTTCAATTTAGCACCTTCCCTCGATCACACATCTACTCGGTGAAAAAAAAAAAAAAAAAAAAATTTTTTTTTTTTTTCAAAATAAGAAAGGAAACTTTAATATTCGAAATTTCTTTTTTTAGATCAAAATCTTTTCTTTTTCTTTCCTCGAAATTTTTGCTGACTCGAGATATTACCATTTTTGTAACTATAAAATTTTTTTTGTGTGAAAAATTTTTTTTTAATTGATATTGATTATTTTTGTTGTGAAAAAAAATTGGCAACCCGTTTCCCCTCATTTACGATACTAATATCGGTTTTTCGAGTTTCAATTCCTATAAGAAATTTTTCCTTCTATTGGCGAACAACTGAATTATATCTGGGAGAAACATTCGTTTGTTCGTTTTATCTCAAAACATCTCAACCGCCCTTTGATAGAAACCAAATATTGGGAAAGAGACCCTGAACCCGCAAAAAGCGCAATTAACAATAAGACTAGGGGTCCGAAAATCATAGAAAACATCACAGCCGCCGCAGAACTTTACGAGAAAATATTGAAAATTCACCAAATTCAAGCCCCTATCAAGGCGCCGTTCGAGTACAACCTCCATCCAATCGACTCTAAGACTCCTCCGAAACAAAACCTCCAACGAAACAAAAACAAAAAAAAAATCTTTTGTTCTATCTGCTTATTATTCTTTCAAAAGTTTCAGAGGACTCATATAAAAAGAAAATCTTAAGAAAAAATTTTTTTGTTTTTTTTGGCGCTAGGAATTACGAACCGGCCAAGCCATTCAAATCCCCTCTTAATTTTTATTAATTTTTTTCTCTTCACCTTTTTAAAAAAAAGAAAAATTTTTTTTTTTTCTTCTTTTCTTTCTTCTCTCTCGAGAAAAAAAAAGAGAGAGAGAAATTCTCAAAACCTTTTTCTCAAATGTGCGAAAAACTAATAAAATCTATTTTCATTATTCGATTCCTCTTTCATTTTCTATCTTGAGATTGCTTCTAATAATTTCATACTTTTCAACTCTTCCGTGTCTATCCGTCCGTACTCGACATTCTGTAACTCTATACGCACGATAACTAATCTTACTCTCCGGTTATTGTACTCTACAGCTGGGACCTACTTACCTAGTGACCGATAAAAATACTTCGCGACTTAAATGAAATAAACTTGATTTTTCCTTTTTTTTGAGTTCTTTGAATGAAAACTTTTGCCCCACCGTTAAATTAAAACTTGACCCGGAACAGTTGAATTTTACCTCAAACTAACTCACACTAGAACCGTGGAAACCTTCGAGGACGAGTCAGGAACCTTTTTCGTCCCCTGTTCGAACGAATGTCCATTCGGAGACATGGCAAGAAGAACTTTCCGCGTAGACACCTCAATAAACGAGGAAAACCTTAATGCCCAAATACCAACTCTAGCTAAGGAATTACACGATGCCCTTCCCTACTTCAATGGAGAAGGTCCAACCGCCGTGAAAGATTTCGAATTATTCGATGGAATCGTAAGAAATTGGCTACCGAGTATTCCAGCAGATAACCAAGACTTCTTTGCCTGCCGTATACCCCAAAAATTATATGGTCGAGCCAAAAGATTGGTTGAACATGTCGAACTAGCCTCGGTAGAAGATATCTTACTCGTGTTAGGTCGAAAACTCAAAAGGGGAGACCCATATATCACCTGGCAGAAAAATTTAGCTGCTGCGGCTCCAAAATATTCTGAAAATATCGAAGATTTTTATTACCGGTTAAGCGAGATGATTCGTCGCATTGAGCTCAATGCCCCCGAAGCTGATAAGGCCGTGGTAAAACGGACATTCAAAAAAACAGCAGCTACTACATTGTACGAATACTTACCAGACTTTTTACGATGCCTCTGCAAAATAAAAAGAGCTGAAACCCTGGACGATATGTACAAAGCTATTGAAAATGATGCTTACAGAAGACCAGAACGTAGACGAGCCATGAGAGACGACGGACTCATACCAGGAGGAATCACTTCCACCCTCAGTAGAATATCACAGACGAGCGGGACCAGACGGTAACAGACATTACCCGCAAATGCCGAGATCCTCACGAGATTATGACGATTGAGGTAATTATCGCGAATTACCCCGCACATTAGCATACCAAGAACTTAGTCAAGATCCAAGGACGAACGCGACTGGACCATTACACACTACTGACTATTACGATGACCCATTTCACGACATGTATGAAGACAGTTACTACGGTGCAAGTTATCAACCAGAACAGCAAACAATGGGTTCTACTTTCGCGTTTGGGACCGAGCGAAACTCGCAATATATGCCTAGGACACAAGGCTATTACCAACCTCGAAACTTTCCAAATTACAATCAAAATCGTTATCATCCGGAAGTATTAGGTCCTACTAAGAGGGCGGTACGCTTCGAGGAAGACGAAGACTCCGAAGAAGCTAAATTACGGCACAAATCGGACCCTTCAATAATCTGTATTTGCCCATTCTGCCCAAAGGGAGAACGCCGAGACGTGTACGAGCCTTTAAACGGGTCGGGCGCTCGTCAAGCGGAGGCAATGGCGAGTATGCCCATCCAGTCTCCATCAACGAGGGCACCCAACAATTACCAGCAATATCAAAAGGGCCAATATCGGGGTTTTCAAAATCAATACCCTCAACCAATCCTCCAAAACACCCAGAAGCAGGTCCTAGAACATCAATCAACGATGACAAAGCCAATACCTCCTCCCAGACCGAAACAACAACCAGGACAGACCACCATGACGTCACAACTGGGACCACAAAACCCGCAGATGATGACCGCAGGAGAGCTACGGTCCCAAACGAGGATGAACCAAAGTGTCTCACAACAGGAAGAGGCCCCACAGTCCATCTACGAAGTCCAGCACTTCGAAACGGAGGAGTAAACGCTCTTCTCGACACCGATTCCGACCTTAACTTACTTTGCATCGAAGAACTATGCGACGAGGCTCTCTGTAACATCGAAAATACGGGAGTAGTCGGAGGCATTGCTACAAGCTCAATGCCTATAACCGGTTCTCGGAAAGGAATTCTTTATTCAAAATCGTATAACCATCTCGTTTTACTGGAACACCCTAGTAATGAAAAACAGACCCATTCAACCGATACCGATCATTAACCCACGAAGGTTCCCTGAACAAAAGATCCTCGCTCTAGGAACCGGGCCAAAAGTATACATATCGTGTAATCAGCTTCTAGGTAATTATCAGCGATTCCTTATCGATACAGGGGGGATGTATGCCTCGTCAATTTATCCGCTCTAAAACCAGAAACAATTATCGACACTAGAAAAGCCAGAAAACTCCGAAGTCTCAGCGACAGCACCTTTGAGACCCTAGGAATAGCTAAATTGAAAATTCTCAACATCGACGTCGAATTTCAAGTTTGCCAGGACGATTTGCCATTCCTCGGAGTAGGAATCCTGGGAAACAATTTCCTTGAAACCGAAAAGCTGAAATCTCTTATGATAATCAAACTTTAGTCTTATTATCTTGTCCAACAAAAACGACCTCCTTTAGCCTTGAAACAAAGCCTTCCTCAAGCTACACATTACCACCTCGTATGAAAATGGTAGTGGCAGTACCAGTCCAAGACTACGAGAACAGAGAGGGATACCTCCCTCGAATGAATCTTCCGGACGGAGTACTTGGAGGAGAGGCCGTTGTCAAGGTAGAAGATGGGTACGCCACGTGTATGGTTTTAAATCTTAATTCGAATCCAGTTGACATAAATTGACATAAATATCGAGTTCAGTAACCCTAGCTCAGACGGGGACGAGTCCGATGACCTCTGTAACATCGGAAATTCCAGTCGTATAGTCAACCCGGAATAACGTACTAAGACCATACTCCAGAAAATACCCTGGATCATCTAAATAAAGGAGAAAAAGAGCAAATTCAAGCCCTTATAAGAAATAACCACGACGTCTTTCATCTCCCGGGAGACAAGCTAGGTTGCTCGAAAAATTTCACCTGCCGGATTGAAACTACCACCAACGAACCGGTGAGAATAAAACAGTATCGATTTCCCCCAGAACATCGGGAATGAATCGCCAGGCAGGTCGAAAATCTCGAGAAATAGTGAATAATTCGAAAATCTAACTCTCCGTACAATTCACCTTTGTGGATTGTACCAAAAAACTCTAATGACCCGTCTATAAAAAAATATAGAATGGTTATCGACTTTAGACAACTAAATAAAATCACTAGAGGGGATGCCTATCCATTACCCCTAATTATCGATATTTTAGATCAATTAGGCGACGCTAATTTCTTCAGCGTCTTCGATCTCGCCATGGGTTTCCACCAGGTCCCAATGCACCCTGCAGATGCCCCAAAAACGGCATTTTCTACACCAGATGGTCACTGGGAATATTGTTGTATGCCCTTCGGCCTAGAGTGTGCTCCGTCTATCTTTCAAAGAATGATGGACTCCACGTTAAGCGGGTTAAAAGGGACGGAACTCTTTATCTATATCGATGATCTAGTTAATTATGGCAAAACCTTGGAAGAGCATGGAGTAAGGGTTCAAAGATTATTTAATAGATTGAGAGAAGCAGGTCTCACACTCCAACCGGAAAAATGTAAATTTCTCTGTCCGGAAGTAGACTATTTAGGTCACGTAATAACGAAGGACGGCATAAGACCCGACCCGAAAAAGGTTTCATCACTTAAAAATGCCTCGCGACCGAGAAACCATACGGAAGCGAGAAAATTTATGGGACAAATTATTACCGACGATTTATCCAAAATTTCGCTGAAAGGGCCGAACCTATAACAGATTTTACGCGAAAAACTAAACCCTTTATATGGACGGAAAAAGCGCAAATGGCATTTGAAGATATCAAACACACCCTCTGCGAAGACTCTTTTTTAAAATATCCAGACTTTAATAAACCCTTCATCCTGGCTGTCAGTGCGTCGGACTCGGGAATATCCGGAATTCTCAGCCAGCCAACGACAGTGGGGGACGACGATCCAGAAGGAGATGGAGAAAAGATAGTCTCTTGCGTCTCAAGAGTGATTCACGATACCGAAACTCGATAAACGGACGTAGAAAAACAATGCCTCGCGGTAGTCTACGCAATTCAACAGTCCCGACCGTATCTTCAGAAACATAACTAGTAGCCCTTGCGTCACCTGGTTAAGGGATAGTGCAACAGTCACCGAAAGACAAGCTAAATGGCGCTCCAAATAAAGTAGATATAAATTTAACGTCGTAGTCCGCCACAAAATTACCGAACAATACGCAGAAGGGCTCTCATATAAACCCAGAAGGACGCCCTGAACCTCCGGTACATCCAATAAATAATAACACGGAAAATAATCCTCTGGCATTACCAATCTCTGCTTTAATAAAATCAAAAGGTTCAACCAGAAAACTCTCGGACGAGGAAGAGATTCAATCGGTCAAGCGCCCCGGTCGCCCTCTTGGATCTAAAAATAGACCAAGAGTCAGCAGCGCCCCCGAAGTAAGAGAGACAATTGCCTCTCGCCTTAGGAAAAGGGAGAGGGGGGAAACGCGAGTCCCACCAAAAATAAATTACCCCGAAAATAGCAACCTCGATATAACTTCAGAAGATCAGAAGACACAGGAAACCGGAAATGAAGAGCAGGGGGACGACGAAGTTTTCCTACCAGTCCCAACACCAGGACCAAGTACGAGTAATCCGATCCCAGATAACGGGCAAGAGGGGGACGACGAAGCGGAGAAGAACGATGGAACCGAAAAAGATAATAAAACAATTGTTCCTCAAAAACAACGGCGAAAAACCCAAGAACTAGTAAAAATGTTTGACGAACTCCTTAAAAGACGACCCCCATCGGAAAGCACGTACCGGGAGAGAGCTCTAGAAAAAATTCGTCAAAAAGAAGCTATATTTAACTACATCCCTCAAGAGTTAGCCGAAATTAAACGAACTAGTTCCGAAACCGCAAAAGAAATTCGCCAATCATTAAGCAAACTTCCTCCACTCTGGCGAAGCGAAGACTCGTCGGTTAATGACACGGCTCCTGAAACTAACGTTGACGAATTTCTTAGAGATAATAGCGACCAGCCCGAGGAAGGATCAAGTAGCGATATCAGCATAGTAACGGGAAGAAGCGAAGATCCCAGCGAAGCAGAGCATCTCACCATCATAGAACCAGCACCTCCGACCTCGGCAAACGAGGCCAATATGGGAAACGTCACCGATAAGGGATCAAACGTAAATACTTTAACCCCACAGAAAGCAAATCGATCGCGATTCACAGGATATTTAGAAGACGGTCCAGAACCCCGAACCCCAATCTTCGGAAGAGTCCTCATTCCTAACGAATTAGCGGCCATGGGGATACACTATGATCATGCTAGTGGCCAAATCGTAGATGAAAACGGAGTAGCCATAAACGAAGAGGCCGAGAGCGAAGCAGCCGACCCCAATGATACCATTGCCGAAACAGGACAGGGACGAATAAGAAAACCTGTAGCGAAGCTCCTCGCGACCTAAAATTCATAAATGTCGATGACCTTCATGCCTCGAAACCTACAAAAGGAGATGTATTCGTCACTAAGCTAGGTCGTTGCAAAATTTTTACGGTATTTATTAAAGAAAAACATTTCGAAAAATTAGATCCAATCGACTTGATCGAAGGACTGAGGAATCTTCGACAGTCGATGCACAAACACGATATTCATTCGCTTTGCTGTGCAAAACAGAGGAATGAATTTGACGAGCTAGACATTCAAGCCTACCTATTACACGAATTAAGAGACTGTCCAATAACGATTACTTTGTGTGAAGGGAATGTTGAGGTACCAGACGAATCGCTTCGGACAAAAATAATCGAAGAAAATCACAACAGCTTAATAAGGGGCCACAAAGGCGTGGTAAAAACTTATTGGCGTATTCGCGAAAAATATTACTGGCCGGGAATAAAAGATAAAATCTATAATTACATCCGAGCATGCGAGATATGCCAGAAAAATAAACTTACGCGAATAAAAACAAAACAGCCAATGTCTATCATCGATACACCCTTTGAACCCTTTGAAAAAATTAGTATATACACTAGGACCCTTACCTATGACCCCTGACGAAAAGGTACATATCTTAACAATCCAAGATAATTTTTTAAAGGCAGCTGCGGCAGTTACTCTCCCGGACATCAGAGCAGTTACTGTTGCAGACACTTTATTAAATCATTATATCGCTCTTTACGGGTGTCCCCGAGTAATTCTATCAGATAAGGGCACATCATTCACAATTAAGTTAATCCAACAGGTAGCCAAAGCACTGAAAATTCAAAGAATAACAACTTCTTCTTATTATCCACAATCGAACGGAGCCTTAGAACGATCCCACCAGCCTTTAATCGATTACCTCCGGGCGTACGTAGACAAATTCAGTAACTGGGATCTGTATGTCCCAATGGCAATGTTAAATTATAACACCACCGTTCACACTGCTACAAAATTGACCCCATATGAAATCTTATACGGAAGAAAAGCTCGAAGCCCGACTCAATTTCCGGACTTCAGCAAAATCGAATCTTACAACGACTATTTAGCGGACCTGATAGGTCGAATATCCGAAATTCAACGAATATCCGCGGAAAATTTAACTAGAGCGAAACACGAATCAAAAGTCCGATTCGATAAACATATTCAGCCGGCAAAATTTAATGTAGGAGACCTCGTGTACACATTAAAAGAACCATGGAAAAATAAATTAGATCTCTATTATACTGGCCCATACGAAATAGTCGAAATAAATGAAATGGGAAATTTAATCATAGAGAAGAAAAACGGGAAAAGAAAATTAATCCATCCAAATAAGGCAAAACCAGCCAGCCGTGAAAAATTCGACTAAAAAGAATCCAAGTCATTTGTTTCAGAAAAAAAAAAAAACCAATCAAATTCCAACATGAATATCGTGGTACTTCTCCTCCTGGGGCTTGAATACCTGGCCTGGGGCGCAGGGAAGTCAAAATCAAACCAATGGAGGCTAATCCAGGTCTACTGTATGATCCGTTCAAGAAAATTCACTTAATACGAGAGGAATGGCAACTGGTCAGCTCCATCAACATAAAAAAACTAGTGAACATGTACCCACACGCGAATCAGAGTCTATGAGAAGCATACGGAATATGCTCGGAAAAATTTAACAACTCAATCTGCATGTCATACATGAGGGTCAATAGCCATCGAGAAATACAAGCAGAAATTAAACAAGCGCAACACCGGCTGAAACAGCTCCTAGAAGACCCACAACTAGAAGAACTCAACCCACGAAACCGCACCAAAAGAGCGCCCTGGTTCGGCTTCGTAGGCACAATCGCACGAGAGCTGTTCGGAACCATGGATTACAGTGACAAGGAACATATCACCAAAGAAATAGACAAATTATACCAAGACAATAGGGAATTAGTACACTTATCACAGAACAACACTCACATCATCAGGAGTGAAATAAACGAAATTCTAAAACATGAAGTAATTATAACCGAGAGAATCAAGGAACTGGTTCGAACATCAGCTTACCTCAAGCAAGCAGTAAATAAACAACTGAGCGACCTTCAGAGAAGTCAATTATTCTCGATGGCTGGAGATGAGCATATCCACCTGATGACCAACCACCTAAGGACTCTCAACAACGCAGAAAAAACCATAGAAGAGGCAAAATGGGGTAAGCTCATCTAACAGTGTCGGCTAAACAACTACATCAAGCAACTGCTGACATGATGAAAAAACATCCGACGCTAAGCCCACCTCAACCTCTGGACCATATGGACATCAATACACTAGCTAGGGTAGCCACAGTAGAAACAGGAGAAACAAACGGATACTTCCTGATAATTATAACGGTGCCGCTCTTTAACCAGATACCATGGCTAGCGTATGAACTAAAATCATTACCAAAACCTGAAAAAATCGGAGACAAAATATCAACATTCACAATCCAACCAACTTCGAAATACCTCATGTCAGAGCCATCATTCGACGAGTATTCCCTCGCTGAACAGGACTACATCAACAACTGCAAGCCCATCGGACCAGACATGGCATGCCCGCCCGACCTCCCGTCTAAAACAACCAAGTTGGAGAACGAGGTAGATTGCGAAATGGAATTATTAATGAACCCGAAAACCAAAAATCTACGGGAGTGTAATATAAGAATAATTCCAAAATGCAAATTGACCTGGATAAAAATGAACGAGAAAAGCACCTGGGCATATTCGACATGCAAAGAAGAAAATATTCAATGGAGATGTCCCGGACAAACAGCCGAAAATCGCGTAATTAATGGAACTGGGCTCATACACATCCAGCAAGGATGCCAAGTAAACTGCGATAAATATACAATCCGAGGAATTGCGAGAGAGTCAACAAAAATAAACCTCATCGCCCCAAGTTTCAACCTTTCCTTGGAAACGTTAAACTCGAGCCTGAAAATCAACGATGAAGCTCCAAACCTGTTCACGCAGAATCAAGACCCAGCAACAATCATCGACAAATTTGAACCATGGGGCCAAGGACTGGAAGAAAACGAAAACAAAATGTCGCTGATAGCCCTAGACCATCAAAAAGAGGAAACCAACCGCAAAATAACTATCGGAACGGTAACAACAATGGGAATAATATCATTCATAATAGGGGAGATAGCTATACAAAAAACTATCCGCCGATTCCTCTCCAAACCTCTCCAGCCCAACAAAAAAAACGAAAAACCAGTCGTAATCAAGCTGAAAACAATCGAGGAAAAATCATCAAGCCTGCCAGAATTCAGCATACCACTCCCAACAAGAACCGACACCGACAACAAGTAGGACGTCTCTACGACAACAAAAGTAACAACCAAAGAAGCTCCCGAGTCCAGTGAAGCGTCAAGGTAGTCGAAAACATTCAGACTGAGAGACTACAAATCACCAATATAGACAACAGTTTGAATATACGATCTAATTCAAGATACGTAAACAAATTTTTATGGTTTTTTTTTTTTATATATAGTAGATAGTATAATAAAAATTAGCAAATTTATCCAATTTCAAAAAAAAAAAAAAAAAAAAAGTTTTGCTACTCTATAGACTCACAAGACCGAAAATAGGATTATCTCCGGCCTTGGGGGGACGAGTGGAAATAACGCAAAACCCCAATCAAATTCCAAAATCAATTCATAAAAACTTTTCCTCATACTATCACTATATTCATATATAAATACTACAATTATTATATCTTATAATTACTATATTTTATCAAAAAAAAATTTTTTTTCCTCCCTTCTTTAGTACCATAAGTTCACTATTACTATATACTTAGAATATTACTATTACTTATAACCACAAATTATGAAAGATTATATTAAACATGCTAATTTTTTTTATATACATATACAATTATAATAATTATACGATAAATAACAAAATTTTTTTGAATGGAGCTAACGTCATTCATATCAATGTTTTTGAGAAATGATAAAAATTTTAGCTCTCGCAAAACTCATTTCAAACGATTAATATTAAAGAAGAATAAGTTTAAGTAATTAAGAGGACAAGGAGAGTCATCTAACGGCAATTATAATGGGGCCGCTAAGTCAGACACAGCAGCTTACCAACGTCCGCTCGATTGCGACCGCCTCTCGGTAAGCCACGCCTACCACACTACACCGTGCCGCCTTCAGTGCAGGTCGTATATACGACATACACGTGCATACGTACACCTACACTCACCACTACTCTTGCTCTCATTCAAATAGCAGCACAAATTTATCTTGCTGCCTCCCAAGACCAAACTCACTTCTTTTTATTAATCCCCCCCCTCCTCCCCAAATCTAAATTTTAACCCTCCCCTCTATTCCTAATAATTAAAGTTTTACATTTGTTTTCCATATTATATTTATTTATATTTGCTTTTTTTCTCTATTAAATCTTTACTTACCTTCTTGTTATCACCAGCATTATTACTACGAGAAAAAAAAAAAAAAAAAATTTTTTAAGGTACTTTTCCTACATAAAATATTTATGATACTTTATAATATAAAAAGATATAATATAATATAATATAATAAGATAAAATATAAGAGTAAAATCTGATGAGCGCAGCATGATCAACAACGCCCCAGCCAGCCATCGTGACACATGCCTGGAAAAAAAAAAAAAAAAAAAAACAAAAAAAAACAGAAGATTACACAAAATTGCCTGAACCAACATCCCAGAAAAAAAAACAAGAGGACGAGGAAAAGGAAAATCTTCTGACAACTCACCTTTCCGGAGGAAAAGGACCAAAACACGTCCATGAATCGAGACGCCAAGAGCCAGCGCCCGGCCTGGATTCACCGGACGCGCTAGAGCCTTCAAGATTCGGATGCCCGCTCTTATGTCCTAAAACAAAGAAAAACCAAACAAAATTTTTTTTTCCATTTCTTTTCCTCTCCCCTTTCAGCTCTCATATATAAATCGAATTTTAGTCTTTGTTAGTTAATTAGACTTCCGCGTTTAGCTGACGGGCCCGTGCCTTGTAAGAGTCCTTTGCTTTAATTTGCACTGCACTTAAAGGAAGTTTGGACGCGGTTTAATTGGCAGGCCACGTAGTAGTTATTAATTATTAATTATTAAATAAATTCTAGAGAGTCTTATTCTCAAAGTTCTAATTTGCTCTGTGTTGCGTAAATACCAAATGTTCGCGCCAGAACACTTGGTAACTCCGCACTCTACTGCATCAGTGGTGCTGCGACTGACGCGCACCCTGATAGTCAACTCCCCAAGGCAAATAGACGGTTACGCGCCAACCGGCATAATTACTCTACACGCGGTGGCCAGCTACACGTGCTCAGTACACATAAATTAATTCAGTGCATCTTTGTGCAATACAACTCAACAAATCATCCAGGATAATTTTCCATCATCGGAAATTCAGGTACCAACTTCTTGTCTTTCATAATAATTGGTTAATAATAATAATTAAAAACGTAACCTCTCGATTGTTGTTATGCCGGTATCTCGGAATCACGTTTTACATACTATATAAATTATTTTACATGTTCAATCAGGATTCACAAGAGATTAAATAATATTCAGTCTTAATAATATAATACCTGCATGACTCATTAATTATAATTGTCTTCAGTTAAAGTCGTTGTCATATCTGGATGAGGTGATGTCACTGATCACCAGGTATGCAAATAATCTTATTCGCTGGGTGCGTGACCCCACCGCCACCTGACGATACAACTTACGGTGGCTTTTTTAAGAAAATTTACATGTATTAGATGCCAAATAGTTATTTAAACAATTAAATAAACTTGAAAAAAATTTGTTTTCTATGTAAAATGTGACATATTACACAGAATGTAGATTAAATTAAAAATTTTTTCTTGGGTCAGTTGAAAATAGTAAGGAAAATAAACACAATAACTAAAACAAATCTCAAGTGAATTAGGTTAATCAGTGTTAAAATCTGTCAAGGTGTTTATTGTTAAATTAATATTAAATGAAAAATCCGTATTAATATTAAATATATAACAATCTGAAATTATATAAAAAATAACTGTTACGTCCAGAAATTGGAGTAATTAATTAATTTATTTTTGGCCCAAGCTTTTCAGCCTATAGACCGGGATCGTGCTGAGTACTAGGATTTTTAGATAAAGAAATACAGATAGAGGTAATTTTAAATTATAAAATATATTCAGTGTATAAATTTCGAAATACAACGCAAGTTTTACAAGAATTTGGAAATCAGATTAAATATAATAATATAAATTACGGTACCTGGTCAAAGTTTTTCTTATGCACTGATGCTAACTGATCAAAACTGAATTTAAATTTCTATTAAAGTATTATGTTAAGTGTGAGAACACCGTATTGAAGGTTAGTCGGGACTAACGCCGGTAGGTACTTGAAGTGTGTGGACACTTGACTTCTGAGGATGAACTAGAGAACGATTCGGGTGAACAAGGCCCTTTTATGTCCGTGGTCATTCCGAAATAGACACAATTTTCGGGGGAAAACTGCATCCAATCAGGAAGCAGTTTTCCGGGTCTGTTCCCTTTCTTACTATATTTTCTTAAGGAAAACGGCTAGTCCCGCCCAAAATGTTGGCCCATGTGCGTGCGCACCCACACATACACCAACATGCACAATAATTATTAGATTTATTTATAAATTTTGTTTCTTAATATTATTTGTTTAAGTACATAAAATTATCTTATCGATCTATTATTCATATTTTTGTTAAAGTATGATAATTAGGACAATCGCCACATGGTAGTTTCATTATTTATAATATTTGCTTTATTGTTAAAAATTGTTTAATAAATTTCCTAGGTATGAATATCTTTGTCAAATCAAGTTATTAATTCTTAGACTGAAAATAATAATAATGCGAAAAGTGCTAATGTTGAGAATATTTTAATTGTTTTAACACGTGGTCAAAAATACACGTGTTTATTCAGAATTAATATTTCATTAGTTAATAGGATTTTAGAAGTTCCCTCATTTATTGCAAATCTTACAACAATGGGTTGTATTTTGTTTGCATATAATAATCATCGAGAAATTAGTTTGATCTTAAAATTTTAATTTGACTTTAATAATTTATTTTGGCTTTAATTGTTTAACTTTTAAATATTTTATTTTGACGTTATATTATTATTTGACTCGATAATTGTTAAACTTTATAACCAGTACCGTTATGATATAAAATTTCGTTATTTTATTCTATTTATAAATGTTCCCTTATTTGGAGGATTTTATTTACTCTCTTTGAATTTTATCTGGTTAATAATTTATGTGAAAGAAAAAAGAAAATTCTTTAACATTTACTTATTCTATCGTGAGATAATTCTGATGTTGATAATATGGGTTTTTTCTATACGGCATTTGTTTAAATAAAAATTTGTTGAGTAAGATATTTGTCGAGAGACATTAAAAATAATTTGTTATTTTGAACACATCTGGTTATTATAAGTATAAAATTTCAAAAGGCCATAAAATTTTAGTCCCTTTGAGTGGGTCTCTTAGTGAGAATTTTATTGCCCTGGTAGGCTTAGGCTTGGGTCAGATGCATTTTCTAAAAAGATTCCTCCATTTATTCGAGATTATTTTTATTTTTAGTTTAGTAATCCCGAGAAAAAGAGAAAATGCATCTGGGTAATAAAACAGAAAATATCCAAGAACCTTTTGAAATTTGAGATTAAAAAAAAATTTAAGCTTAAAAGTAATTTATGACCCAGTAATGGTCCGAAATTTTTAAAGATAAAATTTTGTCGTATCGAAGTAGAACGAATGGAAATAATATAAAGAATAAAAAAAATTTAAACTATTAGATTTTTCCTGGACATAACATAACGAATAGCTCTATTTAACATAACTTTATATTTACGAATATATCTTAAATTTTTATATTCTTTATTTAATTTTGCAATCTATTACCCATAATATTATTTTTCAACCACAAACTTTAATAAAGGGTAAAAATTTAATCCTGGCTGAACATATGAGAGATGTTGAGCAGCAGCTATCCATTTTTTTCGCTGATTTAATTTCCAATTGGCAACCGGAAAATTATAAAATTTACAATCACTATTTCTACTAGTATTTTTACAATTAACTACACAACAATTTTGATGACCCATTTTATTTTATTTATTTAAATAAACTAACACACGTGTTATTTTCATAGCTTTTAGTAATAAAGAGCCACCCTTAGTTCTGTATTGTCCCGCAGCGGGCGCTGACATCAGTTTTGTGTCCCCCACTATGCCTTACGCACCCAGCGAATAATCTCTTGCTTTTATTCAAGCCTCTCTTGTGACTGCTGAGTTGAGTTCGCGTTCTGACTCTCCTCCGTGCTCTTCACTCGTATCATCGCTCGTACTAACTATTGTCGCGTCATTAATAATTTTTATTGTGATAAAATAATAGATCAACAAATTCATGCAATTAATTAAACCTGAGCTCGTATTCAAATCTTGTTGAAATTGATTAACTCAACGCTCTTATTAAAACCTTAAATTGATATTTGTGTATGGTGCCAACATATTGATAACTCATCTTTATGATTATAATTACAGTATTTTCAAATACTTAATTTAACAATAATTCTCATATTACTTAATTAAATAGTTCAAATAAATTAAGAAGTTAAATTTATAATAGTTATTAAGAGTCAAGTGTTCACTAATTTTAAACTGTGATATTTTATATAATAAACGAGAAAACCACGAATAAGTGATTGTAATTTCTTTTCAACACCCAGATCCGGTACAAATAAATATTTAATGTTAAGTTATTTTACACTCTGCACTTAGGCGAGAATTCGGCCAGTAAATAAATTCTAGAGAACCGGAATCTCAAAGTTCTAATTTGCTCTGCACTTAGGCGAAAATTCGGTCAATAAGTAAATTAAAATCTCGTTAAAGCTAAATTTGCGCACTTTACCCTACGAGAGACTGGAGGACGTTAGCTCAAATAAATAAAATTCAAATAAATGAATTACGTTTAATAAAAAGAGTAAAAGTTTTGGTGTTTGTTAAATAAATCTTAAAAAGAAGTGAAATCTGTTTCGAATAAGTTCATTTCATAAAAATAAGAAGCCCTTAAGATAAGCAGCCCAAATCCATCCAAATCCATCCGCTGCAAAGACCAACAGAGGGCCCATTTAAGGAGAAGGCGCTAACAGCAGCCCAGGAATCACGGATCCGATCATAAGAAATAATCCTGCAAGTAGTAAGTACATCTATACTCAATAAATCCGTGCTCAGTCTCAAACGAAGGCGTGGTAAATTCGTACATCGAAAACGTCCCACATAAATAATTAAAACAACGGAATTAAAACCTCCGTTGCAAATTCTTTAAACTGTTAGTCCAAACCTCCACCGTTTACGCTACCGCCCTAAAAACGCCCTTGGACATAACATAAATATGATGCTTTTAAGAAATTTTTTTACAATAAACCAAAAAATAAACAATTTTATTCTATTATTATGTTCATTTTCATATTATTAATAAATTTTTCTCAAAAAATTGCTTATTTATTCATCTTTGATGTGATTTTTTATTACGATTCGTAAAACGTTGTAGATGGCCACGAACAACCTATAATAAATACTGCAACTGTTTTTCATCTTTGGTTAGACAGCAGTTCTATTCTTCAATTAATACAATACCCCGTTAAGCAATGTCGTTTGTTACTTTTAAAGTTTAAAAAATTTCAGACAAATTTTGAAACTGTAATCATTGGGCCATGTAGAAATATCTTCTTCTATGAAATCGGAGGGTAATTCAAATTTTTTAAATAGCTCCAATGAGTTTTAGGGAACAAAGTCGCTTAAATCGTTATCTAATAACAATTTTAAATTTAGCACCAGGACGCTTGAAACTGTCCGTATAGATTGGACAACTACCAAGAAAAACTAAAGATAATAACGAAAGCTTTTGATAATGATCTCGAGGATGAGACATCTAAAAACCAAATTAATAAACATAACTTGAAAGTATTAGTTTTGATTGTATTAAGGACATATAATAAACAATTTTTACCTGTAAGCAATTATTGATGAAATTAATAATTTTTATCTTATCTTCATTCAAAGTGCTTGTCACAGTTTCATTCTCTATCCCACTTTTATATTTAGTTTGATTAATGTTATCCCATCCTTTTTTAAAACGAAGAAAAATCGGCAAGTTTGGACCAGATGTAGTGTTCCAAAAAACTTTAAAAACTCTTCGTAAAATAATTTTTAATACATGATGGTGACAAAGAAGCCGCACCAATTTAGACACAAAAAGGAAGCTTCAAATTTGTCTGGAATTTTTCAAAACTAAAAGTAACGAACGACGTTGCTGAACGGGGTATTGCACTAATTGAAGAATATATGTGCTGCCTAACTAAAAATGAAGAACAGTTGCAGTATTTATTACAGGTTGCTCGTGGCCATCGACGTTGTCTGAATTGTAATAAAAAATCACATCAAAGATAAATATTTAATATAAATAAATAAGCAATTTTTTGAGAAAAATTTATTAATATGAAAATGAACATAATAATAGAATAAAATTGTTCATTTTTTGGTTTACTGTAAAAAAATTTTTTAAAAGCATCATATTTACTTGATTGAATAAAAAAAAATCATTGGTCAACATTTATCAGAAGTCTAATGTATGTTTGAAGAAAAATTTGATCCTTATTTTGACACTGAAAGGGGGCGTCCATTAATTACGTGAGGTGTTCTAGGGGGGGAGTGGATCAAGCTAAATCTTACCAAATCTCACTTAGGGGGGAGGGGGGATCTTAACAAATATCACGTAATTTTTTCTCTAGCAGAAAACAGTGTAAAATTGCGTGAAATAGTATTTCTATAATACAATATGGCCAAATTGGACACAATAGTGTTTGTCGTATTCGTCTGAACCCTGCAGAGCAGCAAAGTAGTGCTCGATTGTTTAATTTGATTATTGATCGATAGGTTCACTAATTTTTTAGGTAGATTTATTTAGAAATCTATCGGTCGTAGCCGGTCTCATGTCGTAATCTTAATAAAATTTTGTCGCAATATGTTTAATTATCTTCAATTTAAGTTATTGTTCGTCGACTTTTAATACTTTTTTCAATTTATTTCGTAGTTAAGAAAATTCAAAAAAAATCAAGAATAAATTAAATTTTAGCTTTTATCATCAAATGACTTTTATCTGTAAAAAATCCGATTTTTTAGGTAGATGTCTTTAAATATCTATTTGTTATAGTCAATCTCATGTCGTTATTTGCAAAAATATAATAGAAAATAAATTTTAGGACATTACGGCCTTTTAATAACGTGTTTTTTTCAATATTCAAACAAGAAATCTACCTATCCATGTCAAGTGTAGCCGAATGGCGCTTTTTTTTCTCAATAATCCAACACGTTTACAGCCAAAACATAAATTTTGAAGAATCTCGCCCGAGATTAGGGGAGGGGGGAGGGAGTTGGGGAAAATCTTATGAAATCTTATCAAGGGGGAAGGAGGGGGGTCAAAAAATTTTCAAAAATGCCTCACGTAATTTATGGACTCCCCCAAACCAACATTTTCGGTGTAATTTATAAAATTCGATCAAATGTTTGAAAAATTGAACTTCGATCTTGAATAACTTTTGAACGCGTGGACAAATCGAAAAATTTTATCAGACCTTTTTTGTAGAGCATTTAATTTTCTATAAAGATAAGAACAGTAATTTATGATTGAATCAATCGTTTAAACGGTACAAAAATCAGAAGAAGCCAAAAAAATTTTTTCTGTGTTATTCTTACGGAAATTAAAAAAAAATGCGATGAGGACAATCTTAATATTAATATTAAGGGATCATCTTTTTACAGTAATTTTTTTACACCCAAAAGAAACTTTTAAGCCTGTTTGGAAGAAAAAAAATTTTTTTTTTTTTTTGGATTACCCTAATATTTATACATATCTATAAATTATACATTAGTGAATTGTAGTAAAAAATAAAAAAGCTCGTAAAAAATAGTAAATTTTAGAACCATAAAATATATTACAAATTGCGTAACAAAAAGTAATAGGAATTAATTGTTTAACAACCGACACATAATTATTATGAATTCGCTATAGGTATATTAAATTAGTAAAATTGTTAGTCAGATTAAAATTGTTTATTCACCAAGTAACAATAACATAATAGTTTATAATAGCTGGTTTTATATAGTCGAAATTAAATACCGTGAACGGTTTTATACCGTGACGGTTTCATATCGTAGAGAACACTGCGGTAAAATGACCGATCTATATCGTCACAGTTACGGGCGAATAGACACTTCCTTCATAAACGCACATGTTCGGTTAAGACCACATAACTACACGGATTCCGCCTAAACTATACTACTATAGAAAATTCCCGAGTCAAAATTCAAGTTCCGTTTTGATGATACTTTTTCTAACTTAATTTTTAGATAGTTTTACTATCAAACTAGACGTTACAGCATTGAGTGCTCTATGAGCGTACGTCTGGTTTAACGGTAACTTGTGGAGTTTTTTTCCCATTTTGACGTGTTTACCGTTAAACCAGACGTTGAATAATCATAATATTAGCTATAATAACAATAGCATTAGTCATAAAATATATAATAATAATATTAATAATAATAAATCTGAATTTTTTTTTATTGGCTGTCCAGTCTATTGCACGAATTTTTTTTAACTAATTATTTATCTAATAATTTATAATATCGTAAGCTTGTATTCCCTACAGGCATAAACGATTTTAAAATTCGCATATAAATTTGTCATTAAAGGTAAATTTGACTGAAAAATTATTCGGACGGCCCAGACCAGGAATCGAACCAGGATCTTTTGGTATCGCGCCAACTGCTCTTCCCTTAAGCTCCGAGACACTGTCCAGAATTACCATTCAATCACCTCTTAATGACGAACTACGAACTTTAATTCTATTTACTTGACTCCTGTCAATACATCTTTGACGCCATCGATATTTTTATACAATATATTTTCTGTAGACTGGTTAATACTATTGAATAATTACAGAAAGAGCGGAAAAGCGGGGATCAGGTTTAGGGTTGGATATCTCAATTAAAACGCGTAATTTATTATCAAAAATAACACTAGTAATTTATTTACATTAATTACACTCAATATTTAATATTTTTAATAGCGGATTGTTAAGATAAAAGCGGATTTGTAAATTACAGCGTGGTTTGCAAAAGCGAAGCCGGTTGACACGTGGTTGAACACTTTGCCGGCACTGAAAAAGCGGTGAAATAAATGCACTGTTAACACAATTTACCTATAACAAATTAAAGCGAATTATTAGCGGTTAATTTAAGCAGTTTAAATTATAAAATTAGCGAAATGCGGTTTATTAACAAAAAGCGAAAGTAAAGAAATACTAATGGCGACTTGATGCAGCGAAAGCGTAGAAGCGAAAGATAATAACAATAGTCCGTCTTCTTCCTCGTTGAGTTGGGGAAGAAGGCTATTGCGCATGTCTAGTGGGAGCGATCAGCCAATAAAGCGGTCGATTCATGACGTGATCGAGAGGCTGATTTTCTATTGGCGGTTCGATTTTTGCGGGAACTAGCGGTGGACAGGTGCGTCTCTTGAATTTGGGTGTCCCCCAGGAGCGAGTTAATCGCTACTGGGCCTTGTTCACCAAACATTCTCCCCCGGGTTGGCGGCTGCGTCGACAAGATCATCTTCTTCATGCGTTAGCGGCAGGACACAGAGCTTTGTAATTGGACGTACCAGCTCTGTGTTAACTGTCTTAACAGTTACTACGCGGATTTGTCCATCTTCACCTGGATGGACAGCAATTACTTTGGCTAATGGCCACTTGGTTGGCGGGAGATCCTCAGTGGTGATCAGTACTACTGAACCCACCTTGATCTGGTTGCGTCGATGATGCCACTTTGAAATGGCCTGGTAGCGGTGGATGCAGTCCTGGTAGTAGCGTTTCCAGAAATGTTGAACCATTTGCTGGACTTGTTCCCAGTGCGAGAGCCGAGCAGGTTGTAAATCTGTCAGCGATGGCTCTGGGATAGCGGTCAGTGACTGTCCGATTAAGAAGTGACCTGGAGTCAGTACAGCCAGGTCAGCAGGATCTTCATTCAGCGGTGTGAGCGGTCTGGAATTCAATATGGCTTCAATTTGAGCCAGTAGCGTTGAATATTGCTCAAGCGTCAACAGCGAGTCTCCGATTGTTCTTCGAAGGTGAAATTTGATAGATTTCACAGCGGCTTCCCATTTTCCTCCAAAATGTGG
The DNA here is from genome assembly GCF_020080835.1 of Cotesia glomerata. Taxonomy (NCBI): domain Eukaryota; kingdom Metazoa; phylum Arthropoda; class Insecta; order Hymenoptera; family Braconidae; genus Cotesia; species Cotesia glomerata. The sequence goes on from NC_058163.1 coordinate 14,314,118, forward strand.
AGCTCCAGGCGGATTGAATTTCCAGTTCGTGCCATCTTGAGCGATCAAGGTTGATAATTCTCGTAATGTGCGGGATCCTGCAGCGAATAGTCGTTTCAGCTCTTTATCTGCTCCTACAAAATTGGTTCCACAGTCTGAATATAGCGTGTGGCAGATACCTCGGCGACTAGTGAAGCGGCGATAAGCGGCGATGAAAGCGGCAGCGGTGTAGTCAGTTACTAGCTCTAAGTGTACAGCTGAACTGAACATGCATACAAAGACTGCAATCCAGCCTTTGTATGTTTTTGCTCCACGTCCTTGAAACGTTTTCAGCGTGATAGGTCCAGCGTAGTCGAGTCCTGTATGCAAGAAGGCTCGAGTTGGCTGTACTCGTGCGGCGGGTAGTTGACCCATCAACTGTTGAGCGCGTTCTCCACGGTGTCTCGTGCAGATAACGCAGCGTAAAATAAATGATCTGACTGGAACACGGCCTCCAATGATCCAGACACTCTTGCGTAAGTCAGCGAGCGTAAGCTGAGTACCTCCGTGAAGCGTTTTGCGGTGCGAGTCATCAATCAAAATTGATGTAAGCGGTGATTGTCGCGGTAGAATCGCTGGATGCCTCTCTTCTGGGTCCAGCAATGCGTTTTTCAAGCGGCCACCGACTCTCAGGACCCCCTGATGGTCGATGAACGGAGTCAGCTTAGTGATGCTGTTATTTTTAGGCAGACCATCACCATCTTGTAGCGTGTGAATCTCTCTAGCGAAGTATTGTCCTTGAGTGAACTTAATCAAGGTCAATTTAGCGCGCTCCAGGTCTGATGGAGTAAGCGGGTAGGCCAGCGAAGATTGTGGAACTCTTTTAAAGCGGTCGATGGCACGATGCCAGATGCTAAGCTTCCGTAGCAGTGGAAACAGCTGCGTGTAATGCGACAGTAATTGTTGGAGCAGGCAATTTTCTGCTTTCCAAGTTACTAGTGTCAGACCTTGGCGTTCTTCTCGATGCGTTGCGTTGTCGGTTGGAGGCTCCAGAGTGGGCCAAGAGGATTCTGGTTCATGAAGCCAAGTTGGTCCATGCCACCAGAGAGCGTGTTGTTTCAGTTTTAGCGTAGGTATACCTCTTGAAGCGCAGTCAGCGGGGTTTTGTTTTCCTGGAATAAATTTCCAGGAGACATCTCGAAGCGTTTCTTGGATTTTTCCCACTCTATTGCGGACGAATGTCTTCCAGCGGATTGCTGGACTTTTAATCCATGCGAGAGTCACGGCGGAGTCAGTCCAGAGATTGATCCTGACATTTTCAAGCGACTGAACTTCTTTAACATGAAGTATCAGTTGTGTTAGCAACCATGCGGCAGATAATTCCAAGCGTGGGATTGTCATGGTCTTCAGCGGTGCTACTTGCGTTTTTGAACACAAAAGTGAGACCTTTGTGTTCCCATCAGCGTCAGTGACTCTCAAATAAACAGCGGCAGCCATAGCGTTTTGCGAAGCGTCTGAGAACCCGTGCAATTCCATAGTTGCTCCAGGTGCTATATTATTCCAGCGTGGAATGCGGATGGATTCGATGTTTCGAAGATCCTCGCGGTATCCAGTCCATTTGTGAATGAGTGATGGTGACAATTGTTCATCCCATGACACTCTATCTAGCCACAGATCTTGCATAAAGATCTTGGCTTTGACGACTATTGGTGCGAGAAGTCCTAGCGGATCATACAGTTTAGCGATTTCAGACAAAATAGCTCTCTTTGTCTTAGGCGTATCTGGCGGTAGCGTGTACTTGAACTGGAGAGCGTCAGTGCGTGAATTCCAGTACATGCCCAGGACTTTTACTGGTGCATCACTGATTTCTTTAAGCGGTGTATCCAGCTGCTTTTCTGGAGCGACTTCAGCGAGTAACCGTGGGCTATTGCTAGCCCATTTGGCAAGCGGGAAGCAGCCTGCTGCACACAGAGCTTTTGTTTGTACTGCAGCCTTGATAGCGTCTTCTTCGTTGTCTGCTCCACCGTAGATGTCATCTACGTAGCGTGTTTTCAACATTGGAGCAACAGCTAGCGGAAAGCGGTGTCCTTCATCCTTTACTAGTTGGATAAGCACACGTACAGCGTCAAAAGGTGCACTAGCGGTTCCGTATGTGACTGTCTTGAGACAGTAAGCGTCTATTAAGTCATTCTCATCTATCCAGAGAATGCACTGAAGCGGCCAATCAAGCGAGTCGACCTCAATCTGTCTGAACATCTTGGTGATGTCAGTAGCGAATAGAATCCTGCTGCAACGGATTCTCAACATCACATCAAAAATGTCAATTTGCGTTTTGGGTCCTGCGTGGAGAATGTCGTTCAATGAAATTCCTGTAGATGTTGCACAGGAACCATTGAACACTGTGCGGAGCTTCGTAGTGGCACTATCAAGCTTCAATACCCCATGGTGAGGCAAGAAGTAAGCGTTTGCGGGCAATTCGTTGACTGGTACTCGTACCATGTGTCCTAGTTGAATGTATTCTGCCATGAATGCACGATACATGTCAGAATATTCTCTTTCTCGCGACAAGCGAGTTATTAATCTGCGGAGTGACCCCATAGCTGCGTTGATAGAGTCGCCAAGTTGACTCTCAAGGGCCTTAAGCGGTAATCTCACTACGTAGCGTCCATCAGGCTGTCGATAATGCGTTTGACGAAAGTGAATTTCACATTCGTCTTCTTCAGCGGTGTTGAGCGGTGAATTTCCTGATGGAACTTCTTCCTGTTCCCAAAACTTAGCGATAGCGTCTTGTAATTCAGTATCTACTGACGCATGTAGTGCTGCGTGTGATGTTGAAGCGTGTTTAGCGGTGACAGCTCCATAGACAATCCAACCAAGCGTGGTGGATTGTGCAATAGGAGCATTGCGAGGTCCTCGTTGAATCTCTGCGTTCATGATCTGTGCGGCTGGTGATGCACCTAGAATAATATCTACAGGGCGTGGCTGTAGATACTGCGGGTCAGCGAGCTTGAGATTCTCAAGATGCGGCCATTTCGGATCAGCGATCACGAACGATGGAAGATCTACCGTCAGTGTTGGTAGAATATGCATGCTGACATGCATTGATGCGGTCGTACACAGCGAACGAAGCTCAATTGTGCTCACACCTAGTGAGCTTCCTGCGGAGACATTGCCAATGCCCTTGAGCATGACCATGTCACGCTGTAGCGGTTGTCCAAGCTTCTTGAAGAGCGACTGTCTCATAAATGAGAGCTCTGAACCTTGATCAATCAACACTCTGGCGGTGATTGGATTACCATGATGTGGGCGGACCTGGACTAAAGCGGTAGCTAGCAATACTTGAGCGGAAAGCGGATCTGAAATAACCAACAGTTAATGTTGAATTATAAGCGGTCTAATGGAACGGTTAGTTACCTTGTGCGTTGTCTGCAAGTGTCTGTGGTGCAGATTTAGGCGGTGTATCTCGATGGATGGAAGTATGATGACGTTGACTGCACTTCCTGCATCCTTGAGCGGTCTTACAATCAGCGACGCGATGCGGGCCCAAGCAATTGTAGCACAGGCGGTATTTTTCGACTATGTCGATTCGTTCCTCCAAAGTAGCGGCCTTAAAGATTGGACAGAACAACATGTAATGTTCCTCAGGGCACAGCGGGCAATTTCTTCTGGGCTTTGCTTTGTATTGAGTAGCGGTGTAAGAGGATGTTGTCTTCTGAGGTTTATTACTGCGTGAGCCTCCGGATTTATGACCTTCAGATTGCTTCTTGGGTTCCGAAGCGGGTTCCAAGTTCTCCCAAGCCCTGACTTTGGACTTGAGAAACTCGTGGAGCTGAACGTAAGTCGGCATGTTATCAGTAAGACCCAGGCTGGTCTCCCAATCTTCTCTAACGGCGGGCGGCAAGCGGCGTAGCGTCAGGTGTATGATTATGAGGTCCCAGTGATCTACTGGAACTCCTTGTGCCTTGATGGAATCCAGAGCCTTTTGGTTGGATAGTAACAAGGAATCCAATTTAGCGGCTGATCTAGCGGGAACAGACTCACCAACCAGCAGGTCTTCAAGATGTGATGATACAACGCGGCGAGGATTGGAATAGCGGCTTTTCAAAAGGTTCCATGCGGGCTCAAATGACTCATCAGTGGATGACATGTTTCCAATAAGCTGGTGTGCTTCATCTTTGGTGAATGTCTTCAAATAATGCATCTTCTGGCTGTTTTTCAGAAGTGCATTGTCAATAACAATATCAGAGAAGAGCTGACTAAATGATCCCCAGCGCTTAAAGTCTCCAGAGAAGCTCTGGAGCTTAATTTTTGGGAGTCCAGTACCCGATGAGCCTCCCAAGAAGGCGGTGCTGTGCATAGCCAGGTTTTGTTGCGTTTGTGCGGCTTCTCTGGCATCAATCTCCTGCTGAATGACGTCTTTGCGGGTGGCTATGCGGGTCTCCAAGATTGCATAGGTGGCGTGAGCGTTAGTATAATGATTCCCGACGTGGTACTCGTGTTCAAGTACTTCCGGGTACGTCTCAAAGATCAGCGAGTTCAAGTTAGTGATGTCCAGCCAAATCTTGGAGCTTTGTGTTGCCACTGACTCAATAGCGGTGATCGTAAGCGAGTTAAGCTCCTCATTAGTTAAGCGATCCACCATGGCATACAAAGCATCCAGGTACTGCTTTTGCATAGCAATAGCAGTTTCAAACTGCATTGCGGTGTTTAATGTAGGACCGAGATCGAGTTTTCAGTCAATTAAAGCGGAAAGTTCAGCGTACCGGTGTACGAATGACTACCAGGAGCAGCACCCGATGTGCTCTGCGATGCTCCTGACACTCGACCTTTCCTAGCGGTATTACACTTCACTTAACACAAAACAATTTTTAAGCGGAATAATAAATTAATTTAATTGAGATAGAGCCAGCCTGATCCGGCTCGAGGGACCAATGAATAATTACAGAAAGAGCGGAAAAGCGGGGATCAGGTTTAGGGTTGGATATCTCAATTAAAACGCGTAATTTATTATCAAAAATAACACTAGTAATTTATTTACATTAATTACACTCAATATTTAATATTTTTAATAGCGGATTGTTAAGATAAAAGCGGATTTGTAAATTACAGCGTGGTTTGCAAAAGCGAAGCCGGTTGACACGTGGTTGAACACTTTGCCGGCACTGAAAAAGCGGTGAAATAAATGCACTGTTAACACAATTTACCTATAACAAATTAAAGCGTATTATTAGCGGTTAATTTGAGCAGTTTAAATTATAAAATTAGCGAAATGCGGTTTATTAACAAAAAGCGAAAGTAAAGAAATACTAATGGCGACTTGATGCAGCGAAAGCGTAGAAGCGAAAGATAATAACAATAGTCCGTCTTCTTCCTCGTTGAGTTGGGGAAGAAGGCTATTGCGCATGTCTAGTGGGAGCGATCAGCCAATAAAGCGGTCGATTCATGACGTGATCGAGAGGCTGATTTTCTATTGGCGGTTCGATTTTTGCGGGAACTAGCGGTGGACAGGTGCGTCTCTTGAATTTGGGTGTCCCCCAGGAGCGAGTTAATCGCTACTGGGCCTTGTTCACCGAACAACTATAAATCTGAATTTTTTTTTATTGGCTATCCAGTCTATTGCACGAATTTTTTTAACTAATTATTTATCTAATAATTTATAATATCGTTCGCCTGTATTCCCTACAGGTATAAACGATTTTAAAATTCGTATATAAATTTGTCATTAAAGGTAAATTTGACTGAAAATTAGATAAAATTAGATAAATAATTAGTTAAAAAAAATTCGTGCAATAGACTGGACAGCCAATAAAAAAAAAAATTCAGATTTATAGTATTAACCAGTCTACAGAAAATATATTGTATAAAAATATCGATGGCGTTAAAGATGTATTGACAGGAGTCAAGTAAATAGAATTAAAGTTCGTAGTTCGTCATTAAGAGGTGACTGAATGGTAATTCTGGACAGTGTCTCGGATAGCTTAAGGGAAGAGCAGTTGGCGCGATACCAGAAGATCTAGGTTCGATTCCTGGTCTGGGCCGTCCGAATTATTTTTTCAGTCAAATTTACCTTCAATGTAAAATTTACCTTTAATAACAAATTTATATACGAATTTTAAAATTGTTTATGCCCGTAGGGAATACAGGCGAACGATATTATAAATTATTAGATAAATAATTAGTTAAAAAAAAATTCGTGCAATAGACTGGACAGCCAATAAAAAAAAAAGAAAAAAAAAAATCAGATTTATAGTATTAACCAGTCTATAGAAAATATATTGTATATTAATAATAATGATAATACTGATAATAATTTTCCATAATGCTTAGGGGCGCGAGTTCGAATCTCACATAAGTTCACTTTTTTTTTTATTAATAATAATAATAATAATAATAATAATAATAATAAAAGTATATTAATTTTTTTGGGGTATCATTTTCTGTCCCTTAATTTTTTTGGCTTTCCTTTTATTTCTCGTAACTTGATTTATACACTCTGCAAATTGAGAATCTAGGATGCATTCTTTATGAGTTACCAAAGTTGCCCAATCTAAAATAAATTAGCTTCACTATAATTTACCTTATAAAACAGTTATTTAGGTTTTATGATTATATGAGCATAGATTTCAGGGAAAAATTATTTTTGATCTACGTAGATCTACGCCATTTCTATAGAAATTCGCTAATTTTTTGATTAAATCATATCTACTAAGATATACGTAGATCTAAAAATTGGCGCGTTGATATCTAGGGAGATTAAAAAAATTTTATTTCGAGTTGTGAAAATTTAATTTGAAATGAACGTTAAGGAAAATCTCACTTGTTCTGATTGCAATACAGTTTTTTAAGATAAAAAAAAATGTTTTGTTTAATCAGGTAAACTTATAATTAGTTTTCAAAGGTTCTTACTCTAGAAGCTAAAATTTATCTTATTAGTTCTATAGAAGTTATCAATATGAAGAATCCATATCTCTATAATTAGCCTAAATTAGCAAAACTTTTTCATGTTAAAAATTATGGCTATAAAAGAAAAACTAACATAAATTTAGTTATTGACTTACCATAAAGTGCTCGATATCATTCTGGATTGATACCTGGAGACCCACCACGAACTCCTTCAGCCGAATAGTTTTTTATGTTATCACCATAAACCTCTAACAATGTTTCTTTTACCAAAATACGCCAATCATATTTTCCTCTAGCAATTTCACTTTTTCGCTCTATATAGAGGTAAGTACTTCTTGGTAAGTAAATCTCGTAATGTGGACTTATTTTTATTTTTAATGGTGCCGGTTCAGTGTAAACATTTGATAGCTGAAATCATGGAAAAAAAATTTGAAATGTCAACCATTTTATTAATTTTGTTTATAAGTTTATAAAACAAGTAGATGTATATAAATCATACCTGGTGCGTTTGTCGTTCAGATAACATTTCTTTTTGTTGCATGTTATAAGATTCTTCAGAAATTTTTACAATTTTTTGAAAGAAAAGTAAATTTTCTTCCGTTACTAAATAATATAAAAATTTAATCAGTTCATTTGATAGAGCTTAAATTATGTTATTTTTTAATTTATAAATAAATTTTACAAATGGATTAAAAAGTATTTATAAAAATAGTAACCCTTATTCATTTATTGGTAAGAATATATTCTCTAATGTCATTTTTTTTCTTTGTTCAGGATTACGTTAAATAAATTTGGTTTTAAGATATAAAAAGTAAAAAATATTTGTTATTGCTTCATAACTTACTTGTATCTGGGTGTTTAGATTGTTTTGAACAATTAAGCTTTTGATTTTCATTCCCTCTTTTATTAGCACACTGAGAAAAAAGTATTTTGATAATCACAATACTTGGTATTTTGATAATCACAATGCTTGGTATTTTGATAATCAATACTGGATTCCCCAGTCACAACTGCCATCTTTTTGTTCGCTCGTTTTTTCGATTTGTTTTTTAACATTAATGGGAAAGTAAATTTTTGAGCCTGATGCAATTTCAATCTAATAAAAAAGATAATAATTTTTTACTTCTGATTTTTATAATCAAATCTATAGTTATTGTTTATATTGAGAGGATGAAACTAAACGACAATCAGCGTAAAAACAATTATTTAAAGGTGACAATAACTGTAGACACTATATTGTTGGCTTTTCCAAGAAAGCTTACTAAAAAAATCATTTTTGAAATTTATAGTTCTTTAGTTCTCGCCTTATTGAATATTAGATGAATAAAAGAAATTAATTAAATTTTACATGTACCATGTGTTCACCAGTATGAGTATATAAGTCCGGTATCTGTAAGTAAATAAAAATAAGTAAATTTTTCAGCAAAACTATAGAAATGTAAATAATTTGTAATATAAAAATTAAATCATTTTACGTTGAGTACTTGAGAAGACTGTCGATCGTATCTTTGATATGACTCGTAAGCCCGTTTTATAGATTGCTCCAACATCTGAAGAAAATGTAGTTCAGTTTCCCTCACTGAAAACATTGTTCATTAATAAATCCGTCGACATCTTTAAAAAACTATTAAAAAAATAAATATATTATATTATAACTATCTATTACATTTTTCAATGGTCGTTGAAATATTTAATTTAAAATATTAGCGAGTAGCAATTGAAAAAATCACTAATAAATTCGAATAAAATTAAGTTGGAATCTTCAAAATTGATTATTTATGTAACTTAAAGCACTAGTTAATCAAAAAACAAAAATTATTTAAGTTGATTCTAAAAAAATATTTATAAAATTTATTGTAGATATTTCGGAGTTAGATAGCTCAATTTCTTATCAATAAATAGTTATAGATTTTTTTATTAAAAAATTGGTAACACTGTTTCAAAAAATCAAAATTAATTAAAGGAACCTTCATGCTTTAAGTATGTAGCTAATGACCCATCGTTAATTGTCCTTTCTCTGTCCTCCAAATCATTTGATTGACCAATAGGTATATTCATGTCAGCAAATACTTCTGTAGATTCCAAACATAATTCTTCTTCAGTAGATTCTGAACTTATAAAAATGTTTGAAGTAGTAGATGTATTTATAGTAGTAATGTTTTTGGCAGCTTCTAATGAATCCCAAGGTCGAAAAATGGTACTATTTTTATTTTGATTCGGTTCCTGGAGACTAGAAGGAAATTTCGATATTGGAGTATTGCATACTTCTTTCTCCAAACTTCCAACTTCCAAATAAGTAGAAGATAAACTTGATCTGCTTCATTAAAACCTTGGAATTGAAAATCTTGAGTAATCAACTGGATTGTTCATATTTGACCAATTATTCAAGTAATTGCTGTTCCAAATGGGAGCTAGGTCTAATTCACTATTCTCAGTAGAATTTTCAAGATGAATCTGATAAATTAATGAATTGTTTGAATTAAATGGATGAGTAGAAGACTTATCGAAGAAATTTATTGATTTATCAATCGTTACATCTTGCTGACTAGCAGTGTGAGTGATCTCAAGGGTATTTACATTTGATGGAGTATTTTGATGATTGATCAATTCTTGCTCCGATGGTTCAGAGCTTTGATCTTTTTTTTTACTCAACTTTTTTCCTTCATTTATATTTTTAAATTTTGTTATTTTATCTCTATGACATTCAGAAAACGGCTGTTCATCAATTGAAAAGATGGCCTTTTGATGAATAATCTTGCGTTCTATGTCATTATTATGTTTTTTTGTAAACTCTTTACTCAACTGTTTTGACATGTTCATTGTTTTTTTCTGTTGCAATACATTTTCCGAATACATTTTAGTCGATTGATCACAAACATTACCTTTATTATCTAAACGTACATATTCTAGCTCCTCAATTGTTTCTGTAAAATAAACGTATTTATTTATTACTGTCAGTTCTGCTGATAAATAATTTTAGTGCTTACTAGTTATTATATTCACGACTCAAGATAAGGACTTACCTCCATATTCAATAATTTTTGCAAAATACAAATCTTTTTTTCCGTCTTTTCCTTCCCATTTTAACTTCACAGTCTCGTTTTTAATACGTTTTGCTTTTGGAATTTTATTCAACTCCGTTATAGTTTTTTGACCATCAATTACCCACCAGATTAACACGTACTTATTTTTATTTTTTTTTATTTTCTTTTTTAGGTGGCATAATAATTACTTGAATTCTTTTTAGTTTCTAAATAGTTCGTAAACAATATCTTAACCAACGTAGAAATAAATGCGGATACAATGTCCCTTGTAAGTCAAAATGGCTGCTGATGACGTCGTATGCCAGCACAGCGCCTCTTTGATAGTTTTTTCTTAGTCGGTAATAACAAAATTACCTGATCTACTAAATTACGAGAGTTTTAGCGCAAGCGCATCCACCATGTTTTCAAAGCGGCAATTCAAAATTTTCAGGTCTCCTCACACGAATAGCTGGGCACAAAACATATACACATACACTGTACACTGTTCAGAGAGATATAAACTGCCCTAAAAATATGGCGGATGTTGAGACATGCGCACAAAAATTTCCAGCTGTAAACAGGCCTTATGTTTTCATACATCAACATGTACATGTACAATCGAGTAACAGCTGATAAAGTGTATCATATTAAAAAATAACTAAAGTAATAACTAAAATAACTAATTAAAGTCAACTAATGATACAATAAAAACGATGGATAGGAACTCAAGAAAAAGTCACAATGATTATTCGAAAAAACGCAAACTCTATTATTTAAGGAGGATTGTGAATGTGGATGATGACGACAGTGATGACGATAATAATGATAATGGATTTAATAAACAATTGGGTGATCAAATTGTTGATGTAAATAATGAAATCGATGGTGGTCGTGATTATGTTAACAAGTTACATGAACAATTGGATGATCAGGTTGTTATTGTAAATAATCAAATCGATGGTGGTCGTGATTGTGGTAACAGGTTACATGAAGAATTGGATGATCAAGTTGTTACTGTAAATAATGAAATCAATGGCGGTCGTGACTTTGATAACAGGTTATATCAACAATTGAATGATCAAATTGTTAATGTAAATGATGGAGTCGGTGACTATGATTATGTTGACAGATTGAATGAGTAAATAAATGATCATAAGGTAAGATATTAGCTTTAAGTTTTCATTACAAATACAATTGTGATAGCTTATGTATATTAATAATTTCATGAAATAAAAAGTACAGGATAAAATAAATTTCCCAGATAATGAAAAAATTAATGACACTGAAGTTAACAGACATTATAATTTTTTTTAGAATGTTATAGCAATTAAATTATTATAAAAAATAATGAATTAAAACATTCGACATGTGAAAATTAATAAAAGTTACAAGTGAAAATTTTTAAAAGAATTTTTTTACTGTAATTGATTTGTTAAAAAAATTTTTAAAATTGACAGCTGACGGTTTACTTCAGTATTATAAAAATAGTACATATATGTACTCATTATGACATATTTATAGCACTCTTATATCATGAAATTTTAATATACATCATCAAAATAACTTCTTAATTGATAAGTAATTCAATGAAATTTTTTTGCCAGGTTGAAAGTGAAGAAGAAAGTGACCGGGATGAAAGTGATGAACAAGTACTTAATAGAAATGAAGATACCGAGGATAGTGAAAATGAAACAGTAGATGATAGTGATGAGGAAGATGAAGATAATATAAGGAACTTTGATTATGAGCAACTGTTATATGATGGTGCTCCATTAACTGTTAGTCAAAGTATGTCTTTAATATTATATTTACTTGTGCGGCACAATGTTACTCAAACTTGCTTGAGTGATATTATAACCATCATCAACTTACATTGTATTCAAAATAATAATAGCTTCAAAAATAGCTTACATAAATTTCGAAAATTTTTTTCACTTTCTAAGAAAGGGAAAGTAAAAAAAAAAAAACATTACTACTGTGTAACTTGTCAAAAAAATTTAGAAAACGAAAATGATAACTGTGATGACTGCGAATCTAGAAAAAGGCTCATTTCATTGAAATTCCTGTCAAGTATCAACTAAGAGAACTATATCGAAGATCAGGATTCTACGATTGTCTGCAACATCGTTTTCAGGCTCATTTAGAAGATAATAATCCAAATATTAGTGATACGAATAAAGAAAGTCTGTATCAGAAATTAACTACAAATGGTTTCTTAGCAAATAGAGATAATATTTTCTTAACATGGTACACTGATGGCATACCAGTTTATAAATCATCAAAAGTAAGCATGTGGCCAGTGTACTTATCAATCAATGAATTACCTTTCGAAGAGCGGACAAAACGAGAAAATGTGTTATCGATTGGATTGTGGTTTGGAGATCAAAAGACTAATGCTAATAATTATTTTTATAAATTTTACAAGCAGTTTAAAAATTTATCTGATGGTATAAATGTTACTTTACCAGATAATCAAATCATAGAAGTCAAAGCAGTGTTACTAATAGAAACTTGTGATCTTCCAGCTAAATGCCAATTTTTTAATTTCACTTATTATATGGGTGCTTATGGCTGCCCATCATATTTATGGCCTGGAGAAACCTATCGCCTGACAGACGATGGTAGCTCTCATATGTCTATCCATACACACAGAATCCAGAGGTATGAACTTCAGCGAGATGTATTGCATTTGCAGAAATTGCTTTAAATAATGGTTCCCCATATATGGGTGTCAAAGGTCCCTGTGCTTTATCGAAGTTAATGCCTGATTTTATCGTTAGAACTGCTATAGACCAGATGCATTGTGTTTTAGGTGGCGTTGTAAAAAAAATGTTATCACTATGGTTTGATTCTAGCAACAGAAATGAAGCGTATTCATTGATTGATGTCGCAAATATTATAAATAACAGGTTGGTTGTATAAAACCACCTAGCTTTGTCCACCGCATGCCTCGTACTATTGAAGATCTCCTGCATTGGAAAGCTTCAGAACTTAAAAATTGGTTTTTTTATTATTCTTTGCCAGTTTTAGAAGGAGTAATGCAACGAGAGTATTTTGACTACTTTTCACTATTTATTGCTGGGATCTCTTTTTTAAATTTAGATTCAATTACAAATGGAAATGTAAATATGGCATCTAATTTGTTACATAAATTTGTACGTGAATTTGAAGTCATGTATAGATTAAAAAATTGTTCGATCAACGTTCATCTTATTTTGCATCTGCCTGATTGTGTAATTGCCCTTGGGCCATTGTGGGCACGCGAATGTTTTGCATACGAAGATTTAAATGGACAATATTTAAATGTAATCAAAGGAACTCGCCATATTGATTCCCAAACTTTAAGATCACATAATCAGAAATTAAAACTTCAAAGGTTTTTTGATGAATTGCTAGAAGGGAAAATAAAAGATTTCTGTCTAAAACGGAAATATAATAATAAAATTTGTGAACGGCTCAAGGAAGGTTGTTATACTATCGGTTCTTATAAAATTTATAATGATAATTATATTATTCCTGATTTTGTTCAGCAAGCTATAGCAAATTTGTTAATGCCTCAAAAAATTCAAGAATATTTGCGTTTATTAAAAAACTCTCAGCTCTACGTATCTGAACGATATGGTCGAGTGAAGCAAACTTCATCATCATATGCTTTGTACAGGGATCATATTGGGTATCATCTTTGCTCAATTCTTTGCTCTGTGAAATTAAGTTACTGTGAGTGTGTAAATGAAGAAGGTTGTCTGAATCATCAAGTACCTATCCATCGAGCCATTATTCAAACCTTTTCAAGTGAAAGGATTTTTGAAGTAAAAGGTGATCAGAATCTAGAATACGGAATTTCATACATTTACAAATGTTTAAAAATGAACAATTTTTTATCTATGTCTATTGATCAATTAATTTCCGTTTGTTTTGAAATAAAAATTGAGGACGATTTGTACGTTGCTATAACTGTTAATTCTAATAACTCTGAATAAAATAATTTTTTTACAGTTAATCATTTTACTTTTCTGAAAAATTTCCTCAAATATATAAACTGAGTCCGTAAATTTTCATTAAAAAAAATACCAAATTTCTTCTAATATAAATTTATCAAAGTGACTGAGAATATTATCATCATTATTATTATTATAATTATTATCATTATTATCTATATTATTAAAAGAATAAGAAAAATTTTGTGGCCAGTGTATTTATATAATAAAATAGATTTTTATGGTTAAATTTGGATTTTTGGAAAAGTCTTGATCCGGAGTTGTGCCTTTTCAAGGTTTGATATCATTTTCACCAATAGTGAATTCATGATGATAAGTATTTAGGCTGCAATTGAAAGAGTTCGATCTCTAGATACATAATTGAGAAATGACCTTGTATCTTGTGAACTATTGACATTTTTAAAGATATAAGCTCATCCCGATGTTACACTCGTCAAGACCTTTCATTTGAGTACCCACATCAATTTTTCATATATTTATATATATTATATACAGGGTGATCCAAAATTACTTTTACAGCGAAGATATTCGAATAGAGGAAACGATTCTGAGCAGAAAACTTCTTAGTCGTTACTGAAAATTTTGAGTAGTTTTTGAGTTATTCAAAATTTTCGTTGACCAATCAGATACGAGATTTAACATTTAAAAAAAAATACAAAAGAATGAATTATAAATTTGGCTGCGTTGCGATTTCCAACTTCACGTTTTACTTTTGTTTGTTTACTTTTTTTAAATAATTCTAATTTTTAAGAGTTTAAACAAATGTAACCTTTAAAATAAAATTAAATACTCAATTTTAAACTTAATTTCAAAATTTAAGGAAGCTATTGAATTAATAAATGGATAGGTAATCAAAGATAAAAATTAATTTCTTGTAGACAATTAAGAGAATGAATTCCATGTTACTTATAAGGTTAAAGATGATAACGTTAATCAAGAAAATAAGAAGAGTAATACAAGGCTGTCTATCAGGATATTTATAAAGACTCTTATTAGGAAAATTAAAAAGACAACACCTAGGCTGCTTATCAGGATAATTTTAAGGACTTTTAACAGGAAAACTAAGACAACAAAATCCAGACTGCTTATCAGGATATTTTTAAAGAAAATTTAAAGGAAAAAATTCAGGCTGCATATCAAGATAATTATCAGGACTCTTATCAGGAAAATTAAAAGGACAAAATCTAGGCTACTTCTCAGAACAATTTTAAGGTCTTTGACCGGGCCGAGGACGAGGATGACTTCCAGGTTGCTTATCAGGATAATTTTAAGGACTCTTTTAAGTATAAAATCCACGCTTTTTATCAGGACAATTATAAGAACTCTTATCAGGAAAATTAAAAGGATAATATCCAGGCTGCTTATCGATATTATTATAAGCACTCTTATCAGGAAAATTGTAAGGCCGAAATCCAGGCTACTTATCAGAATAATTTGAAGGACTTTTATCAGGCCGAAGACGTAGATGACTGCCAGGCTGCTTATCAGGATAATTTTAAGGACTCTTAGCAGAAAAACAAACGGGAGACAGTCCAGGCTATTGAAGGGTATAATAACAAGCAAACGTCACCACAAATGCTACGAGTATTACGAAACTTGAGATTGATCTTGATGAATTTAAAAAAGAAACGATTGCCAATTCCACTCGACTGTCCAATGAAGTGAGCAAATTAAAGATTGATCAAGCTGGACCCTCAAATCTAAAGGCCCCTTTGATTACCTCAGACTTATTAATATCAGGTATACCTGATTCAATAGATACAAAATGTACTCCGTTAGAGGTCTCATCGGCCATTTTTGATAAATTAGCAATATCTCATCTAAAAAATGATATTCTTACTGTGAGAAAGTTAGAAAATAATAAACTGACCAATACTTCTAATGATTCAAATGGCCCGTCAAATCGTCCATTAAATAATTCCTATATGATAAGGATGAAATCAGTTGAGCTGCGTAACCATATCATAAGTGTCAAGAAGAATTCGAAGCATCTACGTGTTGCAGATATCTTTCCTAATTATGTTGGCCCATCTGGTGGTTATATCTACATTAACGAATATTTACCCTCAGATCTTTATAAGTTATGGTTAATAACAAAACAAAAAGCGAAACTCTGTAAATTTAAATATGCATGGGTGAGAAACAGTGTATTGTATGTTAAGAAAAATGATGATTCTGATCGCATCATTATAAATTCTGAGTTAGATTTGAATAAATTAGACTAACAACAATTAGATTTAAATAAGCCAAAAATAAATAGTTTCAATACAATCTTAAGAGTATTAAGTTTGAATGTTAATAGTCTTGCAGGTCATATCGCTCAGTTAAATAAACTAATAGATGACTTAAATCCTCATATCATTGTGATGGTTGAAACATGGTTAAAACCAACTATCGACAACAGTATCTTTGCATTTCCAGATTATGTTGTCTACAGGAGAGATCGAAATTTAGTTCATGAAAACACTGGACGTTTTGTCCAAGGTGGGGGAGTAGCTTGTCTTATACATAAATCATTCAAAGCCAATATTCTTTATTCATCCTTTTCTGATGACTTAAATACTCCTGAATTTTTAATATTAGATGTTAACCTTGCAAGTGGACCATATTTTTTACTATCCTGTGTTTACCGACGTCCCAATGGTCATACGCTATTTAATTTCTTTAACATGTTTTCCAAGTATTCACCCAATTTCAAAAATATTATTATTGCAGGTGATTTAAATTGTAATTTACTAGAGACAACTTGGTCGTCTAATCATTTAAGTTCATTTATTTTTGAATCAGCATTATTTTGTGTTCCATTTAATGCTACACACCATAGTGGATCAAAAGATTCGTGGTTGGATGTAATTATATTAGATTCGGAAACTAAATTAGGTAAATTTTTTAAATCTGATTCACCATTTATTTCAGGGCATGACTACTTATTTTGTGAGTATCTTATAAATTTACCAAAGATGTCGGATAAAACAATTACTTATAGAAACTTTAGGGATTGTGATCATATTGCTTTATCGGATTCTATAATGAGAGTATTAAATATTGATGATGAAACGATTAATAGTCTTAGTCCCAACGATTTATTGTCATTCTTTCTGAGTAATGTCGTTAATTTACTGGATGAATATGCTCCATTTGTTACTCGTAAAATTAAGGGCAATTCAAATTGTTGGATAACAAATGAACTTAAATCTAAATGTCGGGAACGTGATTCATTATATAAGCGAGCGAAAAGAACGAAAAGCCATGAATTGCTTAAGCTTTATAAGATTAAAAGAAAAGAATTGAAAGTTCAATTAATTCTAGCTCGTAACAATTACTTAATAAGTGAACTTTCATTAGAATCTAATAATCCGGCCGTCTGGAGCAAGCTAAAATATTTAGGATTAATCAAAGGAAAAGTGTCCTCACCCTTGAATTATTTTGATGCTTCTGTACTAAATGATTACTTTGCTGAAACAGTTAGACGACATCCATCTTGTAATAATACTTTTCTTGATTCATTACCACAACATTATCATAGTCAAGTAAATTGTACTTTTGACTGGAAATATATTGATATTGTTGATGTAACAAAAGCATTGAAATTAACTCTATCAAAATCTAAGGGCAAAAGTCCGGATGGCTTAAATCTAAGGTGGTTAAGAGACCATATACCCCAAATTACTATCTTCTTGACCCGTCTATTTAATCGCTCGTTAGAATGTGGTGTTTTCCCTGACATCTGGAAAATAGTTTTTATTATTCCTTTAAACAAAGTGACACCGCCAAAGTCACCCGCAGATACTCGACCGATAGCTAATTTATCCCACCTAAGTAAAGCATTTGAAAGATTGGTAGCTAATCAAGTTGTAAATTATTTAGAAGAAAATGAGCTGCTAGATAAATATCAATCAGGATTTAGAAAATACCATAATACGCAATCGGCTCTACTAAAACTGACTGAGGATATACGTAATGCCATGGATAGAGGTAAATTAACAATTATTGTATTGTTTGATTTAAGTAAAGCCTTTGATTATGTTGATGCAAAAGTGATATTAAAAACTATGTTTGAGTTAGGCTTTTCTTTAAAAACTATCACCTGGTTTCACTCATATCTGTCACAGCGATCACAGTCAATTATAGATGAAAATAGTTTACCACTTAAATTTCTCGAAACATTTTCCGGAGTCCCTCAGGGATCAGTTTTAGGACCAATATTATTTCTTATGGTTATAAACCTAGTAGCACGACGGATTGCACATTGCAAATATGGGTTATTTGCCGATGACAAATATATTTATTATCATTCATCGGTCAGTAATTTGCAAAATGCTATTAATCTAGTCACAAAGGACGCACAAGCTATTTTCGAATGGGCTGGCGAACACGGTTTGGCTGTAAATCTCAATAAAACTAAAGCAATGATCATTGGAACAAATAGTAAATTAAAGCAAGTAAATTGGTCTACTCTTCCACCTATTGTTATTGATAGTATTAAACTACCTTATGTAAATTCAACTAAATGCCTTGGACTATATATAAATAATGATCTCTCCTGGAAAAATCATATCTCTTATATTATTAAAAAGATAAATTCTGCTCTTTATTGTTTGAAAATTCGAAAAAATATATTTACTATGGAAATAAGGAAACTATTGGTTATAGCTACTATTTTACCATTAATTGATTATTGTTCTGTTGTTCTTATTGATTCAAATGTTGAGAATGATTTAAAATTACAACGTGCCATAAATAGTGCTATTAGATTTATCTATAATTTAAAACGAGATGAACATATCACGCCTTACAGACAACAATTATGCTGGTTGTCAGTCAAATCTAGAAGACTGTACTTCTTGGCAACTTACTTCTACAAATTGTTAACCATCGGTAAGCCTATTTATTTAAGAGAAATGTTCGTTGATGATGACTCTAGGCGTTCAGAAAGAATTGCAATTAAAAATAATAATGTAAATTTCTTAATACCTAAATTCTCAACATCTTGCCTAGAACATTCTTTCGTTATATCAGCAATACGGTTATGGCAAAAACTTCCACCAGATGTCTTAGATGCGAGTTCATTAGAAGTCTTTAAAAAGAAATTCTTCGATTACCTTTTGTCAAATGATTTATAGATACATTAATATTTCTACGATTAATATTTCTAAGTTTATGTGCAATGTTACAACGTATTATTTTGTTTAGCTAGTTTCTACAAGATGTTAGTTAACTTTTATTCCAAATAAGAAATGGACTTATTTAAATCTTATTTAATTTAAATCTCATTAATTTAATCTTAAATTATTACTAAATATACCTATTGAATTTATAATATTGTTAAGCTCAATCGATTTATACATTACTTTATAGTTTTGTTTGTTATTTATCTACATATTTTGTAAATTTTTCAGTTCCACAAAAATTACTGTATTTTATATCTTGCCATTTGGCCTGTGCCTTGGCATTTATTATCAATAAATAAATAATAAGGACTTTTATCAGGTGGAGTACAAGAAAAAATTTCAGGGTGCTTATCAGAATAATAATAAGGACTTTTATCAGATGGATTACGAGAACAATTTCCAGGCATCCTATAAGGATAACTAACATTACATTATAATGACTGCATTATTATCTATAGTAAAAATTTTATTAAAATATGAAATTTATAACGTCAGTGAACAAATCTATTATAGAAATTGTTCAAAATGTCCTCCATTATTTTGGATACAACAACGAAGACGCTTGACGAAGTTCGTTGCGCAGTTATCGACCATCTCCTGTGTGATCTCTCTCAGACAATCTGTGACTTTGTCTCGCAGAGTATCAACGTCGTCAACGGGATGACGGTAAACATTGGCCTTCACATGGCCCCATACAAAATAATCCAACGGATTGAGATCTGGTGATCTTGGAGACCAATCTATTATTCCACCTCGACCGATATAGCGATTGGGAAAATTTGCATGAAGCCATGCTTGCGAAGCTCCTGCTGTATGAGCCGGAGCGCCGTCTTGTTGAAACCACATTTCTTCATAAATCCTCCGCGGAATTCCTGCTTCTCGACATTCTTGCCGTAAATGTTGATCGAGAAAATCTACATATATTTCTGATGTTAAATTTTCTTCGAATTCATAAGAACCAACCTATAATAAATTTTGTTGTTAGAACTTTACAAATCAAAAATTAGTTGAAGACAATTATTATAATAAATTTAATTTACAATCGTGCGTTGGCCAAAGTGGATTCCTGCCCAGATGTTAATCGAAAACCGGTCTTGGTGATTCCGAACAATAGTGCAGTGGGGATTTTCTTGAGCGTACCAGTGGAAATTTCGGGTATTCCAAAAATTATTCCGGCCAAACTTACTTTCATCAGTAAACAGAATTTTTTTGAAAAAATCTTCATCGTTTTCGAAACTATTCAAGAGTTCCTGACAAAAAGCCATACGAACTGGATAATCCTCGGGCTTCAACTCTTGAACTCGTTGGTAATGATACGCGTGAAGCTTTTCATCTTTCAGTGTTCGTTGGACGGTGCCAAAAGACAAATGCAGTTGCTGAGCAACTCCACGAATACCGATCTCTGGATCTTCCTCAACGGCCTCAATGATAGCCTTTTCGTTCTCATTATTTCGTGCACGACGTGGTGCACCAGCTTCTCGGTGATTTGGTAAAACATTACCAGACTCACGTAATCGGCTGACTGCACTAAGGATCACTGAAGAACTTGGATGCCGCCAATTCGGGAATCTCTCTGCATACCTGCGCCGTGCTTCAGCAGCATTACAATTGGCCATACCATACAGGAAGATCATATCAGCATACTCTTGAGCAGTATATTCAGCCATAATACAGATATTGTTTGAGAAAAATCGATTTATGAATATTTAAATTCTTAAGTAAATTATTAATTGTAATGACAGATACACACCGAATTGATTGATTGACATAAATAAAAGATAAGCGATCGCAACGCGAACGTAGTAATAAGCGTGCTCTTTTGTTCTGAATGAACGAATAAAAAATAGAAGACTAAAATGTAGGATACAAGGAAGATCATACAGAAGGACCATAAGAAGAATGATTAAAAGGACAATATGCAGAGATTTTAAACGCGTAAACAACTTAAAACACTCGAAAGAATCAATTGATGATCAAATCTAGATTGTTCAA
Source organism: Cotesia glomerata (assembly GCF_020080835.1). Lineage (NCBI taxonomy): Eukaryota > Metazoa > Arthropoda > Insecta > Hymenoptera > Braconidae > Cotesia > Cotesia glomerata. The sequence continues at coordinate 14,335,163 of NC_058163.1, forward strand.
AAAAGGAAAACGTTCTAAGAGTTAAATTGGAGGATAACATGAAGGCAACAAAATTGAAAGCTTAGCAGGATAATATTCAGGATAAATTTGAACGACTAAACTGAAGGAGAATCCGAAAGATGATTTTACTGGATAAAGTTTAGGTTAAACTGCGGGAGTAAAAATCATGTTATCAAGCTTAGATTGAAAGACAATTTGCCGAATATTCAAAAAAACACAATGTGGAGGCTAGCAAGATCGAATTCAAAAATTCTTAGAGGTTAATAATAAGGGTATTGCTGGTAATCTCGCTCACGGTCTCGCTCATGATCTTGCTCGTGATCTCGCTCATGATCTCGCTCGTGGTCTCGCTCATGGTCTCGCTCGTGGTCTCGCTCATGGTCTCGCTCGTGGTCTCGCTCATGATCTCGCTCATGATCCCGCTCATAGTCTAGCTCGTGATCTCGCTCATAGTCTCGCTCATGATCTTGCTCATGGTCTTGCTCATGGTCTCGCTCGTAGTCTCGCTCATGGTCTCGCTCATGATCTCGCTCATAGTCTAGCTCGTGATCTCGTTCACAGTCTAGCTCGTGCTCTCGCTCATAGTCTCGCTCATGATCTTGCTCATGGTCTCGCTCATGATCCCGCTCATGGTCTCGCTCATGATCTCGCTAATGATCTCTCTGGTGGTCTCGCTAATGATCTCGCTCGTGCTCCCGCTAATGATCTCACTCGTGGTCTCGCTAATAATCTCGCTTGTGGTCTCGCTTATCGTCTCGTTTGTTGTCTTGTTTGTCATCTCCCTAATACGTATCCAACCTATCTATTTATCTATAATATTTCTGAAATTATTTAAAACTTGAAATAACTCTACTCAATTATATGGAATTTTATAAAGTTGGAGTTTCGGATCTCAGCCCTAAAAATAATGTTAATTTTTTAATTTCACCTTGCATAGTGATCTAGATATTGTTGTTAAAATAGGCATTTTTTTCTACAATTTTTTTATTTTTCTGACATTTATCGTAAGCTACTCTCTTAAAATGAATGAGTGGAATTTTACAGTGAAATCAGTAAATTCCAGTTTTCTGATAAGAGTCCTTTTTATTATCCTGAGAAGTAACCTGGAAGTTGTCCCATTTGTTTTCCTGATAAGACTCATTATTACCTTTATAAATAGCCTGGTCCTTATCCTGTTAGTTTTCTTGATAAGGTCCTTACTATTACCCTGTAGCCTCGATAAGCAGCCTGGGAATTTGTCCTTTTACTTTACCTAATAAAAGTCCTTATTTTTATCTTGATAAGTAGCCTAGAATTTGTCCTTATACTTCGTCTGATATGAGTCCTTTTTATTATTCTGACAATTGACTTAGAATCTTTCATCTTTATAATTTACAATAAATTAATTTTTATCTTTGATTACCTATCCATTCATTAATTCAATAGCTTCTTTAAATTTTGAAATTAAGTTTAAAATTGAGTATTTTATTTTATTTTATTTTTTAGGCGCGCAGTAGCCTATCGGATCCGGCCCTTGCTTACCGAAGCATTGGATCGGGTTCGAGTCCGGCGTACACCAATGTTACGTCGTGGTCTTATTTTAACATTATTTTATTTGTCTGAATAATATAATTTTATTCTTTTAAAATATATTTTTAAAAGAAATAAAATTTACAGCAGACACTGATAATGAGAAACGCATTAAGTATCTCGTCCGGTCTCGCCGGAAAATTTCCCGTCATTAGGCAGACTTAAGTTCTTTGAAGATTAAAATCCTAAGTACACAAGTAAATGGGAGTTTTATTGCCCTCTGTATTGACAGCATTTTAGAAAAGAACTTTAGAAATTTTTAAACGTTTAAATAGGATTAAATCTAATAGAAAATAAATTTAAAACTTTTAAGATAAAATAATTTTAAAGAACTAAAAATTTAATAATAAAAGTTAACAACAAATTTAATAACCAACATTAATATAAATAGGAAGTATTTAAATAATTACTAAAAAAGGGGAATTAACAACTAAAACAAAAGAAAATAATTAAATAATTATTTAAAAATTTAATAATATAAAAAAAAGAAAAATCAACAACAATTACGTAAATAATTACGAAAGAATAAATAATTATTGTTATATTAATAAATAAATAAATAAAAAATTATAAGAAATGAATATCATTAGTAATAGTTATTAATAAAATATAAGACTTAGTTAAATAAAAACTATGTATTTGTGTGCATGTAAATGTGCTTACACGTACACCAATACATAGTTATATATTAGCCTATAAGTAAGAGAGAGAAAGAGACACATCATGCCCTCTGGGCCCAAGGAAGGGAGTTCAAGCGAACATCTTGGAAAAATCGGAAGAGAGGGTAGAAACTAAGGGAAATAGACAGGTAATTGGATACTGTTTTCCCCCAATTAGTAATTTGGAAACGCCCAAAAATTCGAGCCCCAAGAGAACTTCGTATGAACTCTCTCTCTCGTCATCTTGACCCCGAACTGTGCGGATCGCCCAATTAGCTAGTGACCGTGGCTACTCTCACGCAGCTGAATAGTTTATTTTAAATAAAACTCAGTGTTAATGAATAAGTTTTCATTTGTTATTTTAAAGTAAAATCGTAATAATATTTTAACATCTTCCTACTTATCTTCACATAAAATTAAATAAATAATTAACCGCGTTAAATAATAAAAATATTAATTGACCAAAAACCCACGTGTGTCGACGCAACAATAAAGGTATGTGTTTAAACTTATTGTAGTTTCACATGTGTAAAACTTTGATTATTAATATAAACCTGAAACAATAGAATTTTGTAAACATTTATCTTTTGTAACTTTTAATTAATTTCAATATATTGTATAACTCTTAAATTTGCAGTGAGTTAATTTATTTAAAAAGAAAATACCAATATCCTTTCACAATATTTCTGGGTTCCCGGTCTAGTGGTTGAGAAATACCAGGACCAAAATAAATATTAATAATTTACGTTCATCGTTTGGGACGTAACACCAATGAATATTTTCAATATTTAAGTGTATTATACTGCTCAGCCCAAGAAATAAAACGAGTTCCAATCTCAAAAGTTTACCCCCTAACGTAGTCGCTCACGACCTTAGTAGTTTATGCGACTTTAAACAAAATTAAGAAAAAAAAATTTTATTTTAAAGGTTACATTTGTTTAAACTCTTAAAAATTAGAATTATTTAAAAAAAGTAAACAAACAAAAGTAAAACATGAAGTTGAAAATCGCAACGCAGCCAAATTTATTATTTATTATTTTGTATTTTTTTTTTTAATGTTAAATCTCACATCTGATTGGTCAACGAAAATTTTGAATAACTCAAAAACTACTCAAAATTTTCAGTAACGACTAAGTTTTCTGCTCAGAATCGTTTTCTCTATTCGAATATCTTCGCTGTAAAAGTAATTTTGGATCACCCTGTATATGTATATATAAAAAATGCATGTGGGTACTCAAATGAAAGCTCTTGATGAGTGTTACATTGGGATGAGTTGATATCTTTAAAAACGTCAATATTTAAGGAAGTACAGTGCAATTTAACAAAAGTCATTATTTAGAAAAAGGAAAATTTTATTTATTTATTGTTCACCAGTCACGGCAGTCACATAGTGACTGCAAGGTTGCTAGTTATTATTATTATTTTTTTTTATTATTTTTATTATTCAAAAAATAATGAAAAAAAAAATTGTAGTGGGATTCGAACTCGAACCACTCAACATTTTAACACTAGGGATTCCCAATAACAAGATATTACATATACAATTAATGATGAAAATAATAATAGTAAATTTTGTTTTCTGACGCAACCTCGTAACTCGATTTTTGACGATTTTGAGATTTAATCGGAAAATTAATCAATAAATATAGCCGCATAGATCTGTAAAGTTATAAATAAAAATATTCATTCAATTTTTTTTTATTTAAAAAAATACAATCTCGTATCTCAGTTCAAAAAAATGTGTCAAGCGCAACCTCGTATCTTAAAATACAAGATGGCGCATTTATAAACAAGTTCTCTCTCAGCAATGTTATGTAGTCCAATCTTATTAATAAAAATTTTATTATTTATCTTTCAGTAAATTGAATTGTTATTCAAAGTGAATAAACAATAGTTAATAAACACATTTTTTATTATAGTGAAAAAAAGTATCACAGTAAGTAAAAAAAATTAAACAATTATCAATTCTAACCTATCACTGACACAATTCTGGCATGAAATTAAAAAATTAAATTTGTTATTTTTTAGAGTTAAATAATATGTCATCCGAAGAGCCAAATTCAACAAACGAAAAAGTAATATCAGATAAAGATCGAAATAATAATGAAAGTAAAAATCACGAAGTAGTAATGGTGCTTGATGAAACTACTGGAGTTTTAATTCCTCTCGAATGTACACCAGTGAACGAAGACGAAGAGGAGAATATTGATTCTAGTTTATTTATAAATATGCACTTAGATGAATCTACGGGCTTATTTGTAGTAGATTCAGATCAATCAATGTCATCACATGGATTATTAAATTCATCAAATTCAATAGTTTTGAATCAAACTGACAGTGCAACAAGTGACGTAAGTCCATCTCGTCCTTCAGTGAAAAAGTGAAATGAAATTTCGGAAAAAACAAGAAAAAAAATTTTCAATTCATTTTGGAAAGATTTGAATTGGGACCAGAAGCAGTCTTACGTAATATCTCTTGTTACCAAAGAAGTAATTCCACGAAAAGAAAATTCAAAAACATCTAGGCGAAGTTTTACTCTTCAGTACTATCTTATGGTTGATAATAAAAGGTTATTAGTATGTAAAAAAATGTTTTTAAGTACATTAAGCTTAGGTGAGTCTCAAGTTCTAAACTGGGTAAAAAAAAGTAGTAATTTTGGTTTGTTAAAAAAAAATAAATCAAAGAATACTAGAAAAGAATCAAAGCTAATCAAGGGGAAGCTATCACACGTAGAGAATTTTTTAAATAAATTACCCAAGATGGAGTCTCACTATTGTCGAAAAGATACATCCAAGTTATATTTAGATAATTTATATAAGTCTGCTCAAGACGTTTACCGTGATTTTTTAAAATCTATGAAAGAGCTAAATATCCCAGATAGTAAAGTATCTAGCTATGGATTCTTAGTTAAAAAAATGCAATCGATGAATATTGAGATTTTCCAACCGCGAAAAGACTTCTGCGACACATGTTTTGCATTTAAAAATAAAAATATATCAACAGAAGAGTACAATAAGCATGTAAAAGAAAAAGACCATGCTCGAGATGAAAAAGACCAGGATAAAACAAAGGCTATTGCTGGAGAGATCATGGCTTTCACTGTAGATGTCCAAGCCGTGTAAATGATCCCACATTTGCCGGTAGGTGCTCTTTATTTTAAACAAAAATTAAAGTGTCATCAATTTACTGTATATAATATGGCAAATGGAGATGTATTGTGCTACGTATGGCACGAAGGTGAAGGTGGTATGGACGGCAACATTTTTGCGTCTTGCCTTATTGATTTTTTAAAAACTGAAGTTAAACTTGATACGCCAATTGTTTTTTACAGCGACGGTTGCAGTGCCCAGAACCGCAATGATACTATAGCTAATGCTTTGTACCAATTTGCTGCAAAAAACAATGTTGACATTCTTCAAAAATCTTTAGTCAAGGTTCACGCTCAAATGAAATGTGATTCCGTTCATGCGGCTATTGAAAGGCATAAAAAAGATCGCGAGCTGTATGCACCTTGTAACTTTGTGCAAATTATTCAAGAATCTAGAGTCAAAAAACCATACAAAGTCAAATACCTTGATTACAAATTTTTCAAAAATCACTCAGATTTGAAATTTTTCAAATCGATTTGGCCTGGAAATAAAACTGGTTCACCAACTGTATTACAACTAAGAGGATTGAAATATAGTAAAGACAAGTTGATGTTTAAGTTATCTTTTGATGATGAATGGAAGGATCTTCCGCAACGTTTGGATAAGAAGTACTCAGTAGAAACTGAAGTTAGACTTATACTCCAAAGAAATTCCATTAACTAGTCAAAAATACAGGGACTTACAATCTCTCAATCCATTATTACCGAAGGATTATCATTCTTTTTATGAAAATTTAAAATACGTTAATGAGAAATAAAAATTATATTTTTTTACACCTTTAAATATTATCTATTGGCAATGATGAAAGATAATATTTTGTAATTTTATAATTCTATTAGAAAAGCCAATTAAAGTGATTAAAAGTATTATTAAAACTATGTGATACTAATACTATAATACTAGAATTAAGACAAAAAGTGTATCTCAAGTTAAAAAAGTACTATATTTCAGTAATTAAAAACAAACATTATTAAAAAATTTAATAATAATATTTTTATTTGATAAAGAATAATTAAAAAAGTTGATCTGTTCTTAAAATAAAATAATTAAAACAATTTTATTCATGTACTCTTATTTGAAAAAGATATTACGCAATCACGTATGTTACGATTTTTTCCCTACGACAAACACGTATCTCAGAAAAAAAAAGAAAAAATAATGATTAAATTTTTTTAATACTATATTTAACTCAAAAATTTGGCAAAAGATTGAATATTTTTAAAATTAAAAAAAAAATGTTAAAAATAATTAAAAATTTCATTATAAAACGTTTTTTGTCTTTCCTGGAAAGTGGTGGTTTCTGAGATACGAGGTTGCGTCAGAAAACCATCGAAATCAGACTTCAAAGGGCTTAGACACTTTTACCGTTAAAACAGAACTTAAATTTTGACTTGGCGCACTTTTACCGTTAAAACGGAACTTAAATTTCGACTCGGGATAACTCCACGAACACAATCTGTGTTTGACTCAGTCTATCGTTTTTATTTTACTAGAGACTACTGAAACGCCATCTGATGCCGTGATAGTAATTTATTTTTTTATCGTTCATGTGAATTCATACACTAAAAACAACGATCAGTCCTAACCCTTATTTATTTATGTCGCAGAGCAACTGTGTTAAACGCAAATAAAAGTGTAATTAAAATAAAAATTATTTATTATATTCCTCTCAAATTCAATTTCCAGAGCAGTAGTTGTAAAAAGTATTGTATGCTACAGGTGGGATAAATAACAAATATGACAGTCGTGATTACGACATTCGCTGTAAGGTTTATGGGGCATTCGTATGAAGACGAGTGTGGTAGATGTCGCTACGAGCCGTAGGCGAGCAACAACACGACTGTCCGATTATTTGCTACTTATCCCACATGTAGCATAAATAACTATTCTTTTAGGTGCAAATCTTCATTCTTTAACAATAAATACACAAAAGCCCATGAAACACTATAGTGATTGTTTGGACATGATAATTTGTGAGACTCCATCGGTGCAATGTTATTTGGGTAGATGTAACAACTGTCTAGGGGTAGATAAGTTGAGTAACACTCTACTAACATGTTTTGCGAATCAGGAGATCGAGAATATTACGTATAAGTATTGGATATCAAAACCGAGAAGTAGTTTGGAAACTTTTTTCAAGCCGACAGAAGAATTTGTTGAAAACTTTTGTAGTGAACTAAAAGTTCTTTTACCTCACTCATTTATTGCTAAAGAACAAGCCAAATTTTTGAAAACATTGAAAGAAATACTGAAATCAAATGACTTTGTCATTATTTGTGATTTTGCAGAGAATTATGCGTTCATAGTACAAAATGCAGCATCTGGTTTTCACTGGAATAATAACTAGGCAACAGTTTTTCCGGTTGTTATTTATAACAAAGTAAATGATGATCTTGAACACAAAAGTTTAGTAAGTATTTCAGATTGTAATAATCACGATGCCGTTGCTGTTCATGTTTTCATCAAATTAATAACTGATTATGTAAAAAGTCTTCCTGAACGCTGTAACAAGATTTATTATTTTTCTGATGGGGATTACTATAAAACATTCTCTTTTCTTATCTAAGAGTCTGTTACTTCAATGATTAACAATCTTTCAATAAGGTAAAAACCCCAATATATGATCATGTACCAGTATATGATCACTCCATGTATTTGTATACCTATATTTGTGAATATAGATCATAATAACATGATCATATATTGGGGCTTTTACCTTAAATAGTATTTTGCGAATGAAATAATAGGAACTTAAAAAAAATTTAATTTTACAATAGTTGTTAGTTTTGTCAAGTTCATAAATAGTTAGCCGGGCCCTCCAGCAATATATAGTTCCATATACGAAACAAAAATAATTCTATCAAAATTTGAGCTTTTAGTTCTGATTCTACCTCTATTATTTTTTTAATTTTAAAGGAATTATAAATTTTAAAGCAACGAAGTACACTGAGAAAAAAAAATACTTTTACTCAATTAACAATTTCTCGGTTCAAGAAACTCGCTTACGATCAAATATTCTATTATTATTAATTATCAATTTCTGAAGAGAAGAGCATCAATATTCGATCGTAAAAATAATAATTAAATCAATATTTATCTTTGGATAATAGATAAACAAAAGAATAGCTTTATTTAAATTAAGTAAAAATTATTTCAATCAATTTAACAATTTCTTGAGCTAAGAATAATTATTCTTGAAAATTTTCAAGAACATAAATTCTTGTATCAAGAAAATTTTCTTAATAAAAGTATTTTTTTTTCTCAGTGTACCTTAACAATATCGTAGAATTATTTTTGCGATTTCATGTATGCATAGATAATTTTATAAATCTACATATAGAGACCATTATTACGTATATATTGATGATAATTAATAAATTAGATAAAAAATTTTGTTCACTACAAACCGATCATGTTGAAACGGGTTTTTATGCCGCTCAATTGGCCCCTTAAATTAAATTAAACAAAACAATAAACTAAACAAAATTGAAATCTAATATTAATAAATAAAAGGGCGCCACCAGGATTTTTAATCACAGTTCCTGGAACCGGAACCAGAACTGAGCTTATCTTACAGAGAGAGAGAGAGAGAGAGAGTGGAGGACGGTGATCTGAAATAAATAAATTCTTAATTAACAATATCCGGAATTTATTGATAACAACAATTTAACAAAGTTATACACTCTCACACTCACACTATAATCAACTTAAAACTACAGCCTAACTGTCGGCTGACCAGATCCAAAGTTTACTCTGCACAAGGAACGCGCTGTGTGACAGAGGTCGTCTATAGCCTAACTGGCGGCTATCCAGTGCCAAAAACTAATACCTAACCACCCGACAAGTCACCCTATACAAAGAACGCGCTGTGCACGAGGGCTCGTCACAACACCGGGCTAAAGAAGCCTCGGCCTAGTGAACGCAACGTAAACCAAGACTATCTGCAGCTAATTCTCATAACCCGTACAAATTTCCACACACATAACTCACGCGTCTTCACACACACACACAGAATTTACTTTTATTTTTATTTATAAAAATGATTAACGAAAATTAATTCCAGAAAAATTATTACATTAATTTTTAACTAAAAGAATTTCAGTCATCAGCTAGCAATTAAATTATAAAATATTTCCACGACTAATAAATTAGTTCTTAAAAATTTAAACTAAAATCCGATGCTGAATTTATTCCAAATCAATCACGAGTTTAATACTCAACATTAAATATATTTTTAAGAACATTCGACGTAAAAATTTATTCAAATTCAACTCGTAATTTTATTATTAATTATAGAAATAATTCTTATAAAATTCATCAATTAATTTTAACTAAAAATTTCCGGACTTGATATCCACGCTGTTAAATAAATTCTAAGAATTTTATCAAATAATGATATTAAATTAATAAAAATAAATTCCAGAACTTAAGTTCAACATATAAAAAAATAAACACGTGGAATTTTCTGGCTAAATGAATAATTAATAAATAATTTATCTCAATATAAAAAATAAATTAACAAAAAATTATCCACGGGTAAATCAGTCTTAAATGCGCCAAAATCTCAGTAAACCAATTCTAAATAAATGATGTAATGTTAAATAATTATTTCCTTGTAATAATTAATATTAATAAATAATAATTTAATTGTTCGTAATAAATTATCGAGTAAAATAATCGACAAGAATTTGCGCGTTCAAAATGGACGCCTACAGTCGTTAGTGTGGAGTAAAGTTTGACCTTGGGTACGTATTAACTGCGTTGTACTATTAAACCGACGCTTGACTGGACCGTGAGAAGACAAAGGAAATTTCTCGAAGAATTTATTATTCGTTTTTTATTTTATTAAATAAAATAAATGCAACTAAAACCGATTTTTCAAATGTTCAGGAATTATTAATAATTGATCCAGTAAATTAATTTTTATCAAATAAATTCTCACGACAATTTACACCACAAGGTCCTTGAGCAGTCCTCGGGTAAAAATCCCCTTGAGGGACGCTCAACACCAACTAACGAATATGAATCAATTGTAATTAAATAATTACTGAATTATTACGAATTAAATAATTAATGAACAATTAATCAGAGGAGAAGTAAACCGAGTATAAATACCGCGGTCCACTCCTAGCCCACAGAGTAATTATTGATACCTTTTTAAATATACAACGATCTAACTCACTACTGGAGATTGAAGTCCTAGATGTTGTTGGCTTCTGTTGATAGGTAACTACTTCGAGGATCGGTCCCTCTTGATTTCTGTGGCACACTGTCTGGCGGTTACACTACTTCTCCCTATCACAACGCATGGCTCACCTATATAATAACCCCCAAACTACCCCCTCCTACTCTCACTTTAGGCCCGAAGATCGAGATGCGCCGGTGCTGCGTCGAACAGTTATCGATCTCTGGTGACTTATCGATTCAGGGTAATTTTACCCTGTTACAATGTATATGATTTTCATTATTTGTAGTTATAACAAAGTCTGCTCTTCAAGTAAGTCTCTTAGGTAAACAGCTAGTGAATTAGTCTTTCAAGCGTCAGGTCCACGGTTCGATTCCCACACGCGCCGATTTTTAGTAGATTTCATAGAAATCTAACTATTGCAATGGTCTTTATGACGGAACTTTTGAAAAATTTTACTATATTCCGACTTAACTCGACGAGCTGAGTCAGAAAATACACATGGTTCAAAAGTTTATATATATATAAAAATAAATTGCTGTGCGTTAGTCTCGCTAAAACTCAAAAACGGCTGGACCGATTTTTAAAAATTTTTTTTTCATTTTGTTCGTTATAGTTCAGAGATGGTTAAGAAAAATAAAAATTTTTGAAAAACTCGGAAGTTCAGCTAAAAAAATAAAAAAAAAAAAAGTTAATTGCTGTGCGTTCGTCTCACTAAAACTCAAAAAAGGCTGGACCGATTTTCAAAATTGTTTTTTTTGTTTTGTTTGCTAGTTCAGAGATAATTCAGAAAATAAATTTTTTTGGAAAACCCAACAATTTAGCTAAAAAAATCATTATCATCAATCATCATCAAATAATAAAAAAATATAAAAATAAATTGCTGTGCGTTAGTCTCGCCAAAACTCAAAAACGGGTGGACCGATTGAAAAATTTTTTTTTGTTTTGTTCGCTATAGTTAAGAGATGATTTAAAAAAAAATAAGGAAAACGGTTGACCCTGAAGGCCATCCGTGCAACTTCCCGCTAATTCCATACCTAGGCGCTTAAAATTGCACTTATGACGTTTTTGAGCTCTTCGAGCTCAAAAATACGATTTAAATGTTATTTTGAGCTCTCCGAGCTAAAGGAGACAGCTTTCCTATGCTTTTGAATTCTTTGAGTTCAAAAATTTTATCAAAGTTCGATGAAACACGATTTTTAAATTTTCAAACTGCTATAACTTTTGAATGAACTAATCGATTTTTACGCATTTGGCAGCAATAGATAAAGTTTTTTAAGCTCTATGAATAATTCAGAACATAAAAATTGTTCTGATAAAACATTTCGGAGTTATTATAAAAAAACACTTTTTTCGATTTTTTTCGACAATGATATCTCACGAACGCTTATGAGTTTTTGAGGTCGATCGTTTCAGCCAATTCGGAGATATTTGAAAAAAATGAAAAAAAAAAACAAATTTTTTTTTCACTTTTTTTGCGATTTCTCGAAATCTACAGGTCCGAATAGGTTCCGACTTTCAGGAAATCTAAGTTTGGCGAAGACCTTTCGAATGACATTAACTGCGATCAAATCGGTCAAGCCGTTCAGAAGTTATAAGAGGTTTGTACACACACACACACACACACACACACACACACACACACACACACACACACACACACACACACACACACACACACACACACACACACACACACACACACACACACACACACACCCACACATACAGACGTACGGGCATCATCGTAAAAATAGTCAGGAAAGCTTTTTACGGCTTCAAAACGTCGAGATCTGTTGTAACCTCGATTTTTTCAAAACGTGTTGAAAACAATAACTTCCCGATTTTTTGAAAATTTCCGATTTTCTTAGCGGGAAGTTAAAAATTTTTGAAAAACGCCAAAGTTCAGCTAAAAAAATCAAAAATTATTAATTTTGTGTTGGAATCGCTATTGTTACGCTTGAGCCTCAAGGCTGCAAGAGAGTACCAAAATTGTTCGATATATAGGAAGATATGTACATGTATACTGCAGAGTTGTACTATTTACCTATTCATTTTGTCGGACATAACCACAAATCTCAAGAAGAAACGCAAGAAAAATGTTTGTCATTACTTTTGTTTTGTTCGTGTTTATTTTTGTAATGTTTATATCTATCTATCAATTGGGTATTCCATACCAAATCGACCACTTTTGAACCCGACCCCTTTAGATTTAGCCGAAACTTTACGATTCTTTTCTACCCTTCAAAAGACATTTTTGAGAATTTTTTCAAATTTTTTCATCCAACCCAAAAAAAGTTATGAATTTAAAAAAAAAATGGCTTTTTTATTTTCAAATAGCCATAAATTTTTTAGGCATTGACCTTTGGGTACCTTTTTCTTTTAATAAATTTTTGTTTTTGAATGAACTTTTAGAAAAAAAACGCAATAAAAATTAAATATGTTCAATTCGATAAAAAATAATCGGTTTTTTTTAAGCACAGAAGAATATATGGCGAGGCTTTCGCTTACCTCCGAAGAGGCCGTTTCCTGGGCTCAAAAGAGCTATACATGCACGTATATTTGTCCTACCCCCACTATAGCGAGAACACAGCCCAGTTCGCGGACAAGGAAAAACCGCCGCTCTCTTGTGTTTATATTCATTGAACAGCTGCAAGAGTTGCGTATAATTGTAAGTGTGTGCAACTCTCATCGACTCCTCTGGCAACTTATTCCCTGTAGGCACATCGAGATGTACCTACAGGATATGAGCAGTGTCCAGCGGGGACCACGGGGAGGCGGAGTCGATTGAAGACCATGTTGTTTGTGTGATGTGTTGTGTGTAAAGTATGATTTTACGTGTAAGTGTTTGCGTGTGTAGGGTGCCCGGGCACTTGTGTTATTTGTGGTCATTTTCCCTAACTTATTCTACGGCAGTCATCCAAAGCTTTATACTGTCCTCACAATTGTGTGGAGCATATCGCTTGTGCCTAGGCGCTCCGACTCTACCTAGGTGGATGTCTGTTGAGTCTCGTCCCTAGTCGCGTTTTCGTTAGCTAGTTGGGTTTGGAGTTTGCAGCACATTACTACTTTACTGAAACCTTTTAAAAGCTTGAAGTTACTTTGGGATGTGGCAATCGCACGCGCAACGCTCGCCCACTCCGCGTTCCCACCCCATATGTCCTTGAGCACCTCACGTTGAGGCTCGTACTCATGGCATTCAAGCATTAAGTACTCCACGTTGTCGACCCTTTCTCCTAACCCATTCTCCCTACACTCGTCGCAGAATCTATTATCCGTATCTTCGTACTTGTATTGGTATTCTCTAAAGCAACCGTGGCCGGTTAGGATTTGGGTCAGCCAGAAGTTAGGGCTGATCCATTTGTTTGTTAGACGCTCTGCTACGTCTGGAAATAAGACTATAGTTTCACGGCCGTTCTCTGATGTATCCCATTGTTCTTGCTACTGACGTATAGTTTCAGTTCTAAGGGTGACAAGGCGATCCTCCGCATCTGGCTGCACGGTGACGTTTCCAAAGGTAGCCTGTTTGCCGATACGGAGGTTGTATCGCGCGCACCGTTCGTCTATTACGAGCTGAATGGGCACTGCACCCGCGACTACGCAAATCCCGTCAAGCGAAACTGTCCTGTAGGCAGTAGTTGTTGTTATTAGCACTTGATGCTGAAGTGCTCGAAGATGTCTCCAGTCCTCCCTATCGCAACGGTCACTCCAAGCTGCCGCCGCATATGTGACGACAGGCATAAGGAAACCCTTGTATATGGTGGACATAGCTGGGTATCGCAATCCCCATTCTGCCCGCGCAATACGCCGCATGCGTCCGAATACCCTACTTAGTTTCGCGCGCCTTGTTTTAATGTGATTTTTCACTTTGAGGCCCTCGTCGAAGTGTACCCCTAAGTATCTAACGCTTGATTTAAATTTGACTTTGGAGTCTCTTATCATTATTTTTGGCGGTTTGTTATCGTATTTGAGCTTTCTCTGTCGTCCTTTTGCTTCATAGGGGTACGGGCTCTTTTTGTCCTTACGTGGACCGCGATGTACAAATTCGTTCTTGAGGAAGATGGCTTCAGTCTTCGACTTCGACAGCTCGAGCTTTGCGGAACAGCACCATTCCAGTATCTTATCTACTACTACTTGACTATTACGCTCTATTTCTTTTCTTGAAGAGCCATCTACTAAGACGAGCAAATCGTCAGCAAACGCAACAAATTTCTTTCCGTGTTCTGTCAGTTCGAGTTTCTTGAGGAGATCGTCGAACATAATGTTCCAAAATAATGGTCCTAGCACAGATCCTTGAGGGCACCCTCGCGTCAGCGTTTTCGATTCGCTACCAAAACCCCATGACAGCGCGACCGATCTGTCCTCAAAGTAATTCCGAATTACCGCGTAAATGTTGCTAGGGCAGCCTCTGGCCTTGAGGCCCTCGAGTACTAACGGCCATCACACGTTGTCAAAAGCGCCAGAGATATCGAAGAGAAGTCCGACCACCAGTCTCTTCTCTAAAGAGTCTACAAATCGGCGCATCTCCACAATTGCATCTTCCATCGTCTTTTTGGCTGTGAACCCAAACTGTCGGCTCGAAATGTTCCCCTCCGCTAAGACTGTGGTAGTAAGTCGCTCATTGATGAGCTTCTCGAACACCTTACCTAAACCCGAAAGGAGGCAAATTGGCCGATAAGATTTAGGGTCATTTGCGTTTTTGTCGCTGCTTTTAACTAACATTATGATTGCCCCCTTCTTCCACTATTTTGTGAATGCTCCTAGCGCCAAGCAAGCATTATATAACTTTAAAAACTGTTCGCGAAGGATAACCCCTGCGCGTTTAACTACCTCGTTTTCTATTAAGTCCGGCCCCGGGGCCTTCTTGTTTTTCAGTGTTTTTAAGACCTTGTCCAGTTCACGCGGGGTGAACGGTTCGGCGTCCGCGGTGTCAGGTAGTAAAATTGTGTTGGCTTTAATCTTTTCCTGATCGGGGGTTTCGTTGTCCTGGTCATCGTCTACAATATGCGTCTCGAGAAAACACCTGGCTGTTTCCTTAAAGTTTTCCGTGGATGCTCCGTTACGATTTAGCGTGCGCACTGCACTTTTGACTCTAACTTTTTCTGCGCAGGTTCAGTAAATAGGACCCCACTTTTCTTGATTACCTTTCTTCGTAACGAAGTCCCGCCAGCTGCTTTCCCTCGTCCGCTTTATGTCTGTCGAGTATTGTTTTCGTAGTGTTCTGTATTTGACGCTTAGGGTATTTTTAGCTAATTCGTCCCTTTCCCTTCGATATACCCGTCTGGCTTAGTACACCAGCTTCTTCGCGCGTGTTAATTTCCTGGTCCACCATGGGTATGATTTTACATGGGTTTTCCTACGTGGGATCGCGGCTTCGCAAGCTTCTAAGATTGATTTGCCAAGTGCAGAAGCATACCTTTCCACGTCCTCAACCGATTCCACTCCAAGGCCATCAAGGTTTGTGCATGCACACGAGAAAAGGATTTCGTCAAACTTTTCCCAATTGGCCAACGTTAAGTTGAACCTCTTGGGGTCTGCCTGTGCGTCATCCTTCTCCCCCGACTGAGCTCCTAGAGTGATCTCGATCGGGTAGTGGTCAGTATTCTGCACCCAACTTCTCTTAATGGACCAGCTAAGAATGCTACTCACCAGTTTAGGCGTGATGAGTGTCACATCGATATACGAACTCCCGTTAGTTGATTCAAACGTCGGACCCTCCCTCGCGTCGTTGATTATCTCTAACTCGTGTGCGTCAATAAATTGCTCTAACTTTTCGCCACGCGCGTCGTCAGTCTCGGATCCCTATCTCTCGGATTTCGCGTTCACGTCCATTGATATTAATACCCTTTTCCCTCTCAGTGCTCGGACCACTTTCTCTAAGTGCTTTAAATGCATGTCTATTTCGTCTTTGTACTGGAAATATGCCGAGACTACGAAGAACGATGTGTCAGGTCCTATGATCTGAGCGTATACGTAGTGAGTTGTACTAAGTTGTGATAAAACCAGCAACTGGTATTTTGGATTTGTTAAGCAAATGGCCGCGTATGGCCTAGACCTGGTTTTGTCAGCAACTTGTATGCCGCAACCGAAACTAGGTATTTTGAAACTATTATTACTATGTGCTGCGTATGGCTCTTGTAGAAGGAGAACATCAATACGTTTTTCCTCCCACAACTGACTCGCCTCCAGGGTCCCAGCTCTGTCGTTCCGCAAATTCGCCTGCAAAACTCGAAAACCTTCAACCCCCATTCCCCGGGTCGCGTGCGGAGACTTTTTATTTGACCTAACGCCCGGCGCGAGCCCACCTAAGTTTGCCGAGTTCGCGGACCCTCTGAGGGTATTTTTAGTTGTCCCTAAGCATCTTCGCCGGTCGATGCTTCGCGAGCAAGATTCGGAAACCCCCCTTCTACTTGGATTTACCTCTTCTAAGTTCAATCGCGTGAGTTTAACTAAACAGGGTCGCGTAGCTAGAGGCATTAGCTGTTTTATACGTAATGCTTCCGCGAGCTTACACGAACGCGATCGCGATACCGAATTCGCGGGCCGGCGATGAACGAGAACGTCAGATAGCAGCTCGTTCGGAGAAACGCGGTTGGCTATTCTGGCGCTCCGTCGAACGGTCGAAAGAGTTTGGTGACCACCGAACGTGGGTGCGTCACCTATCCGAGGCTTTGCCGTATTTTCCTGACCGATTTATTTAAGTTGTAGGAGCTTGTAACACCTACAATCGAAAGCGCAGGGGCAATTTTTGGTTTGGGGTAACGCATCGAGGGATGCCTTTCAATGTTACCTTACTTATGGCGGGACCCACGGAAAGGAAATTGCTTGCTTAACTATGTTCTCTTAAGTTTGTCCTCACTCCCTTAAGAGAGTCATAGTTACTTCCGCCTTTTTTTTTTTTTTTCTAAGCACAATCGTTATTTTTTCGAAGTTGGTGACTTTTTGTTTTTAATTTTTTTTCTCAAAAAAAGACTTCAATCAATTTGACAACTATTTCCGCTCATCCCGGGCAGGGCCGATTTTTTTTAATATTTTTTAAAAAAAAAAAAAAAAATTTTTATTTTCGAAAATTTGACAATTTTTTTTTCAATTAAATAAAAAAAAAAAATAGGAAAACGGTTGACCCTGAAGGCCATCCTTGCAACTTTCTGCTAATTCCATATCTGGCCGCTTAAAATCGCAATTATGCCGTTTTTGGATTGAACAAATAAATTTCAAAAAATTCTCAAAAATGTTTTTCAAAAGATAGAAAAGAATGATAAAGTTTCAGCTAAATTTAAAGGGGTCGAGTTCAAATGTGGTCGCCTTGGCATGGAATACCCCATGTATAAAAATGAATAGCTGTGCGTTAGTCTCGCTAAGACTCAAAAACGACTGGACCGATTGTAATAATTTTTTTTTTATTTTGTACGTCATCAGGTATAGTTAGACGGTGGTTTAGAAAAAAAAATAAAAAGTTGAAAAAAAAAATCCTAAATATTAAGAAATCAAAAATATCAAGAAACATCAATTGTTTTCTGCTTCACAGCAGTATTTCATTTGTCACCTACATAAGTCTATCTATATATATATATATATATATATATATATATATATATATATATATATATATATATATATATATATATATATATATAGATAAAAATGAATAGCTGTGCCTTAATCTCGCTATAGTTTAGGGATGTTTTCGAAAGAAATAAATTTTTGAAAAAACCGAAAGTTTAGCTAAGGAAATCAACAGATCTAAAATTGTTAAACGTCTATCTTCTGTATGTATGGACAAAAAAAAATTTCATAAATTCAGTGTTCATTTTTTAGGATCTTGATTTTCAGGCGATAATGAGAAGCGAGTTTCATTTAATAACTTGACAAAATTCTAACCGCGCTTCATGCAGCCAGTATTTATTATTTATCGAAGTAGATTAGAGTTTAGATTGATAATCGTTGTTCGGAAGGTGTTTTAAAATATATTGTTGGTGATACGAAGTTCACCGGGTCAGCTAGTATATATATATATATATATATATATATATATATATATATATATATATATATATATATATAAATATATATACTAGCTGTTACCCGCCCGCTCCGCTGGGCGCTTTATAGAATTGTATTTTTAGATCTAGCTTTGAAATTTAATTGGAAGATTGTTTTGATTTGCACAGATTCCAAATTCCATCAAATTGGTCTGTATATTTTGTCCACATGATTATTCTAGCTAAAATTCATTGTAACTGTCAATGTGCAATCACTATAACATTCTCGTGGCTTTCTTCCAAAAATGAATATTAATTGACACAAAGAAAAAAAATTTTAAATGAGCATTGTAAGTTTTAGTTAAAGTAATTGCAGGTCTCATAAGTGAAGTTGAAATCTGACTAGCTTAAATTGTGACGAATTTCGCTGTTAATTAAAATTTCTTCCGTAACATCAATTATACATAGAAAATTATTTGTACTTGTTTTTTACGAATTTTCTTAAAATGAGTAGCCAAATTTTTTTTCTATATCTCATGTGTTTAGAAAATGCAATGCTTTTAATCTGTTACATTTTCGCGATCCCGTAATAAGAACAATTCATCGGTTATGTGATCAGCAAAAAAAAATGTATGTAAAATTCTTAGTCGACTTTTTTGCCGCTGCCAAAGAGACGATTGTTGTAAGAAAATATCACTATTACGGAAGAAAAATATTTAAATCCGTTGACCTTGGAGGCCATCCCGGTATTTGCCTGTTTCTCTTCAGATTCTATCAAATTTTATATTTGTAGGAACTGTATTTAAAGAATATGAATTTTTTGACAATTATTACTCCCGCACTTCTATGTGGGGGAGGAATTTCGTAAGATCCTATTCGAGATAATTTCTACATTATAAATAAAAGATTTCAACAAAACTTCGAGTCTATAAAAACTATCGATTGGAAATGAGAAATTTTCATTGTTAACGCCCCCACCATCCCTTTTGGGGTTAGAATTCGAGAAAATCCATTCTCAGCTGAACTTGACATCATACACGAAGATTCCTACCAAATTTAGAATCTGCAGGAGTTACAGTTTGGAAATTTAAATTTTAGATTTCAACACCCACCCCCGTGTTATGTCCACCCTCATTTTTTTTCTTTCTTTAAATTTAAATCACCCGCGCAGATGGAAGATTTTTCCATGCGCGAAAGCCACAATAAAATAGAAGCTACGCGACTGCTGGTTAACTAGCGGAGACTTCTGCAACCTCAGCACCGCGAGTATTTAAAAAGGCGACCAACAGCCAACGCGTAGTCTTAGTTGGTTAATTCGACTTCCGCGTTTAACTGACGGGCCCGTGCCTTGTAGAGTCCTTTGCTTTAATTTACTCCGCACTTAGAGGAAGTTTGGACGCGGTTTAACCGGCAGGCCACGTATTAGTCGTTAATATTGTCTACGAGTCGGGATTCTCAAAGTTCTAATTTGCCCTGCACTTAGGCGAGAGCTCGGTCAGTAGATAAAATTTAGAGAGTCAAAATCTCAAAGTCTTAATTTGCCCTGCACTTAGGCGAGATTTTGATCAATAAGAAAATCTAGAGAACCGGATTCTCAAAGTTCTAATTTGCCCTGCACTTAGGCGAGAGTTCGGTCAATAAGTAACTTAAGATCTTTTAAAGCTAAATTTGCGCACTTTATCCTACGAGGCACTGGAGGACGTTAGCTTAAATTCAAATAAAATTCATTATAATAATTTCGACTAAATAAAATTTGTGAAAGTGTAAAAGTTTTGGTGTTAATTAAAATAAATCTTAAAAAGAAGTGAAATCTGTTTTAAATAAATTCATTTCATAAAAATAAGAAGCCCTTAAAATAAGCAGCCCAAATCCATCCACATCCATCCGCTGCAAGGAACAACCGGAGGGCCCATTCAAGGAAAAGGCGCTAACAGCAGCCCCGGGATCACGGATCCGGTAATCAGAAATAATCCTGCAAGTAGTAAGTACATCTATACTCAATAAAAATCCGTGCTCAGTCTCAAACGAAGGCGTGGTAAATTCGTCCGTTCGAAAACGTCCCACATAAATGATTAAACAACGGAATTAAAACCTCCGTTGCGTATTCTTTAATTCGTTAGTCCAAACCTCCACCGTTTACGCTACCACTTAAACGCCCTTGGACATAACATAAAGAACACTGGTGGCAGCGGTTGGGATTTCGAGTACGAAATTATTTAACTTTTGTTTGAAAAAATTTATAATCTTTAAATATTTCCTCTTTTTCTTTTAAATCTATCTCTTATTAAAATCAAGTAAATTCCACTGTTAAGTAAACTCTAGTTTTGACAGTTTAAGAATCTCTTTCTTAAAACCTAAAATTATCATTCTTTTATTCTTAAATTTTATAAATTTTCAAGTCTCATTTAAAATTCTTAAAATTTTTTTATATATATACCATCAACTCCAGAAATTCTAATTTTCGTTTAACATTTTTTTTTGTTCACATCAAAGTTTTTCTTATAATTTGCTAAAGAATTTTCTTTTCATTTATTTAAAGGAGTTATAAGATTTAAAATAAAATCATTTCTTTTTATTATCTTTTTCACCTTCTATTATAACTTTCTTCTCTTAGTCTAAATAATAGAATAAAGATTAGCTGACGTTTCTTTATTCGAGGTGCGGCTCGCATCACGCGGACTCGCACGTGTATCTCTTGTCAGCAGAAATATTGTACGTCCATTTAAAGAATTCTTTTGCTAATTAAGCAGTTTTACGGGTATTATTTTTAAATTATATTATTCAAATTTTATTTATAGAAGTTTATTTTTTTTGTCCCTCATCACTAGTTAACAAGGACTTATTTTGGCAAAAAAAAAATAAATTTATTTTGAACCTTTACATTTATACTTACATACTACGAGAAGGGTGCTTTAAATTTAGCACCTTCTCTTATACAAAAGCTTCCCAGTTCTGGAAAGGTGCTTAAAAAGCACTTTCTTTAGCTGAGAAAATTTTCACGAAACTCAACTCTTGGAAAGGGTGCTTTGAATTTAGCACCTCCCCTTGATCACACCGTTACTTGGCTAAAAATAAATTTTTACCAAAATAAGAAAGAATATTTAATAATTTGAAAAATTTTTATGATTTTTTTGGTTTTCTCCCTCTTCGTAATTTCTGTTGACTCGAGATGCTACAATGGGAATAACAAGACATTTTTTGTATATAAAATTTTTTTTTGAACTCTTACATTATTTCATTATATTAAATTCTGCTAACTAAGCAAAAAATTAAATTTCACTTCGAGTCACCAGTTGATACATTAGCGTAATTTGACTCCAATCTTATGTGAACCTTTTTATATTTTTAATTAATAATAAAATTAAAAGATTCTTTTTGCTGGAAATTAGGGATTGGTCAAGCTGTTAGAATTCCCTTTCAAATTTTTTATTAGTACCTTTGCTGACATAAAAATTTTTTTTTCTTTAAAAAAAAAAAACGAAAAAAAAAAAAATTTTTTTTTATATTTTGTCGCCTTTTTTTTTTAACATTAAATTCGCTGACAAATAATAAAAATTCCTTTTTCATTACTGTCTGATTAAAATATTCGATTCTTCTTTTATTACTATCTCGAAATTGCTTATAGTAAACACACGTTTTTCAACTCTTCCGTGTCTATCCGTCCGTACTCAACATACTGCAACTCTATACACACGATAACTAATCTTTTTATCCGGTGTATTGTACTCTACAGCTGTGATCTACTTACCTAGTGACCGATAAAAATACATCGCGATTTAAATCATATAAAATTCGATTTTTTTATTTTCCTTTATTTCGAGTTCTTTGAGCGAAAACTTTCTTCTTAACCTTCGTCTAAATTCAAATTTACCTAGAATAGTTAAATTTTACCTCAGGTTAGACCACCCTAGGATCGTGGAACTCTTCGAGGACGAAGAAGGAACGTTTTTCGTCCCTTGTTCAAACGATTTTCCGTTTGGAATCATGGCTAGAAGAACTTTCCGTATCGACGTCTCTATAAACGAGGAACTTCTTAAAACTCAAATACAAACATTGGCCAAAGAGCTACACGATGCCCTCCCCTATTTTAACGGAGAAGGGCCAAACGCAGTAAAAGACTTTGAATTGTTTGATGGGATAGTAAGAAATTGGCTACCGAGCATCCCAGCAGACAACCAAGACTTCTTCGCCCGTCGTATAGCCCAAAAACTATATGGACGAGCCAAGAGATTGGTTGAACATGTCGAATTAGGCTCGGTAGAAGATATCTCACTAGTCCTAGGTCGAAAACTCAAAAGAGGCGACCCATATATCATGTGGCAGAAAAATCTAGCTGCTGCGACTCCAAAAGATACGGAAAATATTGAAGATTTCTACTACCGGTTAAGTGAGATGGACTCCCATCCTCGTAAGATAACGAGGACTCCCAGCAATTACCGGCAGTATCCAATGAGTCAATATCGGAATTATCAGAATCAATACCCTCGATCAATTCTGCAAAATTCCCAGAAGCAAGTCTTAGAACATCAATCGACTATGACGGAACCAACGTTTCTACCGAGACTGGAAC
The DNA here is from genome assembly GCF_020080835.1 of Cotesia glomerata. Taxonomy (NCBI): domain Eukaryota; kingdom Metazoa; phylum Arthropoda; class Insecta; order Hymenoptera; family Braconidae; genus Cotesia; species Cotesia glomerata. Next base: position 14,358,277 of record NC_058163.1, read on the forward strand.
AACAATCAATCCAGATCAACTCGACGTCATCAGCAGAACAGCAGAACCCTCAATTGATGACCGCAGGAGAGCTACGAGCCCAGGCGAGAACGAACCAAAGTGTCTAACTACAGGAAGAGGCCCTACAGTCCATCTACAAAGCCCAGCACTTCGAAAAGGCAGAGTAAACGCCCTTCTCGACACCGGTTCCGACCTTAACTTACTCTGCATCGAAGAACTATGCGACGAAGTCCTCTGTAACATCGAAAATACAGGAGTAGTTGGAGGTATTGCTACGAGCTCAATGCCTATAACCGGTTCTATCAGTCTAAAAATATTCGGAGTTAAAATCACGTTCCATCTCGTACCAAAACCACCCGGCGGTTATAGAGCTATCCTCGGAAATGAATTTTTTATTCAAAATCGTGTAACCATCTTGTTTTACTGGAATACTCTAGTAATGAAAAACAGACCTATTCAACCAATACCGATCATCAACTCACGAAAGTTCCCCGAGCAAAAGATCCTCGCTCTAGGAACCGGGCCAAAGGTATATATCTCGTGCAATCTGCTCCTAGGTAATTACCAGCGATTCCTCATTGATACAGGGGGGGATGTATGCCTCATCAATGTATCCGCTTTAAAACCCAAAACGATTATCGACACTGGAAAAGCTAGGAAATTCCGAGGTCTCAGCGACAGTACTTTTGAGACCCTAGGAGTAGTTAAATTAAAAATTCTCAATATCGAAGTCGAATTTCAAGTTTGTCGGGAGGATTTACCATTCTCCGGAGTGGGAATCCTGGGAAACAATTTCCTTAAAACCGAAAAAGCTGAAATCTCTTATGACAATCAAACTTTGGTTTTGTTATCTTCTCCAACAAAAACAACCTCCTTTAGCCTTGAAACAAAGCCTTCTTCACGGTATACATTACCACCTCGTATGAAAATAGTAGTGGCAATACCAGTCCAAGACTTCGAGAAGAATGAGGGATATCTCCCTCGAATGAACCTTCCGGACGGAGTCTTTGGAGGAGAGGCCGTTGTCAAGGTAGAGAATGGGTATGCCACGTGTATGGTCATTAATCTTAATTCAAATCCAGTCGACATAATCGGACCCCAAGCACTCGAAGATTTCGAGTTCAGTAACCCTAGTTCAGACGGCGACGAGTCCGATGACCCCTCCATCAAAAATTCTAGTCGTATAGCCAATACGGAAGTACGTATTAAGACCATACTTCAGAAAATACCCCTAGGTCATCTAAATGAAGAAGAAAAAGAACAAGTTCAAAGCCTTATAAAAAATAACCACGATGTCTTCCATCTCCATGGAGACAAGCTGGGTTGCTCGAAAAATTTCATCTGCCGGATTGAAACGACCACCAACGAACCGGTGAGAATAAGACAGTATCGATTTCCACCAGAGCATCGGGAAGAAATCGCCATGCAGGTCGAAAATCTTGAAAAACAGGGAATAATTAGAAAATCTAACTCTTCGTACAATTCACCTTTGTGGATTGTACCAAAAAAATCTAATGAACCTTCTATAAAAAAATCTAGAATGGTTATCGACTTTAGGCAACTAAATAAAATCACTAGAGGGGATGCCTATCCTTTACCTCTAATTATCGATATTTTAGACCAGTTAGGCGACGCTAATTTCTTCAGCGTCTTCGATCTCGCCATGGGTTTCCACCAGGTCCCAATGCATCCCGCAGATGCGCCAAAAACGGCATTTTCTACCCCAGATGGCCACTGGGAATATTGTTGCATGCCTTTTGGCCTAGAATGCGCTCCGTCTATATTCCAACGAATGATGGATTCCACCTTAAGCGGGTTGAAAGGGACGGAATTATTTATTTATATCGACGATTTAGTTAGCTATGGTAAAACCCTAGAAGAACATGGGGTGAGAGTTCAAAGATTATTTCATAGATTGAGAGAAGCGGGTCTCACTCTCCAACCTGAAAAATGTAAATTTCTCTGTCCGGAAGTAGATTATTTAGGCCACGTAATAACGAAAAGGGGCATAAAACCAGACCCGAAAAAGATTTCATCACTTAAAAATGCTTCACGACCTAGAAATCATATGAAAGCCAGAAAATTCATGGGACTTGCCAATTATTATCGAAGATTCATCCAAAATTTCGCTGAAAGGGCCAAGCCCATAACAGATCTTACGCGAAAAACAAAGCCTTTTATATGGACCGAAGAAGCACAAATTGCATTTAATGATATCAAAAATGTCCTCTGTGAAGACTCTTTCCTAAAATATCCAGATTTTAACAAACCCTTCATCCTAGCTGTCAGCGCGTCAGACTCGGGAATATCCGAAATTCTCAGTCAAGCGACGACAGTGGGGGACGATGACCTAGAAGGAGACGGAGAGAAAATAGTGTCATGTGTCTCACGCGTCTTTCACGACACTGAAACCCGATATACAGACGTAGAAAAACAATGCCTCGCGGTAGTATACGCGATTCAACAGTTCCGACCGTATCTCCAAAAACATTTCACTCTAATAACTAGTAGCCCTTGTATCACCTGGTAAAGAGATAGCGTAACTATAACCGAAAGACAAGCTAAGTGGCGCTCCAAATTAAGTAGATATAAATTTAACGTTGTAGTCCGCCATAAAATCACCGAGCAATACGCGGAAGGGCTCTCTTATAACCCAGAAGGGCGTTCAGAATCTCCAGAACTCGCAATAAATAATAGTACTGAAAATAACCCTCTAGCGCTACCGATTTCTGCTATACCGAAATCAAAAGGATCGGGTAAGAAACTCTCTGACTCGGAGGCGATTCAAGCGGTCAAACGCCCTGGTCGCCCTCCGAAACCTAAAAATAGACCAAGAGTCAGCAGCGCTCCTGAAGTAAGAGAGACCATTGCCTCTCGTCTTAGGAAAAGGGAGATGGGAAAAACGCGAGTCCCACCGAAAATAAATTACTACGAAACTAGCAACCTCGATATAACTTTAGAAGACTTAGAGAAGACACAGAAAACCGGAAATGAAGAACAGGGGGACGACGAAGTCTTCCTAACAGCTTCCACACCAGGACCATCCACAAGTAATCCGACTCCAGACATTGGCCAAGAGGGGGACGACGAAGCAGAGAAGGAAGATGAAGCTGAAAAGAACAACGATAAGATCGTTCCACAAAAACAACGGCGAAAAACCCAAGAACTAGTAAAAATGCTTGATGAACTCTTCAAAAGACGACCTCCAAAAGAAAATGTCTACACAGAGAGAGCACTAGAAAGGATCCGTAGAGAAGAAGCAATATCTAATTACACTCCCCAAGAGTATGCCGAAATAAAACGGACGAGCTCGGAGACCGCAAAAACAATTCGTGAGTCCTTAGACAAACACCCAACTCTCTGGCGAAGTGAAGAAGACTCGTTAAATGATGATATAATACCCGAAATTAACGTCGACGAATTTCTGAGAGATAACAGCGACCAGTTTGAAAAAGGATCAAGCAGCAATATCAGTCCAGAAGAAACCGAAGGAATCGAAGATCACAGCGAAACGGAGCCTCCCATCATCTTAAAACCTTCGACTTCGGTCGACGACATAGATACGAGAAACAAAAATAATTTAACCCCTCAGAACGTAAATCGATCACGGTTTATCGGATATTTAGGAAACGGTCCAGAACCCCGAACTCCAATCTTCGCAAGAGTCTTCATTCCTGACGAACTAGCGGCCATGGGTATCCAGTATGACCATACTAGCGGCCAAATCGTAGATGAAAACGGTAAAGTCATAAACGAAAGGGTCAAAACCGAATCGGCTAAACCCAACGACACTCTTACCGAAACGGAACAGGGACAAAATAGCGAGCAAATAAATAATAATAATAAACCGCACAGTAATTCAGAAAAGTCTAGCGATTCAGATAGAAATAAACGCGAAACAACTTGAAGCAGAAGTAATACAGTGGGGGACGACATAGGGAACCGCCGATTTGGACCACCCTTTGTCGCCTATGACCCTCCAACTTCCGACGAGGCTAAAGATATTTTTGCTGAAAGGCGCCATCGACCAAGAATATCTTCACCCTTGAGTTCAGACGAAAGTATACCGCCAAAAGGGTCCGAAATAAAAATCAAATTTTCAAACAGCCGAGACGAGCTTACTTATACCCGAGACCACTTAGTACACTTTTTAGCAGCTGATTGCGAGATAATAAAACCCGTAGCGAAGCTGCTCCGCGACTCAAAATTTATCAATGCCGACGACCTTCACGCCTCAAAACCTACAAAGGGGGACGTATTTGTCACCAAATTAGCTCGTTGTAAAATCTTCACGGTATTTATCAAAACAAAACATTTTGAAAAATTAGACCCAATCGACCTGATCGAAGGATTGAGAAATCTTCGACAGTCGATGCACAAACACGATATCCATTCACTGCGCTGTGCAAAGCAGGGAGATGAATTTGACGATTTAGATATTCAAGCTTATTTATTACACGAATTAAGAGACTGTCCAATAACAATTACCTTGTGCGAAGGGAACGTCGAGGTACCAGACGAATCCCTTCGAACAAAAATAATTGAAGAAAATCATAACAGCTTAATAGGGGGCCACAAAGGTGTAGTAAAAATGTATTGGCGTATTCGCAAAAAATATTACTGGCCGGGAATGAAAGATAAAATCTACAATTATATACGAGCATGCGAGATATGCCAGAAAAATAAACTCACGCGAATAAAGACAAAACAGCCTATGTCCATCACAGACACACCTTTTGAACCTTTCGAAAAAATTAGTATAGATACGGTAGGACCTTTACCTATGACCCTTATGACCCCTGACCCCTAACAATCCAGGATAATTTTTCCAAAGCAGCTGCGGCAGTTCCTCTCCCTGATATCAGAGCAGTAACTGTTGCAGACGCTTTATTAAATCATTATATCGCTCTTTATGGGTGCCCTCGCGTAATTCTATCAGATAAGGGCACCTCATTTACAAGCAAACTAATTCAACAGCTAGCCAAAACGCTGAAAATTCAAAGAATAACAACTTCTTCTTATTATCCCCAATCGAACGGAGCCTTGGAACGATCTCACCAGCCTTTAGTCGATTACTTACGGGCTTATGTAGATAAATTCAACAACTGGGATCGGTATGTCCCAATGGCAATGTTGAATTACAACACCACCGTGCATACAGCCACGAAATTTACACCATATGTAATTTTGTACGGAAGAAAAGCTCAGAGTCCGACTCAATTTCCGGACTTTAGTAAAATCGAATCATATAACGATTATCTAGCAGACTTAATTAGTCGAATTTCCGAAATTCAACGAATATCTGCGGAAAATATAACGAGAGCTAAACACGAGTCAAAAGTCCGATTCGACAAACATACACACCCGGCAAAATTTAATGTAGGAGACCTCATATATACTTTAAAAGAACCTAGAAAAAATAAATTAGACCTTTATTATACCGGCCCATATGAGATAGTTGAAATAAACGAAATGGGAAATTTAATAATAGAAAAAGAAAACAGGAAACGGAAAATACTCCACCCGAATAAGGCTAAACCAGCCAGCCGCGAAAAATTTGACTAAAAAGGAACCCAAGTTGTTTGTTTCAGATATATAACAGCCAATACAAGTTCGACATGAACACCGTAGTACTCCTCTTCCTGGGGCTTGGATACCTAGCATGGAGCGCAGGAGAGACGAGAATAAAACCAATGGAAGCCAACCCAGGCCTACTCTATGACCCATTCAAGAAAATATACCTTATTCGCGAAGAATGGCAACTCATTAGTTCAATTAACATCGAAAAATTGGTGAACCTGTACCCACACTCAAATCAAAGTCTATGTGAAGCCTATGGAATATGCTCAGCAAAATTCAACCATTCAATCTGCACGTCATATTTGAGGGTCAACAGCCATCGAGAAATACAAGCAGAAATCCAACAAGCTCAACACCGGCTGAGACAACTCCTTGAAGATCCTCAACTAGAGGAACTCGACTCACAAAACCGCACCAAGAGAGCTCCATGGTTCGGATTCGTAGGTACAATAGCTCGAGAACTGTTTGGGACCATGGACTACAGCGACAAAGAGCACATCACTAAGGAAATAGACAACCTATATCAAAACAATAGGGAATTAATACACTTATCTCAAAACAACATTCACATCATCAAGAGTGAAATAAATGAGATCCTTAAACACGAAGCAAACATAAACGGTCGAATCAAGGAACTAGTCCGAACATTAGCCTACCTCAAGCATGCAGTAAATAAACAATTGAGCGATCTACAAAGAATCCAATTGTTCTCAACAGCTGGAGATGAACATATTCACCTGATGACCAACCACCTAAGAACTCTCAACAACGCAGAAAAAATTATAGAAGAGGCGAAATGGGGTAGACTCACCTATTTAACAGTGTCAGCCAAACAACTGCATCAAGCGACCGCTGACATGATAAAAAAAACATCCGACGCTGAATCCACCTCAACCTCCGAATCACATGGACATCAATACACTAGCCAGGGTATCCACAGTGGAAACAGGAAAAACAAATAGACATTTCCTGATAATAATTACAGTTCCACTATTCGACCAGACGCCATGGTTAGCATATGAGCTAAAATCACTTCCCAAGCCCGAGAAAATTGGAGACCAAATATCAACATTAACAATCCAACCAACATCAAAATTCCTCGTGTCAGAGCCATCGTTCGACGAATATTTTCTCGCTGGACAAGACTACATCAATAGCTGCAAGCCCATCGGACCAGACATGGCTTGTCCGCCGGACCTTCCGTCTAAAACAACCAAGTTAGAGAACGAAGTACATTGCGAGATGGAATTATTAATGAATCCGAAAACCAAAAATCTACGGAATTGCAATATAAGAATAATTCCAAAATGCAAATTAACTTGGATAAAAATGAACGAGAAAAACACCTGGGCATATTCGACGTGCAAGCAGGAAAATATTCGATGGAGATGTCCAGGACATACTGCCGAAAATCCGGTAATTAACGGAACCGGCCTGATACACATCCATCAAGGATGCCAAGTGACGTGTAATGAATACACTATTCGAGGGATCGCCAGAGAGTCAACGAAAATAGACCTTATCACCCCGAGTTTTAACTTATCCTTGGAAACGTTAAACTCGAGCCTAAAAATCAACACAGCTCCAAATTTGTTCGTACAAAGCCAAGACCCAGCCACGATTATCGACAAATTTGAATCTTGGGGCCAAGGACTGAAAGAAAACGAAGAGAAAATGTCACTAATAGCCCTGGATCATCAAAAAGAAGAAACCAGTCGGAAAATAACTATCGGAACAGTATCAATTATTGGAATAATATCACTTATAATTGGGGGGATAGCTATACAAAAACTATTCGCCGATTTCTATTGAAACCTCGCCAGGCCGGCAGAAAAGATGAAAATCCAGTCGTAATCGAGCTGAAAACAATCAAAGAAAAAACATCAAGCCTGCCAGAAGTCAACAAACCACTTCCAACAAGAACTAATACCGACAACGAGAAGAACGTCTCCATAGAAACAAAAGTAACAACGAAAGAAACTCCTGAAACCGTCGAAGCACCAAAGAAGCCGAAAACCTTCCGGCTGAGAGACTACAAATCACCGATCTAGACGAAAAACCCAGCATCAACATGGTAGAATTTAAGGTTATTAATTAAGAAATTATCACATAAACAAACTGATGGCTCCTTTGCGGAAAAGTAAGAGAATAACTTAAAATAACAATAAAAAAATTTTTTGCTCTCCAAGAAGAATTTCATTTTAACAAAAAAAAAATTTTTTTTCAATTGCCAAAAACGAGCCAACAGTTTGCATAAACAGTCTAATTCGGAATACCTGAATAAAAAAATTGCTTATTTCTATATACAGTGGATAGTATAATGAAAATCAATGAGTTAATCCAAAATCTGAAAAAGAAAGTTTTGCTGCTTAAGACTCACAAGACCGAAGATAAAATTATCTCCGGCCTTGGGGGGACGAGCGAGAATAACGCAAAACGCCGACCAAAAAATTTTTTCTCTTCCTTTTAAAACAAAATTTCTATAATTCTCTTACTAAAATTTTCATTTTACTATCTATATTTTTATATTATTGTACTATTATACTTTAATTATATATTTATAAACTATTATTATATCGCATTTTATATTTTATAACCAAGTATTCAACAGAACTATATATATATATATATATATATATATATATATATATATATATATATATATATATATATATATATATATATATATATATATATATATATATATTAACTATACTTTAATATTAATTATATTTTATAATAACTTTAAGAAGATCGAGCTAACGTCACTCATTTAAATCGTTCTAAATCACTAAATCATAAAAATTTGTTTCTCTTTGTGAAATTCTTATTTCGAACACTCAATATTCAATAAGAGTGAATATAAGTAAGAAAGAGAACAGGAGGAGTCATCTAGCGGTAATTATGAAAGAACTGCTACATCAAGCAAAGTAGCTTACCGACACTCGCTCAATCGCAACCGCCTCTCGATAAGCCACACCCACCCCACCAATAATCGTACAGTCTCTTATACTTAACGCGACTTATACGTAAATATATATACACGAACACGTCTTACATACTATTTAAAATTTTATTTTTCTCTTATTAATTAAACTAATTTTTGTTCTTATTACTACTTAACTTGCTATCTTATTTCTAAATAAGACTACTTATCAGACAGGAGAGAGGGCATAAGGATTTTTTCAAAAAAAAAACAAAAAAAAAAGGAGGAAAATTTTTTTTATTTTTTTTTAAGAAAATTTTTTTTATAGAAAAAAAAAACTAGAGGAAAAGAAAAACAAAATTTTTTTGTATAATTATATTTACGGCACCCAGCCGTCCGGTGACATCCGATACGTCTAGCCTGTAACAAAAAAAAAAAAAAAAAATTTTTAAGATAAAATAATCTCTTAATAAGGAATGAAACAATCGGAATGCTTCCAAAGAAATCATTCCAGAAACAAAAAGAAAACGCCTCACTAGTGTGACTTACCTTACGCCATGGTGACCAAACCGTTAAGGATCGCCTCCATGAGAGCGATCCTCAACTGCTCCAGGCCTCCGCTGTTCGGAGAAATTACCTCCTCCAAGGCCCAAGGGTCCTCTACAATCTTCGGGCCCTGCAAGCAGAAATAGGTCACGGCCCCCAGGACCTCCGGAGGAAGGTCCCCGAACAAAATTTCCATCCTGGCCGCCACGAGCAACTCTTCGTGAGGGTCGATCGGGCGCGCCAAGAAGCCCAACAGACGGATACCTTTCCTTAAGTCCTGAAATATGGAAATTCTGTTATTTGCATATGCCTTTTGATGAATATTCTTTTTCCTTTAAAAAAAAAAATTTTTTTTTTGTTTGTTTGTATATATATATATATATATATATATATATATATATATATATATATATATATATATATATGTATATATATATATATATATATATATATATATATATATATATATATATATGTATATACATTTATTATATTCATAAATCCACTTACCTTCTCTCCATAAATGGCAAGAACCATCTGGAACCAAGTTCCATAGCCTTCAAAATTACGCTGGATGGTGTACATTCTTCTTCCTTAGCTCACAACTGAGACAATACTGACATTCGACACGGCTTCGCGAAATCGAGAGGCGAGAAAAATTAGCCATCAGTAAGCATACAGCACAGCGCGAGATTAAAATAATAAATTTAAATTTAAATATTGGCGCCAAATGACTCCTCCTGTTACTCTTTTTACTATGTTAAGATATATTAAGTTAAACAAAATAAAATTTGTAAGTGGCTCTCGCTTATGGGAAAGGTGGCCATAGGAAAACCGATAAGCTATACTAGCTTCTCGCTTTTCCGGGGGAATGTTATGTCCACCCTCATTTTTTTTCTTTCCTTAAATTTAAATCACCCGCGCAGATGGAAGACTTCTCCATGCGCGAAAGCCACAATAAAATAGAAGCTACGCGACTGCTGGTTAACTAGCGGGGACTTCTGCAACCTCAGCACCGCGAGTATTTAAAAAGGCGACCAACAGCCAACGCCTAGTCTTAGTTGGTTAATTCGACTTCCGCGTTTAACTGACGGGCCCGTGCCTTGTAGAGTCCTTTGCTTTAATTTGCTCCGCACTTAGAGGAAGTTTGGATGCGGTTTAACCGGCAGGCCACGTATTAGTTGTTAATATTGTCTACGAGTCAAAATCTCAAAGTCTTAATTTGCTCTGCACTTAGGCGAGATTTTGATCAATAAGAAAATCTAGAGAACCGGATTCTCAAAGTTCTAATTTGCCCTGCACTTAGGCGAGAGTTCGGTCAATAAGTAACTTAAGATCTTTTAAAGCTAAATTTGCGCACTTTACCCTACGAGGCACTGGAGGACGTTAGCTTAAATTCAAATAAAATTCATTATAATAATTTCGACTAAATAAAATTTGTGAAAGTGTAAAAGTTTTGGTGTTAATTAAAATAAATCTTAAAAAGAAGTGAAATCTGTTTTAAATAAATTCATTTCATAAAAATAAGAAGCCCTTAAAATAAGCAGCCCAAATCCATCCACATCCATCCGCTGCAAGGACCAACCGGAGGGCCCATTCAAGGAAAAGGCGCTAACAGCAGCCCCGGGATCACGGATCCGGTAATCAGAAATAATCCTGCAAGTAGTAAGTACATCTATACTCAATAAAAATCCGTGCTCAGTCTCAAACGAAGGCGTGGTAAATTCGTCCGTTCGAAAACGTCCCACATAAATGATTAAACAACGGAATTAAAACCTCCGTTGCGTATTCTTTAAATCGTTAGTCCGAACCTCCACCGTTTACGCTACCACTTAAACGCCCTTGGACAAAACACCCGCAATCCCTATCGGAAGTAGAATTTTTTGGGATCCGTTTTGAGATGATCTCATGAAAAATGAAAGATTCCTACCTAATTTTAAGTTTTTAGAAATTACAGTTTGGAAATGGAAATTTGAAATTCTGACACCCACCCCCGCAATCCCTGTCGGAAGTAGAATTTATTGAAATCCGTTTTGAGATGATCTCTACATGACAAATGAAAGATTCCTACCAAATTTACGCCTTTTAGAAGCTATATTTTGGAAATTAAGATTTTTATTTGTCAACACCCACCCCCGCAATCCTTATTGGGGGTTATTCGTCGTAAAACCCGCTCTTAGATTATTTCTACATTACATAGAAGATTCTTACCAAATTTGGAGTCTATAAGAGCTATAGCTTGAAAATTAAAAATTTTAATTGTTAACATCCACCCCCGCAAACTCCGGTGAGGTATCTTAAAATTCGTTCGTATATTATTTTTACATCTCTTAGAGAAAATTCCTACCTAATTGGAGTCTGTAGGAGCTATAGCTTGAAAATTAAAAATTGCCATTGTTAATACCCACCCCCACAATCCGTATTGGGACTAGGCTGTCATTAAATCCACTCTTGAATCATTTATACATCACATAGAGCAGATTCTTACCAAATTTAGAGCCTATAGGAGCTACAGCTTGGAAATTTAAAATTTTTATTATTAACACCCACC
>NC_058163.1:14369979-14424982 GCF_020080835.1 Cotesia glomerata
ATACATCCACCTATACACTCCGATGCATTGATTTTAACCTCCATAATATCTGTTACAAAAACGGTTTTTCCATCATTACGGTTGCGACATGAATTGTCCATACCAACGGTTTTGTTGGTAAAAAAATGTAAATATTGCATAATTGTCAATTGTTTTTTTCAATTTTTTTTTATTTCTGGTTGCTATAGAGATAACTATAGTCATTTGTTTTTTTTTATATAACCTAAATATTTGATTGATTAAGAGCTCAGAATATCCTAAAAAAGGATTAAAGATGTCAAGTAAAGAAAGTATTGAAAGTTTATGTTTGTATGCTGATCATGTGTTTGGATATGATAATTGGTCACATGAGATTAAATCTCAAACTATAGGTAAGTTATGTTTTTTTAAACTTTAAAATAAAAATAATCTTATTGAATTTTTCTACAATATTTTAATTTTGTAATATTTATGAATTTCTTGATAATGTGAATTATTTATGAATTCTTATAAAACAGATAATAAATCAAGAAAGTGTTACATTGAATGCTCTACAATAGTTAGAATTTCTTTTAGAGATGGAAGATTCCACGAAGGGATCGGCAGCTACGAAGAGATTGATAATGAAGCTGGTTTTGCAGAAATTAGAAAGGTGAATGTATAATGCATATATATCATTATATTATATAATAATAGAAATTATTCTGTGAAAATTATGGGACGTTAATACAGAATTAATAGATTTCTTCCAATTTATTTAGAAATCATTAATTAATGGAAATTTCAATGTTTTGTTCTGTTTCCAAGAGATCAGAACTTATTTACAAAGTAAAAATAATGAAAGAATAATTCGCTTAATGAAACATGAGGAAAAACAAAGACAATGGAAATTAAAACGTTAATTTTTTTTTATCAATTAACTGTAGTATTATTTTATTTATGTAAAAAGTTGTTGAAATCAAAATAATTATATTTTAATCAGGAGAGACTGAACAGAAGATAGGACCAGCACAAGAAGAGGAACAGAAGACAGGGGCAGAAAAAGAGGAACAGAAGACAGGGGCAAAAAAAGAGGAACAGAAGACAGGGGCAGAAGAAGAGAAGACGGAGACACTTGGTGGCGACGAGGAACCGGTGGGAGAAAAAGAAAAAAAAGAAGACAGATCTTAAAATGGACTGCAGAAAAATATTGAGAATAAATAAATAAAGGAAAAATTAATTATCCAAAATATAAATAAGTTAGTTGAAAAATGAACAACAATCTATTACAATAAAGTTTTAGACATATCAAAAATAATTAAATTTAAATTTTCAAAAAATTAATCATGATTTGTATTTTTATAATTCGGTAATTAGTAAATTTATTAAAATTTCAAAAAAAAAAATTAATAGTAAATATCTGTTCACTTTTACACTGATTTCTTTATGTTCAGAAATTTATGTTAATTTTTCAATTGTTACTAGTTAGTTTCAAAATTAAAAAAAAATAAAAAAGCGAAAAAATTTAAAAAAATGAAATTAATTATTTCTATTGCAATTCGCCCAGCCAAGTGTTCTGTTGTCCTTCCACGCATCTATCCACACACTCACTCATTCTTAATAATTCTCAATTCTTAATCAGAGTACAAATAAATTAATTTTTTTATTAATAATTAAAAAACAATATGATTGATTAATTCATATAAATTATCAAATACATCTAAAAAGAATATTCATTATTATTCATTGAAACACTAAATTTTTGCTTAATTCAAAAATTTAATTATTTAGACCATAAAACCTCGCGGATAAGAAATAATCGCCTAAACTTCTAAAAATTAGGATTCGCTGCTCTGGGATATTCCGCTCCCGTGAACCAATGAGTGTCTTTGTCTTTAGATGATTTTATTAGTTTGAGACAGAAGTTCTCACGCATGCCAGTTAATTTATTTTACTTACTTACAAATTTTAACTGCAACGATGACCCTTCGTCTTTGATTGACCCTTTGGCAGGTTGTAGATAGATAGTCGTGGTAAAGAGGTGTTGGTGTTTTCAACAATAAATGGTGATTGGCGACAAGGATTATAACAAACTTAACTTTATTTCACCAAATCAACACTTTAAATATAAGCTTGTAGTATTTCGGTAACGCAATTCAATGAAATACTTGTAAAATAGGACACTTATACTTAGGATTATAGCTAATTAAATATTAATGAATAAACGTGGTGAGTAATCACCTAATGCAAAATAATAAAATTAATAGAAATGATATAAAATATTATTTTATTAGATAATAAACTTTTAGAGATTTAGTGAGTTTTTGGTGAGTAGTCACCTGATAGTAGTAATAGTAATTTATAAGATTTGACTAAGAAAAATCTAGCGTGGTGGTTGACACCGGGGGATAGATCGAAGTGTCGATCGATGCTCAAGGTTTGAGGTTCGTAATCGTTTTTTCCCCTCCTCGTATTGTCCTGTAACGTCACGGGAGCTACACATTAATTTAGCGAGCGTCGGTAACGAAAATTTCGGGTGGTAGTTCGCCAGGCTGATAAAATCGGGACATCTGTAGTGTCTCATCATCTTCAATAGTCATTTTTTCGATCGCCATGATTGGCAATTCTTCAACTATATACTAGTTGGAAAAAGTTATTTCTTCAAGAGTTATTCGATATTTTAAAGTTGATAAACGATCTTCATTAATTGATGGAAAGTCACAAACAAAATCAACAGCATTTGAAATGTCTAAAACCTGTATTGAAAATGCAGGGTATAACCGTTACCTCAAAGTAAGTAAAAAAGTCAATTTTAATTTAACCAATAAGCTTTCATAAAAAATTTCGATTCATTGAAAAAAAAATTTGATTACACATTACTTGATTTTTGTTTATTTTTAAGCAACGATGAAGTGGCACGTCTTCGATGGCAAAAAGATAATCATAATTAGGCATTCCTGTTAACGTAAAAATGTAGTAATCCTTTCCTGTATATTTTTTGAGTCCATAAACTTCTTCTACATATTCACGAAAACTACATCGATAAATTTATTTTATTTCATAAGTTTATTCTTTTTGATTTAATTGCTATTGTACCTGTTATTTCTCTTATAAAAATATCCCTGCTGCGGTTGAATAATGATAAAAGAATCTCTAATTAAGTTTAAGATAGCAACTTGGTTATTCATCTATCATAGGTTATTTAAATACGTCATTTACTCAATTATCTTTTGTTTAAAAACAAAAAATAATCTATCTGTCATTTATTCGACTATCTTTTGTTTAAAAACAAAAAATAATCTTTCTGTCATTTAATCGATTATGTTTTGTTTAGTATTCATTAGTTAGTTGAATGAAGTAGAGGATCTCTAACCTATAAAAATTATAGTTAAGATGATAATTAAAGTAATTATTATTCAACAAATAATAAGTGATTGAATTTTGGTTTTTGAAGTGAATAAAATCAAGATAAGTGAAATCAATTAATCAAAAGTTTTGGTTTATTTTCTTACCGTATTGGTGAGTTTTATTATAAAACTTTATTATAATACTTGAAATTTTAATGTGTTAATACGTAAAATTTTATTATAATACTTACCCAAGTGCAAAAAAATTTTGTTCACTTGCGTTTTATAACAAGAATTCGATTTAATGAAACCTGACATTATTCTAAAACGCGTATCTATTCCCGGCGATGGCGCATGTCTTTTTTCATCAATATCATATTTATTACTTGACATTATATCAAAAAGTACCGACGCTAGAAGTCAAATTGTGCATCATGTATTTAATGACTGGCAACGGTTTGAATGTTTTACTCATCAAGCGTCTGGCGAACCTCACGACACTAAATATTCGTACTATGAAGACATGTCGAAGCCTTTTACGAAAGGATCTCTGTGTGAAGTTAAAGCAGCAGCAGAGTTGTTTCCATACGAGTTTCAAGTATATCAAGATGGTCGTCTCATAGCTACGTTTGGCGAAGCATTAAATGGAATTAAAAGACTCAGTTTTAATGGAGACTATAACGATGGTCATTATGAAGTTTTAGTTCCATTATTTCAACCCATAAACATCGATGATGCTCAAATACCAAACAATATTAATGACAATCATGAATCGACAAACGAGAACATTCCAAATTCGCCTCTTGCTCAATTAGCTTCTAATACTTTTCTATTGAGTTGTGATGAATCTATTTCAGAAAATAAAACAGTTATACAATCAAAGCGCGGAACAAAACGAAGAAAAAAATTTTCCGGCACGATAAGAACTAAACAACTGAGAGAAGCTGCTTCAAAATATGCGGAAAATCATAGAGAAGTTAATAGAGAGTCGGTTAAAAGATACGCCAAAAGTCATCCTAAAGTTAAACCTAAATTATTGCCTTGGAATTCTAAACATTTATCCGGTTTTAAGTACAATAGTAAAATAAATTATTCTAATGACAAAATTGTCAATTTCGGTCCACATTTTCCTTGCCCTTGGTGTCGTGTCCTGAAATGGAAGGATGAGACTCAAGGGATGTGCTGCAGTAGTGGTAAAGTCCAACTTTCAGAAATTAGCCCCAATCCTGAACCTTTACACAGTTTATTGACTCATCAGGATCCGCTGTCGGATCATTTTCTAATGAATGCCCGTAAGTATAATGGGTGTTTCCAAATGACATCTTTTGGGGCCAAAGAGGTAAGAGAAGGAAATTTTCTGCCAACTTTCAAAGTTCAAGGACAGGTTTATCATAGAATAGGCAGCTTGATACCTGACCCTAACCAGAAGCCTTTTTTTCTTCAAATATACTTCGTTAGTGATGAAAATCATGAAAAAACCATTCGTTGTGGTATTTACCCTGGCGTTTATCCCGAATTAGTTCATCAACTGCAGGTATTGCTCCATGAGCATAACAAATATATTCGGGATTTTAAGGCAGCAGTAGATTCAATTCCTAAGAATCAAAAAGACTTCAAAATTATCATTAATGCTGATAGAAAACCGGCTAAAGAACATAAAGGTCGTTATAATGCTCCTCAGGCAAAAGAAGTTGCAGTTCTTATTGTTGGACAACATTTTGAAAAAAGAGATATTGTTCTCCAAAGTAGAAACAATACATTGATGCGAATCAGTGAAACACAACGATCATATGATGCTTTACAATATCCTTTGATGTTCTGTTATGGAGAAGATGGCTATCACATTAATATATCTAAACGTGACGTGACGAATAAATTACCTCTTAATAAAACAGTATCTGCTTCAGAATTTTACAGCTTTCGAATTATGGAACGTGAGGGTGAAGTATGCTACTTATTGCGGTTCCGTAATCTTTTAAATCAATTTTTAGTTGACATGTATGCAAAAATTGAAACAAAGGCTTTACTGGATCCGTAACAACCAAAAAACATTGAGAAGTGAGGAATACGTTCACTTAAAAGACGCTTTATCGAACAATGATAATGAATTATCAACGGTAGGCAAAATGGTTATGTTACCTTCTTCTCTCACTGGAGGACCCCGTTATATGCATGAGCGAACTCAGGATGCAATGACATATGTGCGTCATTATGGACGGCCAGATTTATTTATCACATTCACCTGTAATCCTAAGTGGCCGGAAATAACAGAGCTTTTGAGTAAAGCTCAACATTCTCATGACAGACATGACATCATAGCGAGGGTTTTTAAAGTGAAAGTAAAACATATGATGAAACTTCTTACTGTAGGTCGTATTTTTGGTGACACAAGATGTTACATGTACACAATAGAATGGCAAAAACGTGGACTTCCTCATGTTCATATTCTATTGTGGTTAGAAGAGAAAATACGACCAGAGTCTATTGATCAAATTATCTGCGCTGAATTATCTGATCCAAATAAAGATCCAGATCTTTATCAAGTTATTAAGACAACCATGGTTCACGGTCCATGTGGATCTTTCAATTCAAAGTCACCCTGTATGGTTGATGGTAAGTGTGCAAAAAAATACCCAAAGGTATTTTTGAAAGAAACAGAGACAGGAGAAGATGGATATCCCAAGTATCGTAGGCGATCTCCAGCAGACGGTGAAAGAACGTTCAAACTCAACGGAGTTGAAATCAATAACCGATGGATAGTACCGTACAATCCCGTTCTGTCCCATACATTCGGAACTCATATTAATATCGAGATTTGTAACTCTGTAAAATCTATAAAATACATCTGTAAGTATGTAAATAAGGGATCTGACCAAGCAGAATTCACCGTTGAGGATTTTGATGAGGTGAAGAAGTATCAGGCAGGACGTTACATCAGTAGCTGTGAATTAGTATGGCGAATATTTCGTTTTCCTATTCATGACAGGTTTCCTCCGGTGATGCATTTTATTGTACATCTTGAAAACGGCCAAAGGATTTATTTCACAGAGAAAGATGTGGTTGATAAAGTAAACAATCCTCTAAAAACAACACTTATGGCTTTTTTTGAGCTTTGTCAAGTTGATAATTTTACTAAAACTCTCCTGTACGTTGAAGTTCCAGCTTATTACGTATAGAAAAATAACCACTGAAAGAAGGAAAAAAGGTAAAGATGTTCCAGGTTATTTAGGAATTAAAAAAGATCACGTTTTAGGTAGAGTTTATACCGTGCATCCCGGAAATACTGAATGTTATCATCTGCGTCTTCTCTTACATGAGATTCGAGGTCCGACATCATTTTCTGCTTTAAAAACTGTTGATGGAGTAATTCATCCAACATTTCAAGCAGCATGTAGAACACTTGGTCTCCTTGAAGATGATGCTAATTGGGATCACACTTTGAAAGAAGCTTACATATCTGATTCTCCATATAAGATCCGTGAGTTGTTTGCCATTATATTAGTTTTTTGTCATATTGGAGATCCCCTAAAATTATGGGAAAAGTATAGAGACCATTGATCGGAAGATATTAGAAAGCAGCTAGAACGAGATGGTGGAAACGTTGAGCTGGTACTCCACGTTATTTAGAACAAGTGTCTCATACTACTAGAAGATATTGTAATATCGATATCGGGAAAAACACTTATTCAGTTCGGTCTCAACTCTCCATCACGAAATGAAGGATATATTATCACCAATCGTCAATATCTAAGTGAATTGGCTTATGATACCACCTATTTAGCTACAGTTGTAGCAGAAAATGTTCCTAAATTAAATGTAGAACAGAAACAAGTCTACAGTGAAATTTTAAATTCGATTGCTTCTGATTCTGGGCAGTTATATTTTCTAGATGCTCCAGGTGGCACTGGAAAAACGCTTTTAATTAATTTGCTGCTCGCAAAAATAAGGAGGGAGAAAAATATCGCTGTGGCCGTTGATTCTTCAGGATTTGCTGCGATTTTAATAGATCGAGGTAAAACAGCTCACTCGGCATTCAAATTACCGCTTAATTTATGTTGTTCTGAGTATCCGCTTTGTAACATCTCTAAACAGAGTGATATGGCTCATGTGTTGCGAGAAGCGAAAATTATTATCTGGGACGAGTGCACTATGGCTCACAAAAAAGGTATTGAAGCTTTAAACAGAACGCTCAAAGACATTAGAAGTTGCGACCGAACAATGGGTGGAGTAATTGTTCTCTTGGCTGGTGACTTCAGACAAACTTTACCTGTTGTACCGCGAGGAACACGGGCAGATGAAGTTAAAGCCTGTATTAAGTCATCAATTTTATGGCCTTCGGTCAAAGTTCTGTCTTTAACTATAAATATGCGTGCCCATCTTCAGTCAAACTTAAAAGCAGAGGAGTTTTCGAAAATATTGATTGATATAGGAAATGGCAGTATTACGGAAGAAAATGGAAGAATAAAGTTGTCCTGTATCGATTGTGAAATTGTCCCAGACTTAATAACCTTAACTAACAAAGTATACCCAAATATTGATAAAGCTGGTAACAATTGCAGTTCATGGTTAAAAGAAAGAACTATTCTTACGCCAACAAATGAACAAGCCAATTATATTAACAATTTTTTGTTGGAAAAAATATCAACTGAGCAAACAGAGTATGAATCGGTGGATACAGTAACAGAAGACGACGATGCTGTACAGTACCCTGTCGAGTTCCTTCATACTCTTAATCCACCAGGAATACCTCCTCATATTCTTCATATTAAGAGTGGCGCTCCAATAATGTTGCTACGTAATTTAAATCCTCCAAAATTATGCAATGGAACTAGGCTTCAGGTTCAAATCTTACATAAAAATGTTATTGAGGCCATGATTATCACAGGAAAAAATGAAGGAGAAACCGTCTTCATTCCTAGAATTCCTCTAATTCCATCAGATTACCACTTTGCATTTAAACGTCTGCAATTTCCAATGAAAGCTTGTTATACCATGACAATTAATAAGGCACAAGGGCAGAGTTTAAAGATAGCTGGTATTGATTTAAGGAATGATTGTTTTTCTCATGGTCAACTTTATGTGGCATTCTCAAGAGTAAGTTCACCTGACAGCTTGGTCATACTTCAGCCAATGGGGAAAACAAAAAATGTTGTATATAAAGAAGTTTTAAGCATTTAATTTTATATTTGTTGAGAAATTTGCTGAGAATTTATTTATTTTAGTAGAAGGACAAAAAACAAGAAATATAGTATACAAAGAAGTATTAATCTAATTCTATTCGGTATAAATAAAATACATTTTATTATTATACATTAATAATGTATTACTAATAATGAATTGTTTTTCTTTGTATTAAAAAATTAGGAAAACGCTTGACCCTGAAGGCCATCCCTGCAACTTCCCGCTAATTCCATACTTAGGCGCTTAAAATTGCACCAATGACGTTTTTGAGCTCTTCGAGCTCAAAAATACAATTTGTGGGTTATTTTGAGCTCTCCGAGCTCAAAGAGATTGTTTTCCTATGCTTTAAAGATCTTCGAGCTCAAAAGTCTGATAGAGATTTGATAAGACACTATTTTTTGAATTTTTAAATCGCAATAACTTTTGAATGAATAAACCGATTTTCACGCGGTTGAAAGCATTCGACGCAGTTTTTCAATCCTCACAAAGAATCTGAAATTTTGAATTAATCGCGCTAGGAATTTTGGAGTTATTCCGAAAAAACACTTTTTTCAGTTTTCTTTCGTCTACGATATCTCTCGAACGAATCAACCGATTTTGACCGGATTGATGGCGATCGACGTAGTTTTTTGAGGTTAAGAGCTGATTTGTTTTTGGAATTGAACCTTCAAACCGTTTAAAAGTTATTCCAGAAAAACCACATTTGAAAAAATTTTTTTTTTCAGTTTTTTAAAGATTTCTCAAAATTTATTGATTTGAATCGGTCCAAATAGTTCTCAAAATCCAAGTTTGGTCAAGCCCTTTCGAATGGCACCAACCGCGATGAAGTCGGTCAAGCCGTTCAAAAGTTATAAGCGGTTCACATACTTCCACACACACACACACACACACACACACACACACACACACACACACACACACACACACACACACACACACACACACACACACATACATACATACATACATACATACATACATACATACAGACACCGTGACAAACTCGCGGGGATAGTCAGGGAAGCTTCCTGTAACCTTCAAACGCCGAGATCTGATGAAAACTCGATTTTTGCAAAACGGGGTGAAAACAATAACTTCCCGATTTTTGAAAATCTTCGATTTTCTTAGCGGGAAGTTAATAAATATTTTATTATTATTATTATTATTATTATTATTATTATTATTATTATTATTATGTTATTAAATGCTCAGGGGGGTTGTCCCTGAAGTCCGACTCTTCGAGGGCCCAGCCTGAGCTCCATCCATTACTGCTGGACCACTCCGCACAACAAGGCGGTTAGCGGCCACAGCAGGCCAAAGTCATTTCCCTAAGTAGACGGAGGGAACCTAATATTACAGCCTTTTGCATCCTGACAGCCAAGAACTCAGATTTTGACGTGCAAGCTGGAATTCTGGCAAGTGAGGATACAAAAGACTGTTTCATCCCTCCGAGGACGCCAACAATCAGGACGACGAGCTTGACACGGTAACCTGGGTAAAGTTTGCCAATTTCAAATAGGAGATCCTGATATATCTGTCTTTTGTGCTCTTCTTTGGCTGAGATGTTGTGTTCAGCCGGGGCCGAGAACTTAATGACATAAATGTCACGAGTGGCCTTGTCGAAGAGCACAATATCAGGTTTGTTGTGATCGATCCGCCGGGTTGTTGCAAATGGCATGTTCCAGTAAATTTTGCAACTGTCATTCTCAACAACCTGGGGAATATCTCCTGGTAGATAAGGCAGCACTGGTGTCATATCAATACCATAGTAATGACGAAGATAGTAGTACAGTACTCTCAGGGCAGCGTTGTGACGCTGGATATATGCACCTCTCGCCAGCACAGGACATGCCAACAAAAGGTGTATAAGCATCTCCGGGTGTTGTTTACACATCCTACATGACGTGTCCAGAAGCTGCACCTGGAGCAGTAACAACAGTCTTTGGTGTCAGAAAGCGTGAAGGGCTAGATCGAAACAACGAATTGTCGACCAGCCGTTTCAGCCTTTTCTCTAGTGACTTTTTGGCAGTCACTAGAGCTCGCAATTTATTAAGCGACTCTTCCTTGATGACAAGAAGAGTACTTTTATTCAATGTGTGATGACGCCACCGAAGTTCAGCAGCAATGCGACGTACTCGGGGCGTGTATGCTCGTTGAGTTGTTTCGAACTCAATCACACATTGGATGCGAGAGACATGTTTCCGGGATCTGTCAATTTTGTCGCCAAGTTGTGCGATGCGCTGTCTCAACCTTGCCTCGATTGAGAGACGATGTCTCTCTCTCGGAAAAGCCGAAACTGCTGCACCATACACAACCTGGTTCACAGCGAGCAGAGTGGAATCCTCCTGGATCTGTGTAAGGAGATCTTCATTGACCGTGTCAAGTTGTTGTTGGGAGTAAGTTATCTCTTTAGATATACTTACTTGCCGTCCTATAAAGGGATTGTTGTTATCCAAGGAGGAACGGCGTCGCTCTTGGTGTAATTGCGCCGGAAAGGAAAGTCTATTAGACTGCCTTCTATCCGGCACAAGCGATCGTCTGTTACGCCGGAGATGAGCGGCATAGTTACGCAGGTGTTTCGGCGTAAAATGTGCTAGCTCCGGATGCATGTCACTCCAAAGAGTGTGCATCCGGGCTATGTAACCGATCATCCCCGGCTCGCTGCGCTGGTAACACGCCAAGAGATCGACTCGCAGTTCCTCCGTCCACTTATTATTATTATTATTATTATTATTATTATATGTTATTGAATGCTCAGGGGGGTTGTCCCCGGAGTCCGATTCTCCGAGGGCCCAGCCTGAGCTCCATCCATTACTGCTGTACCACTCCGCACAACAAGGCGGTTAGTGATCACAGCAGGCCAAAGTCATTTTCCTAAGTAGACGGAGGGAACCTAGTATGACAGCCTTCTGCATCCTGACCGCCAAGAATTCAGCTTTTGATGAGCAAGCTGGAACTCTGGCAAGTGAGGATACAAAAGACTGTTTCATCCCTCCGAGGACGCCAACAATCAGGACGACGAGCTTGACACGGTAACCTGGGTAAAGTTTGCCAATTTCAAACAGGAGATCCTGATATATCTGTCTTTTGTGCTCTTCTTTGGCTGAGATGTTGTATTCAGCCGGGGCCGAGAACTCAATGACATAAATGTCACGAGTAGCCTTGTCGAAGAGCACAATATCAGGTTTGTTGTGATCGATCCGCCGAGTTGTTGCAAACGGCATGTTCCAATAAATTTTGCAACTGTCATTCTCAACAACCTGGGGAATATCTCCTGGCAGATAAGGCAGCACCGGTGTCACGTCAATACCGTAGCGGTGACGAAGATAGTAGTACAGTACTCTCAGGGCAGCGTTGTGACGCTGGATATATGCACCTCTCGCCAGCACAGGACATGCTGACAAAGGTGCATGAGCGTCTCCGGGTGTTGTTTACACATCCTACATGACGTGTCCAGAAGCTGCACCTGGAGCACCTTGCTACGGTATTCTAGAGTGTTAATGACACCATCTTGGCAAGCAAATATGAACCCTTCAGTCTCGGACATCAGGCCAGCTGACTTTAAGAAGGAAAACGTCAGCTGGGTGGACAAGCCATGATCACGCACGTGTTTGAAGAACACGCTGTGCATGGACTTGTCCATCAGTTCGCCTAGGAGTAGTTTTTCCTCGGCGTTCCTGATGGCGCTCTTGAATTCCTCCTTTCGGAGTTCCATAAGAGCGTTTATCTCTCCAAGACCAAGGGTTCTTGCTGCATATATAGCTGCCTTATACAAGAACGACCCCTTATGCGCATTCTCATGTTTATGAACAATTTGCATAAGAAAGTCATCCTCGTCTGCAGTGAAATTGACAACTTCGTGTGTTAAACCCAGGACCAAACGATCATGCAGCCGCTCCAAACTCTGCAGACCTCTCCCACCGATGGACCGGGAGAGGTATAATCTGGCGACTGATGAATTGGGGTGCATGCTCCGGTTCATGTTGATAGTCTTACGGGTTCTGATGTCAAGATCTCGTAGATCCTTTCGGGCCCATTTTAAGACACCGAAAGAGTATAGTAAGACTGGGACAGCGAGCGTGTTAGTAGCGGAGACTTTATTTTTACCGGAAAGTTCGGAGGACCAAATTTTCCGGAGTCTCCTAACATACTCGCTACGGAGAGTTGCTTGGACTTCGGAGACCGCATGCATGCGGTGCTCTTCCATTCCTAGATATCTATACAACTCTCCGGCGTCTAATTGTCTTAAAACGCTCCCATCTACCAACTCGACATCATCACCCGTAACAGAGCACTTACCCCTCGCCAGATGTACGACCGCACACTTGTCCAACCCAAAAGACATTCCAACATCCCGCGTGTACTCTGCTACGATGTTAAGAGCCGCCTGTAGATGATCTTCATCAGCACTATACAGCTTCAGGTCATCCATATAAAGCAGATGGGTAATCGAGTATTTTCGATCACCCGGAGGCCCCACTGAGTACCCACGAGTTTTACGGAGAGCAACAGATATAGGCAGCAGTGAGATGCAAAACAGCAGAGGGCTTAAGGAATCACCTTGGAAGACCCCTCGTTTGTACTCTACAACTCCGGTTATGTGCAATGCGTTTCCACTTCCAATGTGAAAACGCGTTCGCCAAAGCTGCATTGTACGCCGAATGCATTCCACTATTTCAGGATTGACCCCCAGGCATTTGAGGAGATATAAAATCAACTCATGAGAAGTTGAGTCAAATGCCTTGCGATAGTCGATCCAGGCCATTGACAAGTTGCGTTGATAGTAGATCGCATCTTGTGTAACACATCGATCAACTATCAAGTTCTCTTTGCAACCTGACAGGCCTCTTTTGCTGCCACGCTGTTCATATATCTGTTGCCATACAGGTTCTATCTCCTGCAAAATACGGTTGTTTAAAATTTTTGTAAAAATTTTATAAACCGCATTCAAGCAGGTGATAGGCCTGTAATTCTTTGGGTCAGACAAGTCACCTTTTTTTGGTATCAGTACGGTTCGCCCTTCCACGAGCCAGTCTGGAATCGGTTCGTCAGCTCTGATGTACGATGTAAATATACGGGCCAGATGGAGGTGGGTAGAAGTAAACTTCTTCCACCAAAAGACATTTATGCCATCTGGTCCCGGGGCAGCCCAATTTTTGCTGCCATTTAGAGCTGAACGAACTTCATTCACACTGACTGCAGGGCTCTCTTCATCAGCATTCTGTCTACGGTGTTCCCGACAGAATGCTTTAAAGTCGTGCAGAGCTGGAGTATTGGCGTTCACGTTTGGTTGATCTCCATACAACTCAGTCCAAAAAGCTTCCACCCGCTCAGGTGTTGGATAATTCCCGGTAACATCGGTCTTTGATGTCAGAAAGCGTGAAGGGCTGGATCGAAACAACGAGTTGTCGACCAACCGCTTCAGCCTTTTCTCTAGTGACTTTTTGGCAGTCACTAGAGCCCGCAATTTATTGAGAGACTCTTCCTTGATGACAAGAAGAGTACTCTTATTCAGTGTGTGATGACGCCACCGAAGTTCAGCAGCAATGCGCCGAATTCGGGGCGTGTATGCTCTTTGAGTTGTTTCAAACTCAATCACACACTGAATGCGGGAGACCTGTTTCCGGGATCTGTCAATTTTGAGTCCAAGTTGTGAGATGCGCTGTCTCAACCTTGCCTCGATCGAGAGACAATGTCTCTCTCTCGGAAAAGCCGAAACTGCTGCACCATACACAACCTGGTTCAAAGTGAGCAGGGTGGAATCCTCCAGGATGTTTGCACGGAGATCTTCATTTACCGCTTCTAGCTGTTGTTGGGAGTAAGTTATCTTTTTAGATATACTTACTTGCCGTCCTATAAAGGGATTGTTGTCATCCAAGGAGGAACGGCGTCGCTCTTGGTGTAATTGCGCCGGAAAGGAAAGTCTATTAGACTGCCTTCTATCCGGCACAAGCGATCTTCTATTACGCCGAAGATAAGCGGCATAATTACGCAGGTGTTTTGGCGTAAAATGCTCTAGCTCCGGATGCATATCACTCCAAAGAGTGTGCATCCGGGCCATATAACCGCTCACCCCCGGCTCGCTACGTTGGTAGCACACCAAGAGGTCGACTCGTAGTTCCTCCGTCCACTTAAAGAAAGTCCTTAAAGCGCCAGGGTCGTCATCGTTCATCGGGTCCGGCGTGCTCCTCCCACCTGATGAATGGTCCTCATCCGAAAAGGACCGGTTGTGGGGAGCACTTCTGAGATTACGCCTTGTTGTAACTCAGTATTTCAATGCAGTGGGTAGTTGGCCCACTGCATCGGCTACGTCGTTCGCCTACAGACCTGGTGTTATGGTCTGCGTTTCCCGCGATGCGCCGCTTGGAGGCCACGTAGCAAGCACCGCTATTATTATTATTATTATTATTATTATTATTATTATTATTATTATTATTACCATTTTTTTGATTAGTTTCGTAGATTTCGATACTAAATTAACTTCAGTTCAATCGTCAATTTTACATTATAGGATAATAATTTGCGCGAGATTTGAAATCCAGATTACTCAAACAAAAAATAGTGCAGTCGTTTATTTTTATATTAAATATGTGAACACAATAAATATCTAAGTTCAGTGAGTAAATTGTATCACATCAATATTGAATTTTGACAGTCGACAGAAAATGAATTTCCAACAACCACCTTTTTTTCGCCAGGGACAAGCTTACATGTATGTATTATTTATTATTAGTTTCATAGCTTAACTTTTTGTTAATTTAATTAATTAAATTACTTATATTTATTTTACAGATTAAATGGATGGGTCTCCAACATTTTCGGCTATAAGAAGATTTTCAATGATGATCACTTCTGTTTCTGTTTGAGAAATTTAGAACATCCCGACTTCGATCATGTCATCACGATCATTGACAACGACAGAAAGCTTGCTCCAGCAATGGAATTAAACAAAGTAAGCGTACATACGCATTTACACACATACACAAGCATTCACATATGCATTTACACACATACACACGTATATATACTCGAACATTGGTTACAGGTCGTAGAAGTATGGGCGATCTGCTTCTACAGTAGTTTTTTTCCTATGAATGGAAATTTGTTTTCCTTTACCTTCCGATCGGTGAGCATCAGGTTCGTTCAAGTGACTAGCTTATTTTACGAGGAAGAATCACGCACATTTGAATGGAGAATTACCGAAGCCGAAATGGATGAGGATGACTGAACGTTTATTTCTTAGAAACAATTCAAGATAGTTTAAGTGTATTAATTACGTTAACCCTCAGGGTACAGACTGGGTTACCGTAACCCGAGCGAAATTTGAAAGAAGCGCCATACGAAGAGAAGTCGGCGATGGGGGTCCGGACCAGGGGGAGAAAAAACTTATAGGTACACACTATTAGAGGCCCAAGCGGCAGAGTCAGTCTCCGCTTTGTGTCCGAGCTAGACACATATGAACATTGTGTTCGGGTGTGGTACACCCAGTCCGTATCCAACGTTACAAAATCCAAAATTTTCAAAAATATAAAGTTTTAATTTTCGTCTGTTTGCCGCTGAGGAATAAAAAGGTAAGTAAGAATACGTACTCTTTACTTAATTTTGTAGATTCTAACCTCAAAATAACGCGTTGTACATGGTGTAAGCGAAGTATTGTAGTAGATCTCAATCACTTGAACGTATGTCTTATATCGAAATCTTTGCTGCTCGTAGTGAATTATAACTCATTAAATTTTGTTTCTTGTAATTTTTTATTACAGAACACGCATTAAAAACATGGCAACGCGTCGAATCACTCGAAGCGTTGCTGCTTTGGAGGAGTTGTACAATGAAAACGAGGAGGACAGCGTTACAGAGAACGACACTGACACCGACGACGCCGTAGATGCGGAAGAGGAAAGTTCCCACGATTCTGAAACAGACGCCGAAGAAGAGGCAGAATCTGAAGGAGAGCCACTGTCAGGCGAAGAAAAAGCAGCTGCTCCGAGAGGCGCCCCGCCGCGCAAACGCGGCCGCCCTTCATACCTGCATGCTAAGAGCGGGCACAAATGGAATCTCTCTGCTCCGGAATCGAGGGGCCGTCGATCGCAGTCACAACAATCTTTCGCGCCATCAACTAAAGGTAATGCGACACGTGTTAAAACACCGCTCGAAGCTTGGAGCGTGTTATTTACCGATGAAATTTTAGATATCATCGTCAAACATACAAACGAGCAAGTTGAAAGGGAAATAACTGTGATGAGACAAAATAACGTTAGATTAGATACGTCAGTACATAAAATAATTGATAAAGTAGAATTGAAAGCTACGTTTGGTTTATTGTACTATGCCGGAGTGCATAAGTTGAGCAAGTGCAAAACTATTAATTGGTGGGGAATCCATTCTATGCCTTTATTCAAAGCGACAATGTCTAGAAATCGATTTACATTTATTCTTCAAAGTTTGCGATTCGATGATAAAGATACTCGAGCCGAAAGGAAAGCAACAGATCGATTCACACACATACGAGAGATCTGGGAAATATTTATTAAAAATTGCATGGACAACTACGAGCCCGGCACAAATACCACTATTGACGAGCAGTTGCTTTCTTTTCGAGGTCGATGCTCTTTTAAAATGTACATCCCCTCTAAACCAGACAAGTATGGTTTAAAAATCATTTCTTTGAATGATGCAAGCACTCACTATATGATCAATGCGATCCCTTACTGCGGAACTGTTACTGATAGATTAGAAGGCGAACCGATTCCTACGTATTACGTGCGCAAATTGAGCGAGCCATTGTACAACACCGAACGTAATATAACTTGCGATAATTGGTTTACCTCTTTGTCCCTTGTAGAAATGATGAAAAAAGAGCACAATTTATCTTTGATAGGTACAATAAAAAAAAATAAACGAGAGATTCCTGCTCAATTCAAAAGTTTATCCAAAGATACTCCGAATATTAGATTCTGTTACTTAGAAAAAAAAACCTTACTGTCATACAATCCTAAGAAAAAAAAAATTGTATTAGTTTTATCGTCGATACATCAAACAGGTAAAATAGATGAACGAAGTGGAAAACCGGAAATGATTGAATTCTACAACAAGACCAAAGGCGGCACCGATTGTTATGATTTTAAATGTCATCAATACACGACAGCTCGCAAGACAAGTAGATGGCCTGTTAGATCTTTTTATGGAATGCTCGATCAGGCTGGCGTTAATTCTTTTATTTTATACAATCTTAATCAATTCAATGCACCTCTGAAACGACTCGATTATCTTCGAGAGCTGGCGTTGCAATTAGTTAAACCTACTTTGATTAAAAGATTGGCAACACCTACTCTGAGGATAGGTCTGCGAAATACGATTGAAGAGTTTTTGGATTCTCGTGAGTTGCCAGAAGAAATGGACATTCGCGATGAGTTTGTCGACAATAGACTTCCAAAGCAAAAGAGATGCAACTTATGTCCAAGTTCCCTTGACCGAAAAACGTATTATAAGTGTCTTAGATGTCATAAGGCGATGTGTAAAGAGCACGTAGCGAAACTGTGCTGCGAGTGCGGCAATACTATGTAATGTGACTTTTGTAACCTTTTGATAATAAATATTCGACTTTAACAATTATTTTTGGTATTTATTTATATGATACTACTCAACAATATCTGAGAAACAATTTTTTTACGCTCAAAGTAATTATTTTTAACCTTTATCATCATAAATCAACGAAACAACGTTTTTTCGCTAACTCGAAAAAACGCGTATTTTCATTTTTCAAAAAAAATATAGTTTTTGGAATAAATCAAAAAACGGTTATGAACATTTGAAAGAACTACTTTTTACCTTTCAAACGCGAGTTATACAATGTTAATATCTTTTTTTTTCAAAAAGTTACAGCATTTTGAAAAAAAAACGTTTTTTTACAAAAAAAATTCAAGACCCGTTCACATTTTTCATTATAATTTTTTTTCAATCAGTTAAATGATTAATCTGACAATTCTATCATATTTTTGAGACAATTTCACACAAAATGAAAAAAAAATTTATTCAAATTGACAAAGTACAGCTCGATATACACCCAATCAAAGTCGCCGGGTTAGGCTAACCCATGTCCGTACTGAACGTAACTTTTTTATAGTCCGTACCCTGAGGGTTAATTATAATTTTCATCATTTCGTAAATATTAATAAAAATTAATTAATATTTAATTGTCTAATGAAAATATTTATTTAATTTTTACTTACATAATTTAAAAAAAATGATATAAAATTAAAAAAAATTTTTAAATAATAAAAAATAAAAATAATTATAAAATAAATGAACAAATTATAAAAATTAACAAAAAAAAACTAAATAAAACAAAATTTTTAACTCATGTTATGTAAAACATTTTTTTTTATTTATTAATATTAATTTTTATTTATAAATTCTTTCTTTTATTTATTTTTATTGAAGACCGTCATAATTTTTCGTTCGTTTGTAGACCAGGTAATAGGATAATTAGGATCCATGTCCCTTACTAAAGAACTTAGTCTGGAACCTTAAGGGGGTATTCTGGTCTAGAAATTTGAAAAAATCGATTTTTTTTTTGCATATTTTCAAAGTTTAGACCCTTAAAAATATGTCCTTAAATGGGTTTTTCAAAATTCGAATTATTTTCGAAGATACAGTCGATTTTGTGACGCAGCATCTAAGCCGGCCGATCGTCGCGAATCACACAATAAACAGTGGCAGTTCCTGGAAGACTTGAGCACTCGTTCTTTCCAAGAACTCTTTTGTTTTCGACATAAGCCTTCATATATATTCAATATATATTTTTATACTTCTATATATACCTTTATACATACTTAATATACTAGGAATATACATACTAAATATACCAGGAACTGTTCAATGCGAAAGTTATAATGTTGATATTGTTTATCATTTATTATTCTGTTCACTTTAGTTTCAATCTTGAAGCGAAGTAGACAAGTGCTCTGTGGATAGTTTTGTGAAATAATAAATTTTGTTTTTTTTATTTGCTTAAAAATAGATAGAAAAAGTGCGCGGGGGAGCAGTAGTCGTCCAGATAGGCACAAGAAGAAACGATTTTCATCAAATCAATTTACCGCTGAAAAAGATTGTAGTTATACGAGTGCTTCCGCAGCAAAGTTAAAAAAGTTTGGAGATGAGGAAATAGTTATTAACAAAAATTTTGGGTACTGTCTTCTGGAATTTTTCTCAGTTTTTCAAACTCTCTCAACTTTAATTGTGTGTGCTACCTGCAAAGAAGAAATTAAATTTTCTCAAACGGCACCACGCGGTTTAGGATTTAAAATTACATTACAGTGCAGTTGTGAAAATGTTCGATACATTCAATCATGTCCGTTGGTGAACAAAGCTTATGAAATTAATCGCCGGATCGTTACAGCTATGAGACTTTTAGGAGTAGGAAGAGAAGAAATAAATATTTTTTGTAGTGTCATGGATATATGCAAAGGTTTATGTATCAGTACTCACTACAGTTGTCTTGATAATTTACATACAGCCGCAAGTGCAATTTACGATCAGCTAATATCAAAAGCTGTAAAAGAAGAGCAAGAATTATTATCAGAATTTGAGCCTAATGAAAATCCAAAACACTTGACGGTTTCTGGAGATGGCACCTGGAAGAAGCGAGGGTTTACTTCACTTTTGGCCTTTCAACCCTTATTGGTAAATACAGTAAAAAAGTTATCGATACTGTCGTAAAATCTAGTTTTTGCCAAGGCTGTAACTTGTGGAAAGAAAAGAAGAAATCTGATCCTCAAGCTTATCAAGATTGGTATGAGGAACATGAAGATTCATGTGCCATCAATCATCGGGGAAGTGCTGGGAAAATGGAGGTAGATGCTGTTGTCGAGATGTTCAACAGATCGGTCGAGAAGCACTGGGTAAAGTACATAAAATATATTGGAGATGGAGACTCCAAGACATTTAAAGGTATTCTTGATATCAACCCGTATGATGATGATCCAGTCGTAGAAAAAAAAGAGTGTGTTGGGCATGTCCAGAAACGTATGGGTTCCAGGTTGCGTAAAGCAAAAAAAGACAATAGTGGTATTGGCGGCAGAGGAGCTGGTAAATTGACAGATAAAGTAATCAATGAGTTGAGTTTATACTACGGTCTGGCAATTCGTCGGCATCCTGATTGTTTGCAGAGTATGATGAATGAAATATGGGCTACTTATTATCATAAAAGTTCAAGCGATAAGAATCCACAACACATGTACTGCCCAACTGGTTCGTCAAGCTGGTGTAAATGGCAACAAGCCTCAGCTGAGAACACTCTTGAAGAGTTTGTCCACGAACATCCCCCCCTGGATGAAAAAGTACTGAAAGTAATTGAGCCCATTTATACCAGTTTATCGTCTGACGATTTACTACATCGATTTTTGGGATCCGAAACTCAAAATAACAATGAATCGCTCAATTCATTAATATGGACTTTTGCTCCCAAGCATATTCACGCTGGATCTCAAACAATTCAAATTGCGAATTATTTAGCGGTTGCCATTTTTAATGAAGGTTATTTACCCATCTTAAAAATGATGGAACTTATGGGCATCACCATTGGTACTGAAGCTCATTCATTTGCTATCAGACGTAACGAAGTTCGGATTGAGCGCTCTGAGCTACGAGCTACTGCTGCTTCCAAAGAAGGCAGAACAGCTCGATTAGCTGAAAGAACTTCACAAAACATCGAATATGAAGTTGAGGAAGGCCCAATGTATGGATCTGGAATCGCCAATTAATCCAAAGTGAGTATTGAATGTTATTATACGAGTTATTCTACTATAATTGTTTCTCAAACTTTAAACGCGTTTTTCTCAAAACTACTTTTTTTAAAGTGGTTGACATGATATCTCAAGTTCTACCGGACCGATTCTTTTGAAATTTGGTGGGAATCTTCTTTATATATCTCTCTATCGCGTCTGTCTTGGATTTTAAAAAATTTCAATTTGGAGTATTTTTAAAAAATTCGAAAAGATCAAAAAAAGGGGGTAAAAAAAATTGATATTTCATGTCGACGCCATTTTGTGAATTTTTTTTTTTTTCTTGACTAAGGTCAACGCGATAGCGACATCTTTACAAATTGAGAATTTTTCAAATTTTTTTGTTTCAGATCACTACAAAGGCTGGAATCATGTCAACCAGGGTGCACCGTTTTTTTTGTAGCCCCCACTTCACCGACCTGTAATTTGTCCAATTTATCATTTTTTTTTTTTTCAATTTTTTTTTATATTCTTGAAACGTTAATAAACATCATATAAAAAAACCGATGGTAAAAATGTTCTTAATTTTTTTTTTATGTTAGTTTGAAAAATGCCTAAAATTTAGGCTTCTAGACCAGAATACCCCCTTAATGCACTTAAGATTTGAAGGCTTAACAAACAAGTAAATGGGAGTTTTGTTATACGTAAATGAACTTGTAGCCGATTGAAAGAAAAATTGCAAGATATTATCTGGAAATCTTAAAATCTAAAGATACTCTTAAATGCACTGTGGCACTAAAGTCCAGACTGGGAAATTTTCGTAATTATAAACTCATTAAGAAAAATATCTTTTGGTCTAATATATAGACATATAATAAAAAGATAATAACTTAAGTTGAGAAAAATAATAATTTTACAATAATAAGTAAAACCCTTAAACAACATTTTTTAAACTATAACCTGGAATAAATTTAGTTAAAACATGTGTTAAGAGTAATAAATAATTAGAAGTAAAGATAGACAAATAATAACTCAAAATGAATAGTTAATTAATAAAACTATAAAGTAAAATAGAATTTTAATGTTAAAAGATATAAATAAACAAGTCGGAATCTACAAAATTAATTATTAACAATGATTGACTAATTGTTCATTAAATTTTTAGTCGATTGTTAAAATACATTATTTAATTGTAGTTTAATCGCTTAAATAATTTAGTTACGTATATAATAATTTAGTTACGTATATAATAATTTAGTTACGAAATATTAATATCTAAATTTTTCATATAGTAAAGTACAAATTAACATTAAGATCTCTATGTGCATATGTGTGTGTATTGATGCGCCTATCCATTATCACAAATGTACCGTGCATAACCGGGACCTATACTTGTGCATCAATATACAAGGTAGACCGCCACTATAGTAGTTTTCCGAAACATCCAAAGAGAGGGTAAGAGTCCCCGAAATTCGATAGCTCATTGGGCATTGGGTTCTCCCTCCAATTAACAATTAAGAGACCGCAAAAATCTTGGACCCGGAAAACTTCTGAGTGTTCGCTCTCTTCGTGCTTTGACCTATCTAGTGGTAACATCGTACACAGTTTAAGTAAGTCTCAATAGACCACGTGTAATTTTGTCTCATTGAAATTAAACAGTTTGTAAAAGTAAAGTAAAATCGTGAAGTGAAATCAACTAAAACAAATTGAATTAACAAGATTCATCAACTTTTATCAGGTACATTTCATTATATTATATCGATATAAATTGATTATAGTGTGAGTGTGTGTGTGCGTAACTTGTTAAATTTGTTTGTTGTTAATAAATACCGGTTATATTGTTAATTAAGAATTTATTTATTTCAGATCACCTTCCTCCACTCTCCCTGTAAGATAAGCTCGGCTCTGGCACCGGTTCCAGGAACCGTGATTAAAAATCCTGGTGGCGCCCTTTTGTTTATTAATATTAGCTTTCAATTTTGTTTAGTTTATTGTTTTATTTAATTTAATTTAAGGGGCCAATTGAGCGGTATCAAACCGTTACAATTAATTTATGAAAATTTGCATTTTATATTTCTTACAATGCTTATATCTCATAAACAAATAATGTTATGACTAATATGCTTCAGAACGTATTTGTTACTTGATAATTAAACTATTTAAATCTATTTTTTTTACATTTTTAACCGTATTTGTTTATGAGATTTAAAAATTTTTTTTTAACTTTCTTATATTTTCACTCTCATTTTTAAGATGTTCAAAGTACATAGAGATTGAAACTATCAATTCTAACTATTTATTATATTATTAAAATTAATTTCACTATTTTAATTATTGCTCGTAGTCTGCCCTGGCTTTACACGGGTATTCAACGAAAATTTCGAAATTAATTATAATATAATATCGCCAATGTCACCCGGAGATAGTGTAGCTTGCCCACAATCGAAGAATTTTTCAAATCGGTTCAGTAGTTTCGGAGCCTATTCAATGCGAACAAACAAACAAACAAACAAATAAACAATCAAATCTTTTCTTTTTTATAATATGAGTATAGAAGTATAGATTATTCATATTGAGAAAAATATTTCATTGTAATAATAATAATATTGGATAAATAACACCGTTGCATTATTTTCATCTATAATTAATAAAAATCATTTTTCTTACAAATGTTGCTAATTATTGTTACGATTTGTATCCTATTTCCAGCTTTCAATTTGTTTCCGAAAAATAAAAGAGAAAATAGAAAATAATTTTTAAAAAATTGAAAAATCTCATAAACAAATAAGGTTAAAAATATAAAAAAAATAGATTTGTATAGTTTAATTATCAAGTAACAAATAAGTTCTAAATCATATTAGTCATAACATTATTTGTTTATGAGATATAAGCATTGTAAGAAATATAAAATGCAAATTTTCATAAATAAATGCGGGTAATTGAAGAACTAAAAGAGATAAAAAAATTAGGAAAACGGTTGACCCTGAAGGCCATCCCTGTAACTTCCCGCTAATTCCATACCTGGACGCTTAAAGTTGCACTTATGCCGTTTTTGAGCTCTTCGAGCTCATAAATACAATTTGTGTGTTGTTTTGAGCTCTCTGAGATCAAAGAGATAGCTTTTCTATGCTTTTGAGCTCTTCGAGCTCAAAAGTCTGATGGAAGTTTCATATAACACCATTTTTCGAATTTTCAAACCGCAATAACTTTTGAATGAATGAACCAATTTTGAATGAATGAATCACGCGGTTGGATGCAGTCGACGCAGTTTTCTAAGCCTCATAAAGAATCGTTGAGTTTGAATCGATCGAACTAGAAATTTTGGAGTAATTTCGAAAAAACACTTTCTTCGGTTTTCTATCCTGCACGATATCTCTCGAACGAATTAACCGATTTTGACCAGATTAGCGCCGATCGACGTGGTTTTTTAAGGTTAAGAGCTGATTAGTTTTTGGAGTTGATCAATAAAGCCGTTTGACAGTTGTTCGAAAAAACCACTTTTAAAAAAATTTTTTTTTACAGTTTTTTGCGATTTCTCGAAACCTATCACTCCGAATCGGTCCAAATTGTATTAGAAATCTAAGTTTGGCCAAGCCCTTTCGAATGGCACCAACCGCGATGAAATCGGTCGAACCGTTCAAAAGTTATAAAAGGTTTACATACTTACATACACACACACACGCACACATACACATACATACAGACATAGTGACACTCTCGCGGGGATAGTCGGGGAAGCTTTCTGTGACCTTCAAACGTCGAGATCTGATGAAAACTCGATTTTTGCAAAATGGGGTAAATCCAATAACTTCCCGATTTTTGAAAATCTTCGATTTTCTTAGCGGGAAGTTAAAAATTAGAAAAACGGTAGACCCTGAAGGCCATCCGTGCAACTTCCCGCTCATTTCATACCTAGGTGCTTAAAATTGGACTAATGTGTTTGGAATTGCAGTCGACTTTAAAAGGGCATTTGACTCTGTTCCTCACCAACAGTTATAGCAAAAGCTAAGGGAAAATAATGCGAGCAGCAATTTAATCGATATTCTCATCTCACTGTGTGAATCAGCCTCTTTCCAGGTCAAATCCAATGGAGTACTCTCAGAAAAATTCGATGTAACCAGAGGTATTTTGCAAGGGGAAACTCTAAGTGCAGACCTTTTGATCTTCTTCCTCTGGGACTTCGAAGAGTTCTTTCGGAAGCGTGGACTAATTGGACTAAATATTGATGGTCTAAACGACTTAATGATCCTTCTGTACGCAGATGATACATCCATCTTTGCGCACTCCCATGTTGATTTAGCCAGGAAGCTGAAAGCGCTGCACGAGTACTGTCTAATCAATGGACTGGAGGTCAATCGCAGTAAAACCAACATCATGATCTACAAATCAGCAGGAAGAGCTAGACTGATCCCAGAAAATTTTAGAACTTACGGGCTTCCCTTGGACACGGTCAGCAAAACGAACTTTCTAGGTGTAAAAATTTCCTCATCCACGCTCGGTCTCGCTGCTCTCGACTCAGGTTTGTAAGCGGGTGTTTTATTCCGCTCAATTGGCCCCTTAAATTGAATTAATTGAAATAATAAAACTAACAAATGAATCTAAATTAATTAATAAAAGGGCGCCACCAGGATTTTTAATCGCGGTTCCTGGAACCGGAGCCAGAGCTAAGCTTATCTACAGGGAGAGAGAGTGGAGGAAGGTGATCTGAAATAAATAAATTTTTATTTAACAACGGTACCAAAAATTTATTAACAACAAAATAAAATAACAATTTGTGCACTCACACCTACACTAAATCACTTAAAACTAATTTAATGCTATACACTACTAGTTCTCGGCTCGGCAAAACATCAACAAGCAGATAACGTAGTAACTCAACTAACTAACGCCTCAACAACACGGCTAGTTCTCTTCCCGGCAAAACATCAACAAGCAGAGGACGTTTCCAAAAATCTTAATCCTGACGGTACCCTCTTATGGAGCGTCTATACCACAGTTTCTAACTAAATCGCGCTGTCCACCGGACCCTCACGCTCTATCAAAATTCTTAATCCTGACGGTACCCTCTTATGGAGCGTCTATACCGCAGTTTCTAACTGAATCGCGCTGTCCAACGGACCCTAACGCTCTAAGACTGTACGAACTACTCTACTCGGCAAAACATCAACAAGTAGAGAATGTACACACTCACCTACTAGTTTTCGGCTCGGCAAAACATCAACAAGCAGAGAACGTACACACTCACACACGTATAACCCGCATGGTCTTCACACACACTCTGACTTTACTAAACTTTTATTTTTGACTTATAAAAGTTATTAAAAAATTTAATATCAGAAAATTATTACGTCAAACTTTTTGCTTAATTAATTCAGTCATTAGCTAACAATTAAATCGTAAACCATTTTCACGACTAATAATTTAATTCTCAAAAAGATCTAATCTTACAGATTAAAATTTATATATTTATTTCCCAAAATTACTATTTCATTCATCCCAACTTAATAATAAATCCTAATTCCAAATTTCAAATTAAAATCATTAACTAATTTATTGCCGTGGTCTTAATAATACAATAATAAATATTTAATTACAAGAGGTCTTCGTATCTTGAATTAATAGATTAAAATCTATTGACAGAGGTCTTAATAATCCGCCAACAATGTTCGGTTACTGCCGAGATTTTACAAATTAATTTTTCCTGAATTTACTTAATTTATTTTATGAATTGTTTCGTTAAATTATTTTACCTTGTCTAATTTATTTCACCAGAATTTTATAAATCCATTTTACTAAGAGGCCGAGTTCAATATATAAAATGACCACGTGGAATTTTTCGATTTATAAATAATTAATAAAACAATTTATCTCAATGTAAAATAAATTCACGAAAAATTATCCACGGGTATCCAATCTTAATTGCGTCAAAGTTCAGTAGCCAATTCTCAATAAATTAAATTAAATAAATAATACTTTCTTGTAACAAATAATATTAAATAATAATAATTCAATTGTTCTTACTAATAAATTATCACGTGAAATAATTACCAGGGATTTGCGCGCTCAAAATGGACGCCGATGTTCGTTAGTGCGTAGTTATCTCTGACCTTGGGTACACGTTAACTGCGTTGTAAATTCAACCGACGCTTGGCTAATTCGTGAGAAGACAATGGAATTTTCTCGAAGCTTTTAATTCTCGGTTTTATGTGATGAAATAAAATAAATGTAACAAACCGATTTTCCAGATGTTCAGAATGATTTAGAATTAATGGAGTAAATTAATAAATTCTCACGACAATTAACACCGCAAGGTCTTGAGCAGTCCTCGGGTATAAACTCCCCAGAGGTACGCTCAACGGTAACTAACGAATAAAATTTTATTGAATTATTATTAATTATATTATTTATGAACAATTGAACCATTCAAATAATTAATTAACAGCGAGAAGTAGTAATTAGATGAGCCGAGTATTTGACCCCGCGGCTCATCTCTATAAAAGTCTTAATACCTGGGTTAAATTTTACTTGAAGAATTCCCTGGATCCAGCGGGCTTCCTTCTTTGGACTTTTTAGATGGTATTTGCTTGAGCACTAAACTACTTCTGCTTCACTGCCGCTGAGTGACTAGCCAAGTAACCCCAAAATTACCCCCACTTATTACTAATGGGTCCCGAAGACCGAGACGCGCCAGTGCTGCGTTGAATAGTTACCAACGTCTGGTCGATTCTACCGATACAGGGTAAATTACCCTGTTACAGCTTTAATCAAAGCAAAATGTGCCTCTAGCACTGTCATCTCTATACTATCCAAGGCTAAATGTGACTCCTGGGATGCATACAATAAGTTGTTCGAAAGCTTAGTAGCCTCGGTGCTACTTTATGCTTTCCCGGCATGGGGTCTGCGTTACCGGAACTCACTTGAAACTGCTCAATGCTTCTTCTATAAAAAGCAACTACGCCTACCACGTAATACCGCTGACTAGGCGATCAGACTTGAGCTTAATCTAACACCCGTGGCCTGGAAGGCCATGAAGCTGTTTTGGACCTGGCTCATCAAGAAACTACGCACAGGGGCTACCACTATGGTAAAAATTTGCTTGCTAAGAACCTACAACTTAGCTAAAAACATGCAACATTATCTCCAAAATCAACTGGGCCACGTAACTTAGAGAGTTTTTAGCCGAGTGTGACCACGAATATCTATTTAACAACCTAAACCCTGACCTATGGGAGTCTAAGACCGAGAAAATTTTCAAAAGTATCGTGCTATTTGACGGGACAAGGACTTTGAAGCATACAGACAATTGACTTCGTTCCAATTTTCACTCCTGAGAACGCCGCAAGACCACACACCGAACTACTTTTTGTCAAGATACTCAATCACGATAAAACGTATAATTGCACAGCTTAGACTTGCCAATAACTTTATTTGCTATCTGTCTCTGTCGACTATGTCATGCAAATTTGACCCAGCCAACACGTGTCCACTCTGCAACCTAAATAGCAGAGATAGTATTGAACACTTTCTGTTGAGATGCCCGATCTTCAGTCCGTACAAGAATCACTACCTCAGTCAGTCAATAACAAACAGCACAACTGCTTGTTAACTCCTTGATACCTTAGACGAACATAACATCTTCGCAGTCTACAACTACACAAGGAAATACATAATACTCCGAAACTGGGCCCTCCAACACTAGGAAGTCTCACCTGATCCTCACCACAACGTTCCACTTTCCGTTAACCGCCAACTCTAATCTCATCAGCACATTCTAAATTTGCTTACCTCTCTTCTCTCATTGGTTACTCACTCCTCATTAAATAATATTACTTTTGCTCTTCAAACTTATTCTAATGTACAAAATCTATTCAGTAATTAATATGTATTGCCCATGGCACCTCTTGCTAAAAGATATAATTTAACTCTTAATGCAATAAATTAAATAATAATAATAAATAATAAATAACTAAATAATAAAAAAATTGCACTAATGATGTTTTTGACCTCTCCGAGCTCAAAAATACTATTTATGTG
The DNA here is from genome assembly GCF_020080835.1 of Cotesia glomerata. NCBI lineage: Eukaryota > Metazoa > Arthropoda > Insecta > Hymenoptera > Braconidae > Cotesia > Cotesia glomerata. The sequence continues at coordinate 14,399,222 of NC_058163.1, forward strand.
TTGTTTTGAAGCTCTAAGCTTAAAGAGATAACTTTTCAGGCTTTTGAGCTTTTCGAGCTCAAAGGTCTAATAACAGTCTGATAAAACACAATTTTTCAAATTTTAAACCGCAATAACTTTTGAATGAATGAACCGATTTTTACGCGGTTGGCGGCGATCAACGTAGTTTTGTTATGTTAAAAGCTGATAAGTTTTTGGAATTGATCAGAATAGCCGTTTAAAAGTTATTCCAAAAAATATCGGAATTATGTTGAAAAAACTAGTTTCCAAATATTTCGTCGAGGATATCTCTCGAACCAATCAACCGATTTTTACGTTCTAGGCGGCGATCGACGCAATTTTTTAAGTTCTAAAAATTGTTTTATTACATCAAAAACGATCCGATAAGAAATGTCGAAGTTATGTGAAAAAACACTTTTTTCGATTTTCTTTCGTTCACGATATCTCTCGAACGAATCAACCGATTTTGACCGGATTAGCAGTGATCGACGTGGTTTTTCAAAGTTAAGAATAGATTAGTTTTAGGAGTTGATCGATCGAGCCGTTTAGAAGTTATTCCGAAAAAACCACTTTCAAAAATGATTTTTTTCTTATTTTTTTTGAGATTTTTCTAAATTTCTCTAAATCTATCGGGCTGAATCGGTTCAAATTCTTAAAAAATCTAAGTTTGAGGGAACTCTTTGGAACGCCGTTTGGTTGGTTCCGATCGGTTAAGTCGTTCAAAAGTTATAGGCGATTCACATACTTACACGCACACGCACACACACACACACACACACACACACACACACACACACACACACACAAAACTCCCGTGGACAAAACTCCCCTTTAATGGGTTGGTCACACTAACTGACATAGCAAGACGATTGGTTCCTGCTGTAACTCACTGGGAATGTCCGGAACCTGTATCGTAGTTTCCGACGATGCAGGCCACGGCTGATGTGAGCTTGCTCTGCCGAGGTGAAAGTTGCAGCAGTGGATCAGGAGCCAACAACTTCGGTCCTTAATCAGGAAGTACGCAGTGAGTGTTAGAGATCGGAATCTTCACCGCTCCGAGCGAGTCTAGTCCGTCCGTGTATTCCGGGACTGGCTGAGTGTTGGCTAGGCCTCAGGGAACTGGGGTAGGAGTACTATTTCAAAGGGTACACCCGTTCCTAGTTATGGCAACCCGCTCCACTCCATACGATGCGCTGGTAAATCGAAAAAGTATGAGTAACTTACAGGAAACAAACAAGAATAGAAACGGGCTTCATGCTCAACAAGCAGCGATTGAAGCAAGCGCTGACATGAAGAGAACGCAAGCGTTGGAGCGCCTTGAGAAGCTGACCATTGAGCTGCAAGAGTTTGTCCAAACTAAGGTCATTATCCATAAGGAGATAAAGACCAAGACAACCGGTGTAGTCAATGCTCATGGAAGATTCAAGAAACTGGACGAGGAATGGCAGTCATCACGACGCTGCATTGAAACTGAAACTGAGACGGAAGAAGCAATCGACCGAAGAATACATGGCGAGGCTTTCGCCTACCTCCGAAGAGGCCGTTACCTGGGCTCAAAAGAGCTATACACGCACGTATATTTGTCCTACTCCCACCATAACGAGAACACAGCCCAGTTCGCGGACAAGGAAAAACCGCCGTTCTCTTGTGTTTATACACATTCATTGAACAGCTGCAAGAGTTGCGTATAATTGTAAGTGTGTGCAACTCTCATCGACGCCTCTGGCAACTCATTCCCCGTAGGCACATCGAGATGTACCCACAGGATATGAGCAGTATCCAGCGGGGACCACGGGGAGGCGGAGTCGATTGAAGACCATGTTGTTTGTGTGATGTGTTGTGTGTAACGTCTGATTTTACGTGTAAGTGTTTGCGTGTGTAGGGTGCCCGGGCACTTGTGTTATTTGCGGTCATTTTCCCTAGCTTATTCTACGTCAGTCATCCAAAGCTTTATACTGTCCTCACGATTGTGTGGAGCATATCGCTTGTGCCTAGGCGCTCCGACTCTACCTAGGTGGATGTCTGTTGAGTCTCGTTCTTAGTCGCGTTTTCATTAGCTAGCTGGGTTTGGAGTTTGCAACACATTACTACTTTACTGAAACCTTTTAAAAGCTTGAAGTTACTTTGGGATGTGGCAATCGCACGCGCAACGCTCGCCCACTCCGCGTTCCCACCCCATATGTCCTTAAGCACCTCACGTTGAGGCTCGTACTCATGGCATTCAAGCATTAAGTGCTCCACGTTGTCGACCCTTTCTCCTAACCCATTCTCCCTACACTCGTCACAGAATCTACTATCCGTATGTTCGTACTTGTATTGGTATTCTCTAAAGCAACCGTGGCCGGTTAGGATTTGGGTCAGCCAGAAGTTAGAGCTGATCCATTTATTTGTTAGACGCTCTGCTACGTCTGGAAAGAAGACTTTAGTTTCGCGGCCGTTCTCTGATGTATCCCATTGTTCTTGCCACCGACGTATGGTTTCAGTTCTAAGGGTGACAAGGCGATCCTCCGCATCTGGCTGCACGGTGACGTTTCCAAGGGTAGCCTGTTTGCCGATACGGAGGCTGTATCGCGCGCACTGTTCGTCTATTACGAGCTGAATGGGCACTGCCCCCGCGACTACGCAAATCCCTTCAAGCGAAACTGTCCTGTAGGTAGTAGTTGTTGTTATCAGCGCTTGACGCTGAAGTGCTCGAAAATGTCTCCAGTCCTCCCTATCGCAACGGTCACTCCAAGCTGCCGCCGCATATGTGACGACAGGCATAAAGAAACCCTTGTATATGGTGGACATAGCTGGGTATCGCAATCCCCATTCTGCCCGCGCAATACGTCGCATGCGCCCGAATACCCTACTTAGTTTCGCGCGCCTTGTTTTAATGTGATTTTTCACTTTGAGGCCCTCGTCGAAGTGTACCCCTAAGTATCTAACGCTCGATTTGAATTTGACTTTGGAGTCTCCTATCATTATTTTTGGCGGTTTGTTATCGTATTTGGGCTTTCTCTGTCGTCCATTTGCTTCATAGGGGTACGGGCTCTTTTTGTCCTTACGTGGACCGCGATGTACAAATTCGTTCTTGAGGAAGATGGCTTCAGTCTTCGACTTCGACAGCTCGAGCTTTGCGGAACAGCACCATTCCAGTATATTATCTACTACTATTTGACTATTATGCTCTATTTCTTTTCTCGAAGAGCCTTCTACTAAGACGAGCAAATCGTCAGCAAACGCAACAAATTTATTCCCGTGTTCTGTCAGTTCGAGTCTCTTAAGGAGATCGTCGAACATGATGTTCCAAAATAATGGTCCTAGCACTGATCCTTGCGGGCACCCTCGCGTTGGCGTTTTCGACTCGCTACCAAAACCCCATGACAGCGCGACCGATCTGTCCTCAAAGTAATTCCGAATTACCGCGTAAATGTTGCTAGGGCAGCCTCTGGCCTTGAGGCCCTCGAGTACTAACGGCCACCACACGTTGTCAAAAGCGCCAGAGATATCGAAGAGAAGTCCGACCACCAGTCTCTTCTCTGAAGAGTCTACCAATCGGCGCATCTCCACAATTGCATCTTCCGTCGACTTTTTGGCTGTGAAGACAAACTGTCGGCTCGAAATGTTCCCCTCCGCTAAGACTGTGGTGGTAAGTCGCTCTTTGATGAGCTTCTCGAACACCTTACCTAGACCCGAAAGGAGGCAAATTGGCCGGTAAGATTTAGGGTCATTTGCGTTTTTGTCGGTGCTTTTAACTAACATTATGATTGCCCTCTTCTTCCGCTCTTTTGGGAATGCTCCTAGCGCCAAGCAAGCATTATATAGCTCTAAAAACTGTTCGCGAAGGATAACCCCTGCACGTTTAACTACCTCGTTTTCTATCAAGTCCGGTCCCGGGGCCTTCTTGTTTTTCAGTGTTTTTAAGACCTTGTCCAATTCGCGCGGGGTGAACGGTTCGGCGTCCGCGGTGTCAGGTAGTAAAATTGTGTTGGCTCTAATTTTTTCCTGATCGGGGGTTTCGTTGTCCTGGTCATCGTCTACAATATGCGTCTCGAGAAAACACCTGGCTGTTTCCTTAAAGTTTTCCGTGGATGCTCCGTTACGATTTAGCGTGCGCATTGCACTTTTGACTCTAACTTTTTCTGCGCAGGTTCTGTAAATAGGACCCCACTTTTCTTGATTACCTTTCTTCGTAACGAAGTCCCGCCAGCTGCTTTCCCTCGTCCGCTTTATGTCTGTCGAGTATTTTTTCCGTAGTGTTCTGTATTTGACGCTTAGGGTATTTTTAACTAAATCGTCCCTTTCCCTTTGATATACCCGTCTGGCTTTGTTCACCAGCTTCTTCGCGCGTGTTAATTTCCTGGTCCACCATGGGTATGATTTTCCTACGCGGAATCGCGGCTTTGCAAGCTTCTAAGATTGATTTGCCGAGTGCAGAAGCATACCTTTCCACGTCCTCAACCGATTCCACTCCAAGGCCATCAAGGTTTGTGCACGCACACGAGAAAAGGATTTCGTCAAACTTTTCCCAAATGGCCAACGTTAAGTTGAACCTCTTGGGGTCTGCCTGTGCGCCATCCTTCTCCCCCGACTTAGCTCCTAGAGTGATTTCGATCGGTTAGTGGTCAGTATTCTGCACCCAACTTCTCTTTATGGACCAGCTAAGAATGCTACTCGCGAGTTTAGGCGTGACGAGTGTCACATCGATATACGAACTCCCGTTAGTTTATTCAAACGTCGGACCCTCACTCGCGTTGTTGATTATCTCTAACTCGTGTGCGTCAATAAATTGCTCTAACTTTTCGCCACGCGCGTCGTCAGTCTCGGATCACCATCTCTCGGATTTCGCGTTCGCATATGGCCTAGACCTGGTTTCGGCAGCAACTTGTATGCCGCAACCGAACCCAGGTATTTTGAAACTATTATTACTATGTGCTGCGTATGGCTCTTGTAGAAGGAGAACATCAATACGTTTTTCCTCCCACAACTGACTCGCCTCCAGAGTCCCAGCTTTGTCGTTCCGCAAATTCGCCTGCAAAACTCGAAAACCTTCAACCTCCATTCCCCGGGTCGCGTGCGGAGACTTTCGATTCGACCTAACGCCCGGCGCGAGCCCATCTAAGTTTGCCGAGTTCGCGGACCCTCTGAGGGTGTTTTTAGTCGTCCCTAGGCATCTTCGCCGGTCGATGCTTCGCGAGTAATATTCGAAAACCCCCCTTCTACTTGGATTTACCTCTTCTAGGTTCAATCGCGTGAGTTTAACCAAACAGGGTCGCGTAGCTAGAGGCATTAGCTGTTCTATACGTAATGCTTCCGCGAGCTTACACGAACGCGATCGCGACGCCGAATTTGCGGGCCGGCGATGGACGGAAGCGTCAGATAGCAGCTCGCTCGGAGAAACGCGGTTGGCTACTCTGGCGCTCCGTCGAACGGTCGAAAGAGTTTGGTGACCACCGAACGTGGGAGCGTCACCTACCCGAGGCTTTGCCGTATTTTCCTGACCGGTTTATTTAAGTTGTAGGAGCTGGTAACACCTACAACCGAAAGCGCAGTGGCAATTATTGGTTTGGGGTAACGCATCGAGGGATGCCTTTCAATTTTACCTTACTTATGGCGGGACCCACGGAAAGGGAATTGCTTGCTTAACTATGTTCTCTTAAGTTCGCCCTCACTCCCTTAAGAGAGTCATAGTTACTCCCGCCGAAGCAATGGACACTGGAGCCGACGGTGACGGTGAATCTGCTGCTGAGGACAAGGGTGAAACTGACACAAGGTCTGGAAAGAGAAACGACCGAGATTCGCCAGAGCCAACCGACAAAGTCGGAAAGAAGAAGGACTTGAAAAAAAGCCCTCCCCAACGACTGGCAGGGCAGGGCGACGAACTCAAGAAGATGACTGACTGGGAAAAAGTACAGTCTAAGAAGGAGAAGAGAAGGCTAGCTAGAGAGCAACTCTCAAAACAGCCGCCGAAGGAGCCCAGGCCAGAGCCTAAGCGGAAAAACCACGCAAATGGATCAGACCCGATGCACTGATCATCCGCCCGGCCGAGAAAACAAAGTATGCCGAGATTCTGCGTCGTATAAAGCAGGACTTCCCAGATGAGCAGGTTCGTTCAACTGTGGATAAGATCAACAAGACCAGAAGTGTGGACTTGTTGATTACGATTTCGAGGAAGAGCACTGACAAAGGCCAAGGTCTGCAAAAGACGATCGCGGACATCCTTAAGGAGGAGGCCATCGTGATTTGCAAAGGGCCACAGGAGACCATCGAGATCCGAGATGTAGATGACGACACGACGAAAGAGCATATTCAGACCGCTCTAAAGAGGAAGCTGAAGAAAGTTGTGAAATCCCACTAGAGGCAATCAAGATCCGTAAAGCCTTTAGGGGTACACAGATAGCCACAGTGTCACTACCAGCAGCTGCAGCACAAAAGTTACTGGAGGGAAACTGCAAAATAAGGATAGGCTGGTTTAATTGCCGAATGAGGGCAACGAAGAGACCCATACAATGCTTCAAATGCTGGCACTTTGGGCACTTCGGATCGCAGTGCAAAAGCGAAGTCGACCGGTCTAAGCTCTGCATAAGGTGCGGAAAAGAAGGACACAAAATTGCTGATTGTAAAAATCCAGCTAAATGTGCACTGTGCTTTGAACGGCACGGCGTAGAAAAGGCGGCTCACCATGCAGGCACGAACAGATGCCCCATCTTCCAAGAAGCGCTCCAGAAGATAACGAAGCCAAGAACATGAAGATAGTGCAGCTCAACCTCAATCATTGTGAGGCTGCGCATGACCTGCTCATGCAAACTGTGCGCGAAGGAGGGAGATGTAGCACTTATAAGTGAGCCTTATAGACATCTGAGTAACCAACCCTGGGAATCCGACAGCACTAACAAAGCCGTCATCTGGTCCTGCGGTAAAAGTTCTTTTCAGAGAACAGTCAACGATAAAGAAGCTGGCTTCCCAGCAGCATGGGTAGATGGCCTCCGCTTCTACAGTTGCTATGCACCACTTAGTCTCTCTAATGAGCATTTTGAAGACTTCCTTGATCGGCTAACTGACGACGCAAGAAAACACTTTTCCGTAGCAATAGCTGGTGACTTCAATTCCTAGGCAACAAACTGGGGCAGCAAGTTCACTAATACACGTGGAAAAGCACTTCTCGAGGCAATGGCCACTCTGGACGTGATCCTTCTTAATACAGGTGAGACGCCAACGTATACTAAGGGAGAGCCAAACTCAACTGTCGACCTTACATTTGTCAGCAGTTGCTTAGCTCGAAGAGGTTTTTCTTGAAAAGTATTGAACATCTATACAGCCAGCGACCATAGTGTGATACTATGGGAAATATCAACTGGCCAGAAACTAACAAGAGACAACAGGAGCGCTAGCGCGGTTGGGTGGAAAGTTAAGTCTCTCGACCCCACTGCTTTAGTAGTAGCCTTATACTGCAATCCGATCATCGTATAAACTGCTGAAGAGAAGACCAAGGACCTAATGAGAAAAGTCACTCAGGCTTGCGACGCTAGTATGTCTCGGAAACGTCGCATAAATTCAAGATCTTCAGTGCACTGGTGGAACGATCACATTAGCATTCTACGCTCAAAGTGTCTTAAAATAAATAATAGTTTAAAAAAACTAAAAACACGATTTTTATAGAAAACCAAACTAAAAAATAGAAAATAAATTTTAATAAATTTAAATTAAGAATAGTGTTAAAAATTTCAATAAATATAAATTAATAATAGTGTAAATAAAAAAATGTATTTTATTTTAAAAAAAGCGTGGGGTGCTTTTTAAGATATCAAAATGATAATCACTCTACTCATATCTGTCAATAAAATATTTATAACTATTGACACCATGCACCCCACGCTTTTTTTAAAATAAAAAACATTTTTTTATTTACACTATTATTAATTTATATTTATTGAAATTTTTAACACTATTCTTAATTTAAATTTATAAAAATTTATTTTCTATTTTTTAGTTTGGTTTTCTATAAAAAGCGTGTTTTAGTTTTTAAACTATTATTTATTTTTACTTTTAGTTTGGTTTATTTATAAAAGCGTGATTTTTTAGTTTTTTTAAACTATTATTTGTTGATTATCAAAAATATTCAGGCGCGCAAATTACCCACGGAGAGTTACATACTGACAAACTGACATACAATTGAAGCTAATATAAAGCGTGTAAAAAACCTACGGAGGAAAATACCTGGTTTCGAAATATAACTTCGGGATGGTCATCAGAGGATTCCGGGTTGATGTACGGGTTTATCTGTGCCATTCCCGATGAAAACCTACGGAGGAAAACACCTGGTTTCGAAATATAACTTCGGGATGGTCATCAGAGGATTCCGGGTTGATGTACGGGTTTATCTGTGCCATTCCCGATGAAAACCTACAGAGGAAAACACCTGGTTTCGAGATATAACTTCGGGATGGTCATCAGAGGATTCCGGGTTGATGTACGGGTTTATCTGTGCCATTCCCGATGAAAACCTACGGAGGAAAACACCTGGTTTCGAAATATAACTTCGGGATGGTCATCAGAGGATTCCGGGTTGATGTACGGGTTTATCTGTGCCATTCCCGATGAAAACCTACGGAGGAAAACACCTGGTTTCGAGATATAACTTCGGGATTGTCATCAGAGGATGACTAGGAAGGTCATCACCTGGGTTCTAGGTTGATAATAATCAAAATTTAAATAATATCATTATGGTAGTCTCTTTATGCGAAGGAGAGTTACATACTGACAAACTGACAAACTGACAAACTGACAAACTGACAAACTGACATACAAGTGAAGCTAATAAAAAGCGTGTAAAAAGAAGAAAGTCTCAGCGTGGCTACAGACGATCTAACTCCGCAGAGCTGTTGGCAGAGTATAAAAAGGCCCGTCGAGAAATGAACAGAGCCATCAAAGAAAGAAAAAGACGTTGCTGGAAGGAACTGGTCGCAGAAGTCGAGAAAGATCCATGGGGCAGACCGTATGAGGTGGTTATGACCCACTTGAAATGCCAACCAATGCCATCACCTACGTGTCCACAACTCCTAGAGAAGATTGTTACTACGTTGTTTCCCCAACAGCTGGTATTCACCTACAAATTGGAGCAGCTCAATTCTGAAGACATCCCAACTATCACGTTGGACGAGTTGATAGAGGCAGGAAATCGAGTAGGGAATAATAAGGCGCCGGGATTGGACGGAATTTCTAGTATTGTCCTGAAATCAATCCTTCGGGCAGTACCGACATTATTCCTGGACGTTTACGATACATGCCTGAAGGAAGGGACTTTTCCCCAGAAGTGGAAACAGCAACGGCTAGTGTTACTTCCGAAGGGGAAAAAGCCGCCGGAAGAACCGTCATCCTACCGACCACTCTGCATGTTAGACACGGCCGGCAAGATATTCGAGCGCATAATTCATCAGAGAATAGAGGCTTTAGTCGATCCACTCTTAGCAGAGAACCAGTTTGGTTTCCGAAAAGGACGGTCAACTCTGGATGCTATCAAATTGGTTGTTGATATAGCCAAAGATGCAATCGCCGGAACGAGATGGAAAGGTGGAAAGAAGAAATACTGCTTGGTGGCTGCTTTGGACATCAAGAATGCCTTCAACTCCGCTAACTGGGACTGCGTTATGCGGGCTCTAGAAGAAAAAAACATACCAGGATACCTTCGCAGAATAGTAGCGAGCTACTTTACGAACAGGCTCCTGAAATATGACACGACGAATGGTACGGAAGTGTACGAAATCTCCGGAGGAGTGCCACAGGGATCAGTCTTAGGTCCTCTGCTATGGAACATCATGTATGATGGCCTCCTGAGAATAGCATTGCCTACGGGAGTCAAACTTGTAGCATATGCGGATGACGTAGCTGTCGTGATTGTCGCAAAGCACCTCGAAGAGATAGAAATGGCATTTGATATTACATTCAGACGAGTCAATTTGTGGATGGACATGATGAACTTGCAACTAGCCACGCATAAAATCGAGGCAGTGCTCATCACCAGCAGAAAAACGGTAGAAACCATCAAGTTAAGAGTCGGAGAACAAGAAATCACATCACAACCATTTATCCGTTATCTGGGAGTGATGTTGGATGCACGACTCAACTTCAAGCAGCAGGTGGAACATGTCAGTGCCAAAGCGTCAGTAGTCTCGCACGGCTGATGCCTAACATCGGAAGCCCAATGCAGAGCAGGAGGCTACTATTGTCATCAGTAGTCACATCAGTGCTCACTTATGGAATATCCATTTGGGCTGATGCACTGGAAACCCAAGAATCATGGAGAAAAGCTGGACCAATATACCGACTGAGTGCCCTACGAGTAGCTAGTGCCTTCCGCACTATATCAGAAGAAGCAGTGTGCGTTATTGCTGGAACCCTACCTCTTTGAGTTCTAGCAGAGGAAAGACGGGCCCTTTACCAACGAAAAAGGTCAACTGCACTGAGCCCTGAAGAACTTAGAATTGAAAAACGGCAGAAGAGCATAGGCCGATGGCAACTACAATGGAATGCTGCAGAGGAGGGTAGGTGGACGCACCGTCTCATACCTCGGATCGACATTTGGCTTAACCGGAATCACGGTGAGGTCAATTACTATCTTACGCAGATGTTGTCGGGACATGGGTGTTTTCGAGAGTATCTACACCGATTTAAGCCCGATGACTCTTCGGAGTGCCCGTCCTGCCCAGGAGCTGCTGAAGACGCGGAGCACGTTTTCTTTGAGTGCCCTCGTTTTAACCCACAGCGTGATGAGTTAGAGAAGATCCTGAACAAGAAAATCACACCAGAGTTAATAGTAGAAGAAATGCTGTCATCCGAAGCTGCCTGGAACGCCACAACGACGTTTACCACCGAAGTGCTTACAGAGTTGCATTCCATTGAAAGAAAAAGGGCAAATGACAGAAACTAGAAGGAAGGAAAAATAACACCTTAGCCACCAAAAGGAATAGCAGTAGCTAGATCCTCCCCTCACGAAGTAATGCCTGACGGCGGTTTCCATGAGGGATTAGAGGAAAGAAGAAAAGGGGTTTAGGGTTTAGTGGGTAGGGGCGTTAGCGTCGAGTTTTAGTATGACGCTGCGTCGAGTCGCCACATATCCAGGCCAAACAGCTATGCCTAGAATCCGTAAAAAGGATTCCCCCCCCTAAAAAAAAAACACACACACACACACACACACATCATCACACACATATATATATATATATATATATATATATATATATATATATATATATATATATATATATATATATATATATATATATAGATATAGTGACAACCTCGCGGGAGTAGTCAGGGAAGCTTCCTAAGACCTCAAAACTCGATTCTTAAAAACCAATAACTTCCCAATTTTTGAAAATCTTCGATTTTCTTAGCGGAAAGTTAGAAATTATTTAACATACATTATTTAAATTTTCAATTTTTTTGTTGCTTTAAAAATTAATAATTAATGATATAAAAATGTTTTATCAACTTTTTTAACGCCATATCGTTGAGTATGTTTATAAAAAGGGCTCCAAGATGTTTAAAAATTTATAGATTAATTATTAAAACTTTTATACCGCCTTTTATAACAACACAAACCCGTAAAAAAAATGTTAATTAACAATTGAATAATTTTTTGAAAAATGGTGATACAACTTTTATTACCGCGGAATCATATTGTTTGACGTGTCTAGATGACACTAGAATTTTTTCAAATTTTTCAATTAATATTTAATAGCTTAAAAAAATAATTTATAAACTACGCTCACTAGAGTGTTGGCGCGCGCATGCCGAAACTGTTGCGCAAAAGCCGATTTTCAACGCTTAATTGAAATTATAAACATTGGAGCTACAATTTCGGGAGTCAAAAACTTTTTACGGAAATTTTCTACTCTTTCAGAATTTTTTTCAATATTTGAGCTATCACTTATACTTTTTGAGATTTTCCAAAAAAGCTGGACGGCTAATTTTTTTAACAGTTTTTTGTTAATAAAACTCGACTGAACTATTACGGATCTCTGCACATTAATAGTTCTCAATCTCAAATTAAAAATTATTTCTATGTTACTAAGACGACAAGTAGCTTCAACAACTTCAAATGAAGTAATAAAAGGACAATTAACAAATTCTATCATGCGTTGAGAATGACTTATTTTAAGGATCCAAGATTATGTCTAAAAGATAGAAAAAACTTAAAATTAATTTATTATTCAATATTTTCACGTCGTGCATTTGGATTTTAAATACTCAAATTACGGTATCATGTATCTGCATAACTTTATCTTATATAGAAGTTGCAAAAAACATTTTTCTGAATTTTAAATTTTTTTTTTGAAATTCGAAAATTCATATTTATGAAAAAAAAAAAGCTTTTCCAAAAATTGCAGAATCTTCCAAGATCAGTACAAGGTATAATTCAAAAAAAATTTGGAAAACGGTCGACCCTGATGTCCATCCCTGCAACTTCTCGCTAATTCCATACCTAGGTGCTTAAAATTGTACTTATGACGTTTTTGAAATTTTTGAGCTCAAAATAATATTTTAGTGATCCATTGAGCTCGCTGAGCTAAAAGAGTCATTGATTCTATTCATTTGAACTCTTCGAGCTCAACAAACTGATAGAAATTCCATAGAACACTATTTTTTTAATTTTCAAACTGCAATAACTTTTGAATGGATCAACCGATTTACGCGGTTGGTGGCGTTCGATGCAGTTTTATTAGCCTCATAAAGAATTTTTAGGTTTGAATTGAATGAACCTAAAATTTCAGAGTAATTCCGAAAAAAAACACTTTTTTCGGTTTTTCGTCGTTCACAATATCCCTCGAACGAATCAACCGATTTCGATCAGCTAGGTGGTGATCGACGTGGTTTTTTATTATCTAGAGCTAATTACTTTTTGAAATCAATCGGTAAAGCTGTTTAAAAGTTATCCAAAAAAAACCTCGTTTACAAAAATTTTTTTTCTTAGTTTTTTTGAGATTTTTCATAATCTACTAATCTAAATCGGTCCGAATTATACTCAAAATCTAAGTTTGGCCAAGCCTTTTTAAATGGCACCAACCGCGATAAAATCGTATGAGCGGTTCAAAAGTTACACGCGGTTTACATACTTTCACACACACACACACACACACACACACACGAACACACACACACACACACACACACACACACACACCTCCGGCAGAGGAGAAACTGCTACCAGGCGCGTCTCCCCGTAATGGATGAGAGAACGCTCGCTGTCCTTGGATGACACTAGGTCTCTTAGTTGATGAGGTACAGAGGGTAGGAGCCAAATAAAATACGCTTCCGTGGACAAAATTTCTCCTTTAATGGGTTGGTCACATTAACCTCCCTAGCAAGACGATCGCTCCCTGCTGTAACTCACTGGGAGTGTCCGGAACCCATGTCGATTATTTCCGACGATGCGGGCTACAGCTGATGTGAGCTTGCTCTGCCGAGGTGTGAGTTGCAGTAGCAGATCAGGAGCCAGCCACTTTGGGCCTTGATCAGGAAGTTCGTAGTGAGTGTTAGAGATCGGAATCTTCACCGCCCCGAGCGAGTCTAGTCCGTCCGTGTATTCTGGGACTGGCTAAGTATTGGCTAGGCCTCAGGGAACTGGGGTAGGAGTACTATCTCCGAGGGTACTTCCGTTCCTAGTTATGACAACCCGCTTCACTCCGTACGATGAGCTGGTAAATCAAAAAAGTATGAGTGATTCACAGGAAACAAACAAGAGTAGAAACGGGCTTCATGCCCAACAAGCAGCGATTGAAGCAAGCGCTGAAATAAAGAGAACGCAAGCGCTGGAGTGCCTTGAAAAGCTTACCATTGAGCTGCAAGAGTTTGTCCAATCAAAGGTCAATGTCAACAAGGAGATGTCCACAAGACCAAGACAACCGGTCTAGTCAATGCTCTTGGAAGATTCAAGAAACTGGAGGAGGAATGGCAGTCATCACGACGACGCATTCAAACTAAAGTTGAGACAGAAGAAGCAATGGACACTGGAGCCGACGGTGACGGCGAATCTGCTGCTGAGAACAAGGGTAAAACTAAAACAAGGCCTGGAAAGAGAAAGGACCGAAATTCGCCAGAGCCAACCGACAAAGTTACAAAGAAGGACTTGAAAAAAAGCCCTCCCCAACGAGTGGCAAGGCAGGGCGACGAACCTAAGAAGGCGATTGATTGGGAAGAAGTACAATCTAAGAAGATGAGGAAGCTAGCTAGAGAGCAACTCTCAAAGCAGCCACCGAAGGAGCCCAGGCCAGAGCCTATGTGGAAAATACCACGCAAATGGATCATACCCGACGCACTTATCATCCGCCCGGCCGAGAAAACGAAGTTTGCCGAGATTCTGCGTCGCATAAGGCAGGACGTCCCAGATGAGCAGGTTCGTTCAACTGTGGATAAGATGAACAACACTAGAAGTGGTGACTTATCGATTACGATTTCGAGGAAGAGCACTGACAACGACCAAGCCCTCTAAAAGACGACCGCAGACATGCTTAAGGAGGAGGCCAAATTGATCTGCAAAGGGTCACAGGAGACCATCGATATCCGAGATGTAGATGACGACACGACGAAAGAGCATATTCAGACCGCTCTAAAGAGGGAAGCTGGAGAGAGTTGCGAAATCCCACTAGAGGCAATCAAAATCCGTAAAGCCTTTAGGGGTACGCAGACAGCCACAGTGTCACTACTATCATCTGCAGCATTAAAGTTACTGGAGGAAAACTGCAAAATACGGATCGGCTGGGTCAATTGCCGAATGAGAGCAACGAAGAGACCCATACAATGCTTCAAATGCTGGTACTTTGGGCACTTCGGATCTCAGTGCAAAAGCGAAGTCGACCGGTCTAAGCACTGCATAAGGTGCGAAAAAGAAGGACACAAAATTGCTGATTGTAAAAATCCAGCTAAATGTGCACTGTGCGTTGAACGGCACGGCGTAGAAAAGGCGGGTCACCATGCAGGCGCGAACAGATGCCCCGTCTTCCAAGAAGCACTCCAGAAGATAACGAAGCCAAGAACTTGAAGATTTTGCAGTTCAACCTCAATCATTATGAGGCTGCGCATGACCTGCTTATGCAAACTGTTGTAACGGGTAATTTTTGAGGTGTTTAGAATAATTAAACCAACGAAACAATACTGCGACTCAAGCGCCCCTTGCTCGAATCTGAAGCTCGTCGGATTCCAGGGTCAAAAAGGGGGGTTGTCAACAATATACAGAACTCAATTAAAATGTAAATAAACTATAGATAACTAAGTCTAAAGAAATAAATTCGAAAGTCAAATAGGTTATGATAGAGACAAATTAAACACTTTATTTATCAAGATCAATTTAAATAAGTCAAAGAAAACAAGATTACAAACAAAACAAATACACGTGGTAAAATTTTTGGTTATATCAAACCCCAAAACGAAATCTAGATTAACGATTGTCGTTAGCCAAAAACGAAAATACAAAGGTATCGATCTCTTAAACAAATAATCCAACGTCGGTAGCCGCACGGGTACCTTCGGTCGGTAACGAAGGCCCGATAAAAACTGGCCTTTACAAAATAACCATCCTCACACACACACCCTCACACTTCGTGAGTGTCAAAATCGCGAACTAATCGTCAAAAACTGGTTACCTACTTCCCCAGATACTAGCCGTCACCCCTGGGCCTAAACCGCTACCCTGAGAGCGAATGGAGAGTGTCCTCTTCGCCCCCACCTACTCGGTGTATGATCACCTACTGGAGTTTTGACAGAAGGTCAAAAATCCAGGGAAGTCAAATCTTGTTAAGAGTGCAAAGGTACTTACCAATGTTCTAGACGAAACCAAGGTAATGTCCCTCCAGGTGTTATTGTTGGAAGAGTATTCACCACAAATAACCACTCTGTCACAAGACTTGCTTTTCCGATTTAAATTTTGGCGTTTATCATTTTTCCCCTAACTCTCTTGTAACGAACCGGAAGAGTCGTTTTAGACACCTGCCCGGTGTCCTCGAACTAGCATACAAAAATAATTATTTATTATTTTAATCGCAATTTCCTTCATTTTCTATCCATTCGTCTCGCCAAATTCTAAGTTTTTATTTTTGAAACTCAATTTTTTATTATTTTAATGGCAATTTCCTTCATTCTCTATCCATTCGTTTCGTCAAATTCACAATTCTTTATTATTTTAATCGCAATTTCCTTCATTATATATCCATTCGTTGATTTTCCATACTAAATTGTCCGCGGGACTTATAAAATCTTCGCTTACCTAATTTCTTTTACAATTTAATCATACCTTCGGTAACAATATTATAAAATACAAAATTTAAATAATAATCGCCACACTAATAACAATAATTGTTTCTATTAATTTTTAAGTAACAAAAAAATTAACTAAAATACTCAGATACACAAGTAAAATCTGGGTCATAATTATAATTAAGACTGTCTTTTTTTTTTTCTTATTATTTTTAAACAAATAATAATAAATAACTCGTAATTTAATATAAGAAACGAAGTAAATTAATAGTTTAAATAATATTTGAACTAAGTAAACCGTAATAATAATAATAATACCTATCTGAACAAAAATATAACTATAAACGTTTATTTTAAACGATAAACAACATTAAATTAAATCAAACGAGAATTGGACCGTCGAGTAGGTAGCCGCTGTTGCTCCCCTCCTTGTTCCGCCTTCCCGCCCTACTCCTCAGCTGTCTCTGTTCCCAAATCTTGGTCATACTGTGCGTGAATTAGAGGCAGACGTAGCACTCATAAGTGAGCCTTATAGACACCTGAGTAACCAACCCTGGGAATCCGACAGCACTAACAAAGCCGTCATTTGGTCCTGCGGTAAATGTCCTTACAGAGAACAGTCAACAATGAAGAAGCCGGTTTTGTAGCAGCATGGGTAGATGGCCTCCACTTCTTCAGTTGCTATGCACCACCGAGTCTCTCTAATGAATAGTTTGAAGACTTCCTTGATCAGCTAACTGAGGACGCAAGAAAACACTTTCCCGTGGCAATAGCTAGTGACTTCAATTCCTGAGCAGTAGACTGGGGCAGCAAGTTCACTAATTCACGTGGAAAAGCACTTCTCGAGGCAATGGCCACACTGGACGTGATCCTTCTTAAGACCGGTGACACGCCAACGTATACTAAGGGAGAGGCAAACTCAATTGTTGACTTTACATTTGTCAGCAGTTGCATAGCTCGAAGAGGTTTTTCTTGGAAAGTATTGAAAATCTACACAGCCAGCGACCATAGTGCGATACTATGGGAAAAATCAACTGGCCAGAATATAACAAGAGACAACAGGAGAGCTAGCGCGATTGGGTGGAAAGTTAAATCTCTCGACCTCACTGCTTTAGTAGTAGCCCTAGAGTGCAATCCAATCATCGTAGAAACTGCTGAAGATAATACCAAGGACCTAATGAGAAGAGTCACTCAGGCTTGCGACGCCAGTATGTCTCGGAAACGTGGCATGAATTCAAGACCTTCGGTGCACTGGTGGAACGATCACATTAGCATTCTACGTTCAGAGTGTCTTAAAAAAAGGAGAAAGTCTCAGCGTGGCTACAGACGACCTAACTCCGCAGAGCTTTCAGCAGCGTATAAAAAGGCCGAGAGAAGATTGTTACTGCACGGTTTCCCTAACAGCCGGTATTCACCTACAAGTTGTGCAGCTCAACCCTGAAGATATCCCAACTATCACGTTGGATGAATTGATAGAGGCAAGCAAACGAGTATGGAATAATAAGGCGCCGGGATTGGATGAAATCCCTAAGATTGCCCTGAAATCAATCCTTAGGACAGCACCGGCATTATTCCTGGACGTTTACGACACATGCCTGAAGGAAGGGACTTTTCCCCAGAAGTGGAAACAGCAACGGCTAGTGCTACTTCCGAAAGGGAAAAAGCCGCCGGAAGAACCGTCATCCTACCGACCACTCTGCATGTTAGACACGGCTGGCAAGAAATTCGAGCGCATAATTCATCAGAGAATAGAGGCTGTAGTCGATCCACTCCTGGCAGAGAACCAATTTGGTTTCTGAAAAGGACGGTCAACACTGAATGCGATCAAATTGGCTGTTGATATAGCCAAGGATGCAATTGCTGGAACGAGATGGAAAAGTGAAAAAGAGCAATACTGCTTGGTGGCTGTTTTGGACATCAAGAATGCCTTCAACTCCGCTAACTAGGACTGCGTTATTCGGACTCTAGAACAAAAAAAACGTATTAAGATACCTTCGCAGAATGGTTGCGAGCTACTTCACGAATGGAGTCCTGAAATATGACACGAAGAACGGTACGGAAAAGTACGAAATCACCGGAGGAGTGCTACAGAGATCAGTCTTAGGTCCTCTTCTATGAAACATCATGTATGATGGCCTCCTGAGAATAGCATTGCCTACGGGAGTCAAACTTGTAGCTTATGCGGATGACGTAGCTGTCGTGATCGTCGCAAAGCACCTCGAAGAGATGAAAATGGCATTTCATGTTACATTCAGACGAGTCAATTTGTGGATGGACATGGTGAACTTGCAACTAGCCAAGCATAAAAACGAGTCAGTGCTCATCACCGATAGAAAAACGCTAGAAACCATCAAGTTGAGAGTCGGAGAACAAGAAATCACATCACAACCATTTATCAGTTATCTGGGAGTGATGCTGGATGCCCGACTCAACTTCAAACAGCAGGTGGAACACGTCAGTGCGAAAGCGTCAGTTGTGAGGGCTATTCTCGCACGGCTGATGCCTAACATCGTTGTCCCAATGCAGAGCACGACGCTACTATTGTCATCAGTAGTCACATCAGTGCTCACTTACGGAATATCCATTTGAGCTGATGCACTTGAAACCCAAGAATCATGGAGAAAAGCTGGACCAGTATATCGACTGAGTTCCCTACGAATAGATAGTGCTTTCCGCACAATATCAGAAGAAGCAGTGTGCGTCATTGCCGGAACACTACCTCTTAGATTTCTAGCAGAGGAAAGACGGGCCCTTTATCAACGAAAAAGGTTAACTGCACTGAGCCCTGAAGAACAGAATGGAAGAACGGCAGAACAGCATAGGCCGATGGCAACTACAATGGGATGCTGCAGAGAAGGGTAGGTGGACGCCCCGCCTCATACCTCGGATCGACATTTGGCTTAATCGGAATCACGGCGAAGTCAATTACTATCTCACACAGATGTTGTCGAGACACGGGTGTTTCCGAGAGTATCTACACCGCTTTAAGCACGATGATTCTTCGGAGTGCCCGTCCTGCCCAGGAGTTGATGAAGATGCGGAGCACGTTTTCTTTGTATTTCCTCGTTTCGAACCACAACGTGAAGAGTTGGAGAGGATCCTGAACCAGAGAATGCAACCAGATTCACTAGCGGAAGCAATGTTGTCGTTAGAAGCTGCCTGGAACGATACCAACACGTTTACATCAGAAATCCTCAAAGACTTGCGTTCCACCGAAAGAAGAAGAGCAAATACCAGAAGACAGAAGGAAGGAAGTTAACACCTTAGCTACCAGAAGGAAGAGCAGTAGCTAGATTCTCCCCTCACGAAGTAATGCCTGACGGCGGCTTCGATGAGGGAGTAGAGGAAAGAAGAAAAGGGTTTTAGGGTTTAGTGAGTAGGAGCGTTAGCGTCGAGTTTTAGTATAACGCTGCGTCGAGTCGTCACAAATTCAGGCCAAACAGCTATGCCTGGAATCCGCAAAAAGGATTCCCCCCCCTTAAAAAAAAAAAAAAAAAAATAAAAAACACACACACAGTGACAACCTCGCGGGAGTAGTCAGGGAAGCTTCCTGTAACCTTCAAACGTCGAGATCTGATGAAAACTTGATTTTTGCTAAATTGGGTAAAACCAATATCTTCCCGATTTTTGAAAATCTTCGATGTTCTTAGCGGGAAGTTAAAAATTGAGCCATAAGTTTTATGGCGCTCTTCTTTTTTGACGATTTTCAAAAATTCAAAATTTGACAAATTTGGCATTTTTCAGAATTTTTTTCCAAAATGTTTTTTTTTTTCAATAGCCTCAAGTGTCCCCTTTGAAACAAACGAAAGGCCATTCTCGTTTCTATAATAGCATTCGAGATATTGCAAAAACAAAATTGAAAAACTAGAAAAATCGCGAAATTTTGAATTTGCATATCTTTTGAAAAAAGATATCATTTTTTTTTCTTCGGAGAACTTCATTTTATGATAAAAAAAGACTTCCGACCAAAATTTATCCAAATCGAAAAGGGTCGATTTCAACTATTGGTCGATTTGACATGGAATGACCCATAAATAACTTTTAAAAAATTTTTATGGTACTACAATCTTACAATATTAATCTATATATATAAAAGAGGATGTTTGTATATATATATATCGATAAACTCAGAAACTATTTGACCGATCATTATGAAAATTGGTATGTTTATGTATTTTTTATATCTGTCAAAACTAAATGTAATTTTTTTTTATACCTGAACAAAATTTGCTGGAGTAATTTCAAATATAATTGGCTTAAGATTATCCGGGAACACAAAATATTTTATGTTTACCGTCGAGAAAAATAATGTGAACTACTTGATGATGTTAAAGGAATATTCTGAGCTGTTAATTCTAAAATTTTATAAACATCAGGTAGAATATAAGTGAATTCGATGTATTACATATAAAGTAGGGTGCTTTTTTTTCAGTCCCATCGTGAAATTTTGTTGCAAGTACCAAAATAAAAATACCCTGAAAGTTTGGGCCCTTAATATTAATATTAAGACCTCGACCCAGGCGTTTAAAGATTTCCCCTTAAAAAAACACAGAAATCTTGATTTTTTTATGTTTAAATTTCTATAGCTCAGTGGCATTTCACAGCATTGCTTTGACTGTAGACGAGTTTTTTTCAGAATTGAGTGTTCTACAAAGTGTCTATTGCACTCAAGCCGTAACTTGAACTGGCGAGGTAGTACAGGCCTCTTAACTTGATTTTTCCATGAAATTCGCGTTTTTTTGCATTTATCTCGAGGATAACAAGAGCTAAAGAAAAAATGTAAGTGACAAACTTAAAGAGCATTCAATTTCCTACAAAAAAGATCTTAAGCACCAAGTCACTAAAATCGAAATTTTCAGAGATATTTGATGATGAATTTTTAGTAATTTCAAATGTTCATCAAAAATTGCGTCAAATTATAAAAAATATCTTTTAAAAATATCATTAAATATCTCTGAAAATTTTGATTTAAGCAACGGTGCATAGGACTTTTTCTGTAGGAAATTAAATGTTCTTCAAGTTTGTTATTTACATTTTTTCTGTAGCTCTTGTCATTTACGAGATAAATGCGAAAAACGTGAATTTTATGGAAAAATCAAGTTTAGAGGCCTGTACTACCTCGCCAGTTCGAGTTACAGCTTGGCCGCAATAGACACTTTTGTAGAGCATTTAATTCTAAAAAAAAAACCCGTCCACGGTCAAAGTAATACTGTAAAAAGCCACTGAGCTATAGAAATTTAAACATAAAAAAATCAAAATTTCTGTGTTTTTTTAAGGGAAAATTTTTAAACGCCTGGGTCGAGGTCTTAATATTAATATTAAGGGTCTAAACTTTTAGGGTATTTTTTTTGGTACTTGCAATAAAATTTCACGATGGGACTGAAAAAACAAAATAGTTGAAAAAAAAAGCACCCTAATATTAAGTCATAATTATAACTATAGAAAATACAAGTATGCGATCAAAAACAACAATTTAAAAATGGTTATCTCTTCTTTTTCTTGATTGATATGATTTTCAGGTTATCTACATTTCCAATATTGTATTGAGCATATGCTCAAGCCTTGCGTCGTACTTTGATCGCCGATGTTGAGATGAACCCGATATTTTTTTGTATACATCACAAAAAGGATGTTACACTTACTGATATGTTTATGAGTTTGGTTAACAATTCTCACCCGCTAGACAGAAAGCTTGAAGAAAATGAACTCGAAGATGAATGATGGTTAAGATATTGCTATAATAGAATTAATTAATGACAATGTATTGAAATATGTACTTTATTTAATAAACTAAGATTTAGCCCGGCAAAGCGGGCTGGGTTCGCTCGTAATTTATACAATAATTCTAATGTTATCAATAGGTTTAGCTCAATATAAAAATTTAGAAATTTGGATTTAACTGCTTTTAAGTATGTTACAAATTAGCATCAAACAAAAATTCAGATTTTGGTTTTATAAAGACTGAAACTAGTTGCCCATACAATTTAAATTGGCAGTACTTCTCAGAGACGAATGTCAATAATAACGTATGCTTTACGATGTATTATTTTCAACTCCATGTTTGTACCTAATAGTTTATGTATGAAAAATACAAAAAAAAAACTTGTTGTGATTCCACGTCATCTTTCACGTTCTTTCTTAACTTTACGTTAAAAGCTTTTTAAATGTCAGTATTGCTTGTTTTTAGAAAATTTTATTTAAAATGTGGGGGAAACTGAGATATTTTTTTACTTTTTACGATACGTTTCTAATACTAACTTAAAAAAACAAATGCTCTATATTTCTTATTTATTGTTCATCAATTTCATTATCAATCATCAGTAGCAGAAAATTTTAAAAAATAATATAGTCTGATTTTCAAAATACCTGAATTATTTTTTTAAGACCTGTCTTGCAAAAAATTACCTATCAATCGTTTTTACAGTTTCACGAAAAATACAATTTCAAATCAAGATCAGATAACGAGCCACATATATTTTCTATAGCAGACAAAGCGTATCAAGATGTACTCCATAATAAAGAACCACAGCATATTATTATCGCTGGAGAGAGCTATTCTGGCAAAACGTTCAATGTAATCAATCTCGTCAATCATTTCATGTACCTTGGAAAGGTAAGTCAATGGATGATTATTATGAAAGGAAAAATTTGATAACATAGGCCCACAAAAAAATAAAAGTGGTCTGTGCTGGGTATGCGACATATATTTTCCGACGTATTTTTTACCGCTGAATATGAATCTGAAGTCAAAATTGAGAATCAAACTGCAAAAAAACGGAGAAAAATGAAAAAAAAAACCGATAAAATCTCTGATCTAATAATTTTTTCGGCATGATAATTAAAATCTTATAATTTCTGTCGTTTCCTGGCTCTTTTCTCCTCAAATGACCTGTGCAACAGATTTCTGCTACGCTTTTTTCCTCTCTGCTGAGTACATACACTCTAAGATACAGCCCCATGAAGCCAAAAATTTGCGATTATTTAATGATAAAATTCAAATGATCAGTGTGCACTTGAAGTTAAAAAAAAAAAAAGCAATAAAAATAATCAGTGACACTACTGTTGACCGAAAAAATATTTAAAAATAAAAAACTACCCCATAGACTGGGAGATACAGCCCCGTAAAGCCGAAAATTCGCGATTATTTAATGATGAAATTCAAATGATCATTGTGCACTTGGAACAAAAAAAAAGCAATAAAAAAAATCAGTGACACTACTGTTGACCAAAAAAATTTTTAAAAATAAAAAACTACACCATAGACAGAGAAATACAGTCCCATAAAGCCAAAAATTGTGCGATATTTCAATAATTAAAATAAAAATTTTAAACGACTACTCAAAATTTCAAATAAAAAACCAGGGCTAATAGTTAACTATAATCATAACAATCGAAAAAAAATTAAAAATTACAAAAACGTATTCCAATTTTGAATTGTCAAATTTCTGTCAATTTAATTAACAAAAAGCCTTTTATGGGGCTGTTACTCGGTGTCCATGGAGTTGATTGATTGATTAGGAGTCTGTAAATTTTCTGTAGAGTCCACTTTATGATTTTTGGAAGTTTTCTTATTTAATCTCCAGTAGACACCGAGGAATGATTTTTTAAAAGTCAAATTGCAGTCAATTTAGTAAAACAACGCCTTTTATGGGGCTGTTACTCGGCTACCATGGAGTTGATTAATCGATTACGACTTGAAAAATCTTATGTAGGATGTACCCTATGATTTTTCCCAGTGTTATTCCTTAATCTCCAGTGGACACTGAGAATTGAATTTTTAAATGTTAAATTGCAGTCAATTTAGACGGTAAACGCCTTTTAGGGAGCTGTTACTCGGTGTCCATGGGGTGAATTGATCAATTATGGGTCTTAAAATCTTCTGTAGGGTGTACTCTATGATTTTTATAGGCTTTCTTCATCAATCTTTAGTAGACACCGAGGAATGATTTTTGAAACATCAAATTACTGTCAATTTAGACAAAAAAATCCTTTTATGGGGCTGTTACTCGGTGTCCATGGAGTTGATTGATCGATTAGGAGTCTGCAAATTTTCTGTAGGATCAACTCGATGATTTTTATGAGTTTTTTTACTTAATCTCCACTGGACACCGAGAATTAAATTTTTGACATTAGAATTTCTGTCAATTAAGTTAAAAATTGCCGTTTATGGCGGCTGTTATTCGGTATCCATGCGGTTGATTGACCGATTAGCAATCTGAAAATCTTTTGTAGAGTCTACTTCATGATTTCAATGAGTTTTCGTTCTTAATCTCCCGTAGACACCGAGATGTGAATTTTGAAACGTCAAATTACTGTCAATTTAGACAAAAAAATACTTTTATGGGGCTGTTACTCAGTGTCCATGGAGTCGATTGATTAATTTGGAGTCCGGAAATTTTTTTTAGGCTGTACGTTATGATTTCCATGAGTTCTCTTCCTTAATCTCTGGTGGACACCGAGATTTGAATTTTGAACAGTCGAATTTCTGTCACTTTAATTAAAAAAGGCCTTTTATGGGGCTGTTACTCGGTGTACACGGGGTGAATCCATCGATTATAAATCTGAGAATCTTCTAAGAGGTGTTTTCCATAATTTTTATAAGTTTTTTTCCTTAATCTCTAGTGGACACCGAGAATTTAATTTTTAACAGTCGAATTTCTGTCAATTTAGTTACAAAAAAACGCCTTTTATCGGGCTGTGACTCGGTGTCCATGGGGTTGATTCATCGATTCGGAGTCCAAAAATCTTCTTTAGGATGTACTATATGATTTTTACAAGTGTTCTTCCTTAATCTCTACTGGACACCGAGAATTCAATTTTTAAATCTTAAATTGCTGTCAATTTAGACGGAAAACCCCTTTTAGATAGCTGTCAATAGGTGTCTATGGCGTGAATCGATCAATTATGAGTCCAAAAATCTTCTGTAGAGTGTAATCTACGATTTCCATGAGTTTTCGTCCTTGATCTCTAGTAGACACCGAGAATTTAATTTTTTACTGTCAAATTAGTGTCAATTTAGTCGAGAAACACCGTTTTTGAGGCTGTTACTCGGTGTCTATGAGGTTTATTGATCGAATAGGAGTGTTCAAATTGTATGTAGGGTCTACTCTATGATTTGAACAAGTTTTCTTTCTTACTCTCCAGTGGACACCGAGGAATGATTTTTCAAAAGTCAAATTGCTGTCAATTTAGACGAAAAACGCCGTTTATGGGGCTGTTACTCGGTGTCGATGCAGTGAATCGATAGATTGTGGGTTTGGAAATCTTCTGTAGGGTGTCCTCTGTCATTTCCATGAGTTTTTTTACTTAATCTCTGAAGAACACCGAGAATTGAATTTTGAACTGTCGAGTTTCTGTTAATTAAGTAAAACAACGCCTTTTATGGGGCTGTTACTCGGCAACCATGGGGTTGATTAATCGATTACGACTCTAAAAATCTTGTGTAGGGTATACCCTATAATTTTTACAAGTGTTATTCCTTAATCTCTAGTGGACACTTGAAATTAAATTTTAAATGTTAAATTGCTG
>NC_058163.1:14425082-14454949 GCF_020080835.1 Cotesia glomerata
GAGATCGGCGGTGGGGTTTTGGATCTTGAGATGTCGCTTGATAATGCTGAATTAGTGCGATTTCTGGTTCATTACATCCCGCGCCTCGGGTCGCTCAATTTAATCAGTATGAATTTTATAGTGCATTTCGGCATGGACATTGATTTGATAAATGACCAATGGCGGCTCGGCGACGGTGAATGGCATTCGCTGCAACGCGAACCTGAAAGTAGGCGGGCAAGTGACCTTTTCGCGCTCTATGAGTTAACGGAGACGGAAGCACAGCAATTGGAACGATTTTTGGCGTACCAGCGGAGTCTGATGCCCCCGGGGTTAGGTTTAACCCAGGCTGTGGAACATCACATCAAGCTGAAGGCGCATCAACCAGTTAAACAACGTGTTTATCGCCGATCTCCAGTAGTCATGAAAGCGCTGCATGAGATCGTTGACCAAATGCTGGAGGATGGCATCATCGAACCCGCTGAATCATCGGAATGGTTAAGTCAACCTGTCATGGTCAAGCGTCTGAATGAGAAATTCCGAATGTGCGTTAACCGCGCTCCTCATTGGTCTATTTTCATAAATTCATAGTAATTTTTCTATGGGTCTGATCGAAAAATGGTAAAAGACTTTTCTATTCAGAATCCAATTTTCTACCACACCCTGTCCGGTGGCTCACGACTTCTGAGACACCCTATATATTTGGCTTCAATTCATCCACAAGTCTTTTTACATCAGTGCAATAAAACAAATTTTTCTCTTTTTCAAAATATTTACGGAAAGCCTCCTTTCGATTCCGATAAAATGAAACTTTAGTACCTTTTGTCAGAAGATTTCTTCTTTTCATACTCGAAGCCAGTATTTCAGCCGCTTCTTTTAAGAGTTTAGCTTCTCTAACTAAATCATTTTTATGTTTTTGGTCGTATGTTTCTGGCTTTTTCTCGTCACCGATCGGCCTGTACTCTTCTTCACTACTCGAAGGAACTTTTTCATCAGGTTCACAGGAATCGGATTTACTGCCAGTAGCAGACTCTTCGTCATTAAGAGCTACATTTTCAGGATTGAAGTCGACTTCCATTGTATCGAATCCACAGGTCAGGCTGTCTTTTGACGTATCATCTTCTGAACCTTCTATAAAGTTTGCAACTGGTTATTGCACACCTGAAGCAGGAGAATACGAATTTTTGTCCTTATGGATTCGGCCTGCAGTCTCAACTTTTGTCGTGCAAAAGTAGCAATGCTTTGCACCAAGAGGCTTCTTCCATATAGCTGGAGTTTTAAATTTAAGTTTCTCCTTGTCCTAGTGCTTCTCAAATCGGTTAACCATGTTATAGCATGAACCACAAACAACATTGGGTAATCAATTGTTTAAATTGAGAGCAACTTCTATATTGAAAAACTTTTCATACAAAGTCACAAACCTGTTCGTGAGTTTCTTTGTATTTTTCATCCCAATGTATTTTGCACAAATGTAACAAAAGAAATTAGGATTCTTAAAACATTCATGATCGCTATGAGTACTAGAAGATCCAGCTAAATTTTGAGTAGAAGAAGAATTACAATCCATTAGAATAAACAAACTCCGCAAGGTAGAATACCTGACCTGATCGCAGAGAGTCAGCCGCCCTAGAGGTGATAACCCTCATACCTTCCCATGCTTAAGTATGAGGGCTTTCCGACTTTGACGAGGACAATGTTAACTCGTCGTCGGACACACTACGGCACCATTCTCATATTCTAGCGCTTCCCTGCAAAACAGCGCGCCTTCGCCTGACTTCGATACCACAAAATGTTGACTAGCGAATCATTCTACTCATCCCGTTAAAGGGCAGTTATCATCGTAGTCCAAACACTTTATGGTAGCAGGTTTTTACCGATAACTGTACCGATTAAATGTCCTGACGTTTTCTATTGTATCAAAGACAAGATTCATTCAATAAAAAACTTTTATAAGAAACAATCAGTGGCAAATAAACATCTTTGCGAATCAGTGATGGATGATATAGAGAGAAACAAAGCAGGAACTGCAATTTGATCATAACATACAGAAAATACGATAAAATAATGGATTTTATCAGTTTTTTTTTTATTTTTCTCCGTTTTTTGCAGTTTGACCCCTAATAATTACCGTAACTCCTATTCTTTCCTGCTTCACAGCATTATTTATATTTGTAAAAATGCTTACCGTAAGATGGACGGTGTGGCTTAATGTATATAGAATAAGCAAAAGGAAATTTAGTATAGACCAGATAGCTCAAATGGTAGAGTAGCCGACATGTCTTCGGAAGGTTCTGGGTTCGAATCCCAGTCCGAGCTATCTAATAATTTTTTCTCGCATATTCTATAAACTCACATTAAGATGATCCTCTCCACATTCCTTTCTCAATCCTTTCCTACCAATATCCTGTTACGTGAATGTGGAACGCTTTACGTAATAATTACCGTAACTCCTATTCTTTCCCGCTTCACAGCATTATTTATATTTATATTACAATACTTCAGATTCGTGTTCAGCAGTAAAAAATATGTCGGAAAGTATGTGTCGCACACTCAGCACAGACCACTTTTTTTTGTGGACCTGTGTAATTCACCTAGCAGGTGATTTCTAGATTAATCTGCTATTTTCAAGTTGAAATGCCTTGCAAACATTAACATTTGCGGATAATTGATGGCTTAAAGTTTAAAAATAGAGTTTGACAGTATTTATTAGTTATTGCACGATTCATGATGCGAAGCATGAGAGTGCTTATTTCAATTAAAAAATCGATAAGTTACTGTGAAAAAATAATCAGTTATGATCAGGCATGACAAACGATCGGGCATAATTGGATATGATCAGGTCTGAACATGCCCAGGAAAATAGTTTTGTATTCTTACTATCCTCTGAAATAGAAGATTAGAATTATTAAGGTTTTTTTTATAACTTTATTGTTAAGCATTTATACAATGTTTTATAGTTATAATTCGGATAATAATAGAAATCAGATAAATGATAATAGACATGAAATTAAGAAATTTATTAAGTTTCCTTTCATTAACTCATTATCAAATCAAGTAAATAAATATTGTAATAAAACAAATCTAAGACTTGTTTTGGAATTTAGCTTGTCAAAAAAATGTGTACGGAATTGAAAAATAAATTTAATACAGTAGATCAGTCGTATTTGATCTGTAAAGTACCGTGTAGATGTGATAAATGCTACGTACGACAAACTAAAAAAAAAAAATAGAAAATAATAGATCAGCATAAAAACGATTTCGAACCTATTAATGAACTTAAAAAAAAAATCTCGCAGTTTTAGCAGATCATCATTTCCAAACTGAGCACAATTTTGTATTTGATTCAGCTACTTTTTTAGATTTGAAAAGGAATTGGTTCAAGAGAAATATGAGTAATGTGATTAATATAAAAAAAGCGATTCAATTAACTTAAGAACTGACACTAATGATTTAAGTGGCATTTACAGTGGTACTTCGAAATTTAATCACCGAATATAAGTACCGAATGTATAACATAAAAAAAAATTAGGAAAACGGTTTACCCTAAAGGCCATCCCTGCAACTTCCCGCTAATTCCGTTAATACCTAGGCGCTTAAAATTGCACCTACAAAGTTTTTAAGCTCTTCGAGCTCAAAAATACAATTTATGTGTTTTTTTTAGCTCTCCGAGCTCAAAAAGATACCTTTTCTATGCTTTTCAGTTCTTTGAGCTCAAAAGTCTGATAGAAGTTTCATAGAACACTATTTTTTTAATTTTCAAACCGCAATAACTTTTGAATGAATGAAGCGATTTTTACGTAGTTGGCGGCATTCTACGCAGTTTTTCAAGCATCATGGAGAATTACTAAGTTTTAATTGGTCAAACTAAAAATTTTGGAGTAACTCCAAAAAAACACTTTTTTCGGTTTTCTTTCGTTCACGATATCTCTCGAACGAATCAACCGATTTTAACTAGATTGGCGTCGATCGACGTGGTTTATCAATGTTAAAAGCTGATTAGTTTTTGGAATCGATCGGTCGAGCCGTTTGGCCAAGCCCTTTCGAATGGCACCAACCGCGATGAAATCGGTTCAACCATTCAAAAGTTATAAGAGGCTTACATACTTACTTACTTACACACACACACGCACACACACACACACACATACACACACACACACACACACACACACACACACACACACGCGCTTCCAGCTGCCCTTCAAGGCCCGAATCAGTAAGGAACAAGTCATCTAATGGTAAGTAAAAAGTAGTTCATTAAATTCAAAAAATCTATCGAATTCAAGAGAATCAAAATTCTACAAAATTCTCAGTCATCTTTAAAAGGCGTGGTATCTCGTCTCTCGAAAGCTCCCACTACTACACGTAAAAACGAAAACAAGAATAATTCACATTCTGTTGAGTATTTTTCACATTTTTAAATAGTAATGCGGCGCTTCGTAAACGAAACTGTAAAAATTACAGCTTGGCGCTGCACAACAAGTTTTATATTTTATAAAAGAAAAATTACAGTTTCAACAGGTATTAAAAGTTACAGTTTCACACTGTAATTTTTTGTACAAATTATCCAAGTATTATTTGATACCCATTCGAATTTACAGTTTTATCAAACTAGTTTTACGTGAATTATTTGAATACATGTTTCATTAATTAATAATCCGAACAAAAACAGTTTCACTGTAAAAAAATCGCGCCAAGTCCACGTTCATAGGACTATTAAGAAAAAAAAATTTTTTTTTTCTTTACAAAAAGATATAAAATTAAAAAATTAAAAAATCCAAGTAACCGATATGATTGTATTTGATTTTCGGAAATTAAAAAAAAATTTTATTGTAAATTTGAAAATTAAAAAAAAAAATTTGGTACGTATTTAGTGTGCGTGGTTGCAAAATATTTTACTTTTAATGAAATTCGTAAAATCTATCTACCAGGACTTTAAAAAAATTGAAATACACAATGACGCATACCAAGTACGTTCCAAAATTTTTTTTTAATTTTCAAATTTACAATAAATTTTTTTTAATTTCGGAAAATCAAATACAATCATATCGGTTACTTGGATTTTTTAATTTTTTAATTTTATATCTTTTTGTAGAGAAAAAAGAAATTTTTTTTTTCTTAATAGTCCTATGAACGTGGACTTGGCGCGATTTTTTTACAGTGCAACTGTTTTTGTTCGGATTTTAGTATTTTTTGTAATTATAATAAAAATTTACAATTTGTACCAACTTAAATCTCGCGTTGGCTGCATTTTTTATAGCAAACTATCCCATTGAAGCTACAGTTTATGTAAAAACAATTCCAGCGCACCCTGGCGGATGTAGATGCAAGCTGTGAAATGTATTTTTTTAACTGTAGTTTCCCATCTATTGGAAGATTACCATGTATTCTCAAATTATTTAGTCTGTGTCATGTCACTTTTTACATAGAAAAAAAGTCAGGATCGAAATTTTTGAGCTTGCTATAGTTTGTGCTGATAAAATTTAATAATTTTAAGTAAATTAATTGTTATAATTGAATATTATTAATTAATATCATTAAAAGAAAGTATGAATTACTGTTATAATATAAAATTTAGAAACAAGAAGTACCGTAGAATTAAATAAAATTTTGCAACCTCAAAATACCGCTTCTGCTTACAGTAAACACAGTCGGTAGTCTGGCGCTCCGTTTACAACGGATTTGAACGGAACTTGGCGCCAGATTCTACCGAATCTGTGGATGTTAAAATTATATTGTGAAAATTTTACATTTCTAGCCAATGATATTAGTTTTATTTTTTTTAAATGGTTTAGTGTAGACAGCAAAAGAATAAATTATTAAATATGAATTTTTACAGCTTGAGCCAGTGCAATTCAATTTTTTTTTTCGAATTTATTTAATTTTAACAGCGATTTCTTTTTAAATAAGCTATAAACTTTGTTGTTCGATGAAAGTGAAAATAAATTTTTCAATTTAATTAACGTAGAATAAAGAGTAATTTATCACTTACCAATAGTATATTTTTAAAAATAGTATGACTAAAATTTAAAATCTTATCTAATTATTAATATTATATTACAAATAAAATACTGTAAAAACATTTCAATAAAAATCAATTATAATATTTATTTGAAAAAAAAAAAGTATTTTTGATGCTTACATAATATTTTCAAGATGCATTAAAATATTTTTTAAAATTGAAAAACAAAAATTACAAAAATAGTGCAATAGGTTATATATTTTTAGGTGCAATTTATATTTTTTGGCATATATATTTTTTGCCATTTGGTTGGGTTGACAGTGCACAAGTACCATCTGCTTCATATATATTGATTATCTGCCAAGAATCTAGATTTTTTTCAGCCAATTCGAACGCTTGGAAATGAAAATTGAATTCAGAATCGAATTTATCTGTTATAAATAATATCTCATTAGTAAACTCGTTAATTAAAATCTCATGAATGGAAAAAAATTCTGGTTTTTCGCTGGTATTTACTGTGATAATTCCGAAACAGCAGTATTTACTGCCCTCGAAAGTAACCCAATTACAAGATTTTACATCACCTTTGAGTATTGATTCTAATGTAGACAATTGAGCAACATATGTTTGGATCGATAAAGCATTAACAGGCTCTATCGGTTCAATAATAGGTTTAACATTATCAGAAGAAAATGTTGAAAAGTATTGATACTGACGAAGTTGATGTTGATAAGCAACTGTATAAGGCAAATTTTTTTTACATGAAGACAAATTTGCATAAGATTTCATTTCTTTGTTTTTCGATTCGCCTCTGATAGCTGACGTTTTAGAAACAGGTCCGGTTGCCTTGAGAACTTTACTGTAATGTATACTGTGGTGTTGTTTATTAACAAAACTTTTTTTAAAAACCTCTTGAAATAACTCTAAATTTTAAGTTATTAACGTATCAATTAAATCATAAGTTGAGCGGTGATGAACTTTTTCGCGTAGCAAGTGAAGGATTTCATTCAAAGTCGTATAAACTTTCCAGGGAAGATTATTGTGAGGTACTAAGTCACCGATCAGCAGCCCTAAATGTCGCATTAAACAAAGACATTCGCCTGGAGATAATTTAAGATTCGAGTTTTTTATATGATCTGGTGAAATATCCGGGGGTTTATTCTGTTTACAGCTGTCACCAAAATCAAAAGTTGAAATTCTGTTATTTAATGTTTCCGCTTTAATGAATTTATCAGAAATGAGAGACTGTAATACTTTAACTAGTACTATTTTACAAGTCCCTTCAAGGAAATCATGCATTAAATCTACCGACATATTATCTACCACGTGGAAGTTAGGAAGTTCATGCCAAATGCATTTTTCTATTATTCTATTCACATGTTTACTGTTTTTTGTCAATTTATCAACTGCATCGTCGTAGGATTTTTTAGTTTTCATTAAACTAGGAATTTATTTTTTTGTTATTTTTAATAAATCCTTCGGAATTTCACAAAATCTACAAGGGTTAGAAGCAGAAAAAGAAGTAACAAAACCAAGTATTTCGTGCATTCCAAGATTTTCGCCTAACATTGTTCCTAATTCAAAATAAACTGTTTCGGAACCTTCCATGGTTTAAATTTCTATACTGTTAGTGGAAAGATCTTTTAAATCATTGATTAGTCGATTGAATACTGATTGGTTACCATAAATCTTTCTATCGAGAGATTGAAAAATTTGTATAAGAAACATATTATCTAATTTACTGGCAAATTCTGGTGGTAATGAAGCAATTTGGCCATAAACTCCAGCGAGTTTTCCACCACAGCCTGCATGACTGCCAAGGCTATTAGTTTCAAAATCGTCGCTATATATGAAAAGAGGAAGAATTAATTTATTTGAACTTTGGCTTAAAATTTTTTTCCACAATTCACCTTGAATAAAATTTGACACAACATTAATTTCATCTTGTGACTTTAAAAATTCTATATATAATTTGATGCGACATAAAACAGATGGTAATACTAAAAAACGTTTTAAAGTTAAGGCTATTGGAACGTATTGAATGGTGGCATTTTCGGGATAAAAATCTTTTTTTTGTCTCTTTTTCTTAACTGTGTATCGACACCTATTGTGACAGACTGAGGAGAAACCAAATTACCAGTTTCTTTAAATTTTTTCAATCTTTGCCAATTTGTATCGAATCCGTTGAATGGATTTTTTAATCTATTAAACATTGATGTGTTACGTCCCGGTTACCTCACGGGTTTGTAAGTAACCAGTAGAACAACTAGAGCTGGAGATAAAGATGTTACGACCTCCAGAGTCGTAAGTAGAGGTTCTCGAATCAACTCCGAAATAACTAACTTCGGTGAATTTAACAAATTCGGTGAATTTGCCATATTAAAGCAAATTTTTTAAGGGAGTTGGGAAAGAACGGATAAGGGAAAGGGGGGGGGGGGGAACCTACTCAGTGGGAATTTTTCCGTAATTGAAAAAATAATCAGACAGCCCAGACTGGGAAACGAACCCAGATCTCTCGGTTACGCGCCAAGGGCTCTACCAGTTAAGCTATCCGAGACAAGTACTGACTACTTTATTCAGTCACGTATATAAGACCCACCGAGCAAACAACGCCACCGTCCATGTTACGGTAAAGAGCCATATTAAAGCAAATTTTTTTTGTTAATTAAATTCACTTTGAATTTATATGATTTGACAACTGCCGTAAAGTACGTAATGGTATTTCGTAATTGGAATTAATAGTCTCACGACGAGTGTTAACTATGAAGAGTCTTAAGTTCGTAACTTTAAGATCAAGAAGAGCCTTAGAAGAAGAGAGCCTTGAACTACCCGTGCACCCTGCTTATATCTCCTCATCCAAGGGCCGCGCCCTAGGAAGAGTAGGGTTGCGTATCGGGCCCCAAATGTCCTGTTGTCCTGAGTTGATGCGCGTGGCATTTCCGAGGTCCACTCGGGTGACCCGCGCTGACTCAACTCCAAAGTCCAGGACACGCAAGCGTTCGTTATCGTTTGTTTATTTAGAACATTCCTCGAATGTTCTCGAATATACCTTTGTACTCAACGCTAGTTGTCTTACAATGAGTCATATTTGTCTATCTAGATTTTCCATTAACATTCTTCGAGAGAAAATGTTAATGTAAACTTAAAAATATATTCTGTTTACTCAGGTGTTGGCTGAGTTTCACTTTTTCTTATCATTTTCTATTTCTAATATTTTATGTCTAATATTTAACATTTGGAATTCTTTACTTATCATTTTACATTATTATTTATGAAAATTGAATATTCACGGAATTATTGTATAATTATTAGAGTTTTAAATTAGCGCGCGAATTCGCTATCAGAGACATCTGCGAATGCAGGTGGGGACGTAACAGATGTAATAAAACTTTGTGTTTCGATTTCAACTTTACTGTCAAAAAGACATTGCATTACTTCATTTTTTAAAAATTCTCACGCACTATTATTGAAAAAGTCAGTAGTTTGTTGTATGACCTGTTGAATGACATTTCGCTGAATTTTAAACTTTTGCAAATTTATAACATACTTTTCAGAGGATTCCGCAAGAGAAATATTAAAAGCAAATTGCTTTGCGTAAATTTCGTAATACGGTCGTAAGTCATCAGATGGGTTCGAACAAATTTCACTCCAAGAATATTCATTATTAATAATTTGGGTGTTTATGGTATCTAATTGAGTGTCTATCTTTTCTGAGAACAAATTGATATCAGAAACTAATGAATAATAATCATCAAAAAAATCAATTTCTTTGTCAATTTCTTCATTGGATTCAAAATTGGTATTAAAATCAACAGAAGAATGATATATACAATCAAAATTATTTTCAGTGATAGAGATTTCAATATCACTTAACTTGTGAGTTCGTAAATGTGCTTTAAATAATTTTATATTGTCATATCGTCGATTGCAGTTCGATAAACATTCAAAATAACCCGTTGGAAAAATTTTTTTTAAGAATTTTAACATGTATTTCGAAATTTTCTATGCTTAAAAATATTTCTGAACATAAACAACGGATTTCAATCATTTTTTCTTAAGTTTATAATTTTCAACTGCAGACTTATTCTAATATTATTAGAATTTAATAACTATTGTAGTATGAGTTTATCAATTAAAAATCAATTTTTGATACTTAGCTAAACGTACAAATTATGTCTTAAATACGTAATTGTTGTAAAATATTAAAACTTTTATCTAATTATAAAACTTCGATAATATATATTCTTAGATATATCTTCTATTATTATTTTTTTGAATTAATTGATTATAAGTTATTTAATATCTCCAATCAACATGGTCAAGGACATAGAAAGATTCTCATCATCTTTAGTGTTAATATCAAAAATTACTTTTTGAATAAGAAGCCATGTCGATCTAGCTTCAGGTGGGTATTTTAAACGGAGCGCAAAAAAAAATGATTTTTTAATCGCCTCTAAAATATTCTTAGCTTCATAGTAAGTGTTATTTATCAAGACTTCAATCGACTCGAGCTTTTCTATTGGCCCAACAATAACTGGTCGAGGTTGAAATTGTAATTTTTTATTCCTCATAAATTCTTTTACTTTCTCAATAGATTCTTCTTTATCGTCTAATGTCTGAAACGAAAATTAAATTTTAGTAATAAGCAGCTATTAATTTTTCTCAAAATTTATCACTAACCAAAGTAATCGCTTGTGAAAATGTAAAAAAATAAATTAGTCCAATAATTTTACTTACCTTGATATGAAATAAGAATCCTCGTTGGACTTCTGCAGCTGTTGGGTTCCAATAGTTTTGCTCAGAGTTTTCAGTCTACAATTTTTCTTTTCCTGCCTGTTTTGGGACGATCACCAGGAAGATCAGTTTTAATCAGTGACGTAGAACGTTTTATCATAGAAAACAATACCCATAGCAATTTACCTCCTTCTAACATTGAAAATTTCGAAACGATATTTTTTACAGCATCCGTTTTTGGTTCGCGGGAAGTCCGTAGAAGTTCGATAATACACATTCGGAAAGTTGGCCACTTGTCACTCAAATTTTTAGCTTTATCAGGATAAAGCTTATTGAAATCGCTCTCAAGCTGTAAATTGTTAAAAATTAAAATACGAAAAGTTGATGTCATTAAATGGATGAAAAAATTATAACTAATAAATTACCAATTGATAGCCTTGAGGTTGCTTTAAGCAAGGAAACGTGTCAAAATAAACTTGGACATCATTTAATGTCTTAAGAGTCTGTTGTCTTACATCAAAAGTACTTTCCCAGTTGATTATTACATCTGACCACGGCTCAAGTTTCTTTGAAATGAAATCTAATTGTTGTTGTGTATTCAAATCAACTGGCAATGGTGCTAAAATATAAAATTAAGTTTGCAAAAAAAAATCAACAAATAAAATGTTTTTATCGATGTGATGAAAAAACTAAATTGTGACAGAGTCGGTAGGCTTCGGTAACAATGCTGCAGCTTTTTTTTTCTGCTTCCCTTTACGAAAGTTATGTTGACAGAGTAATTTTCCTTTTGCAGGTATACCTTTTGAGTGTTGCGTCTTTTTAACGTGTGGAGTATAGTATGTTCCTGGTAATTCACGTAGCAAGATTTCGAGAATTTCGTTTCTAATCCTCATAAAACGAGATGATTCAATCGATGGAATTTGCGGTAATTTATCATACTCGCGATCAAGTACCAGACGGACTAAATCATTCCTATTAGTTGACGTGAAAACGAAATTATGCTGTGATTCATTTTATGAAATACGATTTCTTCCATCAAAGCTTTGTTTTAACCATACCGCAAGAGGGATTTAAAAAAGTACTTCATATTCTAATAAAGGAAAGGAAAAGACAAAAAATTGATTAAAAAAATTTATATATTCTTACGCAAGCGCTAGGTGAGATTTGCTGTGTGCCAATTTTCGGTGATGATGTAATTCCAAAGATGTCTGAATCTGTTAAGTTTTTAGTGGGAGCAGTATTTTCCGTAGGGGGACCCAGAGGTCTTGTATCAGCAAGTTGTAAACTTTTCCCAGAGCTTGAGCTGGAAGCTGCTGAAGAATCTGATGATAAATCTACTGCAGGAATAGTCTTTAAATTAAATTTAGGTTAGTTAAAAAATTATTTCCTATGAAAAGAGAAAAAAATTCATTTAAAAAATTTATATATTCTTACTCAAGCGCTAGGTAAGATTTGCTGTGTGCCAATTTTTGGTGATGATGTAATTCCAAAGATGTCTGAATCTGTTGTTTTTAGTGGGAGCAGTGTTTTCCGGAGAAAGAACAAGAGGTCTTGTTGTATCAACAAGTTGTAAATTTTGGCCAGAGCTTGAGCTGGGAGCTGCTAAAGAATCTGACGATAAATCTGTTACAAGAGTAGCCTATAATTTAAATTAAGATTAGTTAAAAAATTATTTCCAATAATGAAATTTGTTAATTAATAATAACAGTAAAAATAATTATAAATGATACTGAAAATAGAGAACATGTGACAATCGTTGATACATACAAGAAAATTGAAATAATTCTCGACATATGCTATTTGCAATGTTTAATTTATAAATTTGATATATAAAAATAAAGTTAGCCGACATCTAAAAATTTTTATGATTTTTTTTATTAAAGAATTATTACAAAACAAATTAAAAAAAAATTTTTCATTTGTTAAAAACTTTAAAAACTATAAGTGCAAATTTTTAAAAATATATTTTTAGTTATAATTTAATAAATTAAGCAAAATAAAAAAGAGTGTGAGAATTCGTCCGTTGAGGCACGGGGCACGGGTCTATGGATACACTATACTCGTGCCGATATCTCATACGCACGGAGCACGGGTACGAGCACGGGTATAGTGTATCAATAGACCCGTGCCCCGTGCCTCATCGAGCGAATTCTCACTTCCAATAAAAAAATCAAAAATGTCGGCTAACTTTATTATTATATTTAATATTTATACATATAATATTGAAAAATTTTGAATGTCTGCTATTTATAGTATCATAAAATTATTAAAAAGACATAAAAAAGATTTGGACAAAACAAAACATACTTGAGGAGCATTAGAATGTAATCCGGTGTGAAAATTATCATAGCTTGCATTATTAAATATATTGTTTAATAATGGTGAATTAGATGTGACGGGATTAATTCCATAAAAACTTGCTTGGTTAGGATGGTTAAACTGATAATGACCAGGAAAATGATTCATTGTCAGGATTGATTAAAATATTTTATAAAGCATTCAAGAAAGCCGCGGGATCCTTAAACATAACCAACAATTGAAAAAAATGACACACTTAAAATTTTTTTGTTTTTCTGAATATACAAATATTACAGTGTAACAGGGTAATTTACCCTGTATCGGTAGAATCGACCAGACGTTGGTAACTATTCGATGCAGTACTGGCGTGTTTCGGTCTTCGGGACCCATTAGTAATAAGTGGGGGTAATTTTGGGGTTACTTGGTTAGTCACTCAGCGGCAGTGAAGCAGAAATAGTTTAGTGCTCAAGCAAATACCATCCAAAAAGTCCAAAGAAGGAAGCCCGCTGGATCCAGGGAATTCTTCAAGTAAAATTTAACCCAGGTATTAAGACTTTTATAGAGATGAGCCGCGGGGTCAAATACTCGGCTTATCTAATTACTACTTCTCGCTGTTAATTAATTATTTGAATGGTTCAATTGTTCAGAAATAATATAATTAATAATAATTCAATAATCATTTAATTGCAATAAAATTTTATTCGTTAGTTACCGTTGAGCGTACATCTAGGGGGTTTATACCTGAGGACTGCTCAAGGACCTTGCGGTGTTAATTGTCGTGAGAATTTATTAATTTACTCCATTAATTTTAAATCATTCTGAACATCTGGAAAATCGGTTTGTTACATTTATTTTATTTCATAAAATAAAACCGAGAATTAAAAGCTTCGAGAAAATTCCATTGTCTTCTCACGGATTAGCCAAGCGTCGGTTGAATTTACAACGCAGTTAACGTGTACCCAAGGTCAAAGACTACTACGCACCAACGAATGCCGGCGTCCATTTTGAGCGCGCAAATTCCTGGCAATTATTTCACGTGATAATTTATTAGTAAGAACAATTGAATTATTATTATTTAATATTATTTATTACAAGAAAATATTATTTATTTAACATTATATTTTTTTTTTTTTTTCATTTTAACCCCGCTTTTCAGACTTCTGTCTCGATGGGGGTCCGGCCGAGACCGGAAGGGGACTCCAGGCTGATCGGTACATTAAGTTTGGTAGAATAAGTTTGGCGGTATTACATACTTTTTCAGCCTGGAGAGTAATGCGGCGATGGGCCGAATTTGGGGAAACTGCACGCATTTGCCTGTGCCCCACCGGTAGCACAGGGCTTGGGGAAACCATCGAAAAACCCAAACCTGTACAGCCCGGCATGAGTTACGAGCACCGATGTTCACTGAAAATTAAATTTCAGCTCACACCGGGATTCGAACCCACGCCTCACCAGTCCCAAGCAAGCATGACAAGCATTATACCGCTTAGCCATGGGACTGGCTATTTAACATTATATAAATTATTGAGAATTGATTACTGAACTTCGACGCAATTGAGATTCAATACCCGTGGATAATTTTTCGTGAATTTATTTTACGTTGAGATAAATTATTTTATTAATTACTTATTAATCGAAAAATTCCACGCGGTCATTTTATATATTGAACTATTGAAAATTAAAATTATTATTCTGTTGGAATTGTTTATGAAAATATTTAACGGCGTGGATTAAGTCCCAAAAAATTAGTCAGAATTTTATAAAGAAATATTCTTAAGAATTTATTCAAAATTTAAGAAATAAAATTTACGAGTTGAAATTGAAGTAAAATTTTACGTCGAATAATCTGGAAGATTTATTTAATGTTGACTATTAAACTCGTGGTTAATTTGGAATAAATTCAGGCATCGGTTTTTAGTGTAGATTTTTTTGAGAATTAAATTATTAGTTGTGAAAATGGTTTACGATTTAATTGTTAGCTAATGACTGAATTAATTAAGCAAAAAGTTTGACGTAATAATTTTCTGATATTAAATTTTGTAATAACTTTTATAAGTCAAAAATAAAAGTTAAGTAAAGTCAGAGTGTGTTTGAAGACCGTGCGGATTATACGTGTGTGAGTGTGTACGTTCTCTGCTTGTTGATGTTTTGCCGAGCCGATAACTAGTAGGTGAGTGTGTACATTCTCTACTTGTTGATGTATTGCCGAGTAGAGTAGTTCGTACAGTCTTAGAGCGTTAGGGTCCGTTGGACAACACCCATCCCCGCGATCCTTATTGGAGGTGATTAGTTGTAAAATCCGTTCTTAGATCATTTCTATATTAAGGTACCGGCGGGTAATAAGGCCTAGCTAAGGGAGATTTTGAAATAAATCGAAAATATTTCATTCAATTATTGAAATGTATCATTAATTTTTATATTAATACATTAGCCATAAAATATAATGGAGTAATGGTAATTTTCACCATAAACAAACACAAAATTGAATTTTTTGAAATAGTTATAATATACTTAATAAAATTGGTATTAGAGATCAATCATCACTTAAATTTAGCAAAAATACTTTTTGAGATGTTGATAAAAATTATAACAATGATTTTAAATTATTAAATATAAAATTATAAAAAATGTTTTTCATTTACTCAAACCGTTTTTTAGGAATTCTTCTGCGCTACTTTAGCATATGACGGATGATGAAATATAGAAGACAGGGAACGTTGTATTGGGACTCGATAAACTTGTAGCGACATTTCTATACTAGAAGCTTCTACTAGAGAAGCCTTTAACGGAAGCGGTTATTTTAAATATCATTTCTATCACTTGGGCCGTATTACCCGACAGGCCTTATTGCCCGCGGGTACCTTACATATAAAAGACTCCTACTAAATTTGAAGTATATAGGAGCTATAGCTTGGAAATTAAAGCTTTTAATTGTTAACACCGGTTCCATGATAATTGATCCCCCGACAAAATATCCCCAACAAAATATCCCGATGACAAAACATACCCGACAATTGATACCAAATAGACGGAATTTATTAATAAAACTATTGGTAAATGGTACGGTGTAAAAAGGCCTATTACCAATATCTGGTTTGAGTAGTTTAATTTTTTAGCACCAGATGGCAAGTACATCGCCGCTATAAGAATACATGACCTGGTTTGAGTAGTGCTGTTTTCGACCACGAGGCGGAGTCTTGAAATTTACATTTACCAATAAATAACAAAAATAAACACACACATAACATTAAAATTACAAGAGTAAAATAACATTAATATTTTCAAAGTGAACAGCTAAAATAATAAGTAACAGCAAATTACGGCAAAAAATTATAAATCTATTTAATCACTTTATATCAAAAATATTTGACAACAATTACAGCATATGATAATAATAAATATATCACACTAATAGGCAATTACAATACTTATTACGCAAAATTATCACATTTGCAACAATATAATACTATTTATTAAGCATAAGTGTGGAACCGAAAATTAATACTTCAACGTCAACGAATAATTAATAGTAGAAAAAAAGTCAATATTATTAAAATCGAACAACGTAATAATCTGAATAAATAATAGTATTATCTTTTTAATTATTAAATGAAATAATTTTGGCTACGTCCTTAACATAATTAAACATTGACGAGGCATCATAGTTGCTAACAACACGTTTCAAACACATATCATAATCACGATACTGTCTCCGACGATTGCCAACATTGTTACCAGTATTAATCTGAGTCATGCAGAGCTCAATATTTACTTGTTCATCCTTCAAGGCATTAATTAATACCCCAACAGTAGCATGACTCACACCAACACCCCGATTTAATCGGTTATGCCAACCTTCGGTGGGACTATTGGTCCGTATATTATCGTTAATTACAGATCTAGAACAATTCAATAGCGAAAAATCGTAATGAGGCTTAGAGCGTTTCTTCCTGTTGTGACCGGTCTTCCCAATCCAATTAGCCTCAAAATATTTCAATAGATCATCAAGCTCCTCCTCGTGCAACTCATAAAAATCCGTCACGAAGATCGATTCGTAGCACTTAATGACATCAGCTAATGGAACAAAAGCGAGAGCAGGAAGTAACCGCAAATTATATGCGAAAGTGATATCAGTATCATAAATTTTTTGAAGTCCACAATGTTGTATATGATGCCATAAACATTGATTAAAATGAAAAAAGCATCCAGATAAAGAAACACCAGAGTATGTCTTCTTAAACGAAATAATGAAAGCTTCTTCAAAATCAATCATCATCCCAGCAGGCTTGTAGTTGGGCAAAGCACGACATATTATTGTCAACACCTGCTCATACAAACGCTGTGATTTATTTGGAGCAACAACATATATCAATGGCAGTGATTTATCATTTTTAAGTCCGTGAATGCAATACAATTGCATGAAAATGCCAGGTACATTACGAAATGTGCCGTCACCCAACCACTGTTCACACGTAGCCAAATAATTTAAGTTGCGTTGTATTGTAAAAATTAAAAATCTCTTTTTGTCACCACTGCTGTCGTGCAACAAAAATATTTCACCACCATAAGTGCGTTTCATCTTGTAATGCCTCTAGATGCATCGAGTAGGTGACGCTACCACCAGTGAAGTGCAAATTTGAATGTAATTTAGATTATATTAAATTATTTTATTAATTCATAATTTAAATAGTGAACACTGTCCAAATGGCAGTGTGACGACTTTACTCAGAATTTCTTTACTCTAAACTATCTCTATTCAATGTTCGGACATGCGAAGAACTCATGAAAAACCGAAACTGTATTTAGTTTCTTGTTTACTCTCTAGCAACTTTTACTTCATACTTACTCGACCCATGAACATCTCAACTCAAAACCAACTTTACTCACAAGGGGAGGATACGACCTTGGGGAAACGGATTTGGATAATCTTTGACGCAGTGATAGTACACCATGTGGGTATACTACCTCTGAAATACTAAAGTGCAATACTCGAAAATGGCTGAGAAAAACGCACTCAAAGTTTACTCAGCACTATAATATATTAATAGGTAAATAATTGATACATTAAATTATTTTTTAATAAAATATTTTTTTATTTTCAACTTCATTTCTATAAATTATCTACGGTGTATATCATGAGATATTTGTAATTCATGAATAATTCTTATAACTCTCATATTCATTATAAGTTTAACTGAAAAATATATACCTGCGCCAGACAATAAGAAGGGTCGAATATGGTATGAGGGTACAATAATTCTTGTCCTCGAGTTATTGTAAACTGTACATCGATTCGAGCTCTGTTGGCCCACCGGAAGAATAGTCATGTTGTTGTCCTTGAACCTATGTTAGTCCCACCACTTTTTCAGAAGCTTGACTATAGCAGTTAGTTTCTGAATTTCGACACGAACAGACGTATTTGTGCAGTGAAATTTACTTTAAAAATTGTTTTATAATTTATAAAATGTCATCAAGCGAAGCCAGTTCTTCTCATGGAGATGAAAACACTCCTGATACATCCTTACATAGTGATTTATCGAAGCAACGGCTAAAAGATGGAGTAGTGTATTATGAAGGTTTACTTCTTGAAAGTGATTTAATTGCAAAAACATCTTCTGACACTCTATCTGAAGATGCTATGTTGATTGGTAGAGAATTATATGATAATACGTTAGATATGTTAAATAAAAAGAAGTTCGTAAGCGATCAAGAATTGATTCATGCTCAAGAAGAATGCCCAGACGGAAATTTTGAAGCAGTAGAAGATAATTCAGTTGATGACTATGTTCCAGATGAAAAAAAAAAAAAACAAAAAATGATGGATTATATTCCTCTGGAATATAAAATTAAAGTTTTAAACATAGCAAAAGCTCACCCTTCATGGAAACTAGAGACATTACAAAAAAATAGATGTAGTCATTTGAAGAGAATGGATCATTTGAAAGTATGGGAAAAAGATGTTGAACATGGTGGAACTAAATTTGATAAATATCATGTGATTGATTCTTGGACGTATGACCGCTTCGTCGAGGCAAGACAAAATTATCAACAAGTGACTACACGAAATTTGCAGCAATGGGCTTTAGCTGCAGCCAGCCAGTTTCCTAATCTTCAATTTACAGCGTCCGACCCATGGGTAAAAAAATTTAAACAAAGACACAACATTCGTCAACGCAAAATTACAAAATTTGTA
Organism: Cotesia glomerata; assembly: GCF_020080835.1. NCBI lineage: Eukaryota > Metazoa > Arthropoda > Insecta > Hymenoptera > Braconidae > Cotesia > Cotesia glomerata. The sequence continues at coordinate 14,444,249 of NC_058163.1, forward strand.
ACAGACAAAGAAGTTCACACCATGCCAGAAATTATCACCTCTGCAGAAATGTTTCGCATTCAAACAAAACAATTGATATCTAACTTCGATAGTGACTTCGTTATTAATACAGATCAAACAGGTATATAAATTTTATAACGGTAAACTAATTATTTTTTATTCCATTATTAAATTTAATCGAAGTTAATCATTACATATTTTAAAATTCATATTTTCAGGATGTCAATACCAATCAATGTTTAATAGGACACTGACGGAAAAAGGAAGCAAAACAGTGTTTGCAAAAGTACAAGACATGACCAAGGTGTCACACTCATATACTGCACAATATAGCATAACATTATCTGGAAAATTACTACCACATGTTTTTATTTGTTTGCAAGAGCCTACAGGTGATTTTGGGCCAAGAATAAAGAAAACGTAGAAGAATATTTAAAAAAATACAAAAATGTTATTGTCACATCATCAAAATCAGGAAAACTGACAACTACTCTCTATAAAAATTTTCTAGAGAAATGTTTAATGCCATATGTTCAAAAAAATAAATTTCTTTTAATTATTGACTCGTGGACAGGACAAGTGAAGCCAGAATTATATGATGAAATATTTCAGGATGATAAAAATGCCTACATGCACATTTAAAGTTATACCTCCAAAATGTACTCCGTTAGTTCAACCATGTGATGTCTATTTCTATAGACAAGTGAAAAATTTTATCAAACGATTGCAAAGTACCGCTGAACTTCTAGACAAGAATTATGAAATTCATTCCCGAGAGGATTGCATAAAAATTCATTCGATTATTCATCACCAATTGTCAGCGCCAATATTTCGAGACATGATGGAATATGCCTGGTTCGCCAGCGGGCTTTGTGACACAAGAAATTTTTTTACTAATGTCAATGATGGGTGTTTCTCATTAGACCGTTTAAAAATACCGTGTCATTGTAAAAAAGCAGCATTTATTTGTTGTTCTTGGTGTAGAAAAACTTTTTGTTTTGAATGTTTTTATCATAAGTATCACTCAGGATCATGTAATAATATCTCATAATACGTAATTATAAAATATTGCTTTAATTAATTAAAAAAATGTATAATTTTCCATTTAATTTTCGACTTATTATTTGTTTGTACCACCGCAGATAATTTATAGAAATGAAGTTTAAAATTGAAAAATTTTTTATTAAAGAATAATTTAATGTATCAATTATTTACCTATTAATATATTATAGTGCTGGGTAAACTTTAACTGCGTTTTTCTCAGCCATTTTTGAGTATTGCACTTTAGTATTTCAGAGGTAGTATACCCACATAGTGTACTACCACTACGTCAAAGATTATCAAAATCGGTTTCCCCAAGGTCGTATCCTCCCCTTGTCAGTAAGGGTGGTAAAACAGCAAGTGCTGGTAAGGAAGACATTGAGATATGTTAAACGTTAGATGGCGCGGTATTGATCTGTCCAAGTATCTAGATGAAAGACTCAAGATAAAATTCAAAAATTATTTATTTAAAAAAAAATAAAATAAACCAAAAAATAGTTTTTTATTTGCATAAGTTTGTCAATCAATTTAATGATTTTTTGTAAATCGCTTTATAAATAAAGAAACATCCCCTTAATAATATTAATTTAAATTATTAAATTAACTTAATGTTAACATAAAATAATTCAATTAATAATAACAATAGATTAATTACAAATTTAACAATTTAAATATTTAATATTAATAATAATGAATTAAACGAAATTAAATCATTAAAAAGATAAATTATTTTATTATTTATGAACTAAAATAATTTTTTTTTTGTTTTTTATTTTTAATAATAATCAAAAGGACTAAGGAATTTTTTTTTTATTCATCATTATCATGCTTTACTAAAATATAAAATTATTGAGACAGAATAGTTTCACAACATTTCACATCAAATTTTAAAATTTTTTTCATGATAATTACAATTTTAGTTCTAAGTATAAAGATAATAACATTATAAATATTAAGTAATAGAATAGTGAGTAATGTTTTAATTAACAGCAATAATATTAATTGCACATGAAATATGTATAAAAAAAGTGATCTTTATAATTTTGTGAATTAACAATTACTCGTAAAACGAGTTAATTGTTGAGTGTCAGTCGCTAAAATGTTTTAGCTGTGTGAACTTGTTCTTCTGAAAGCATAAATTTGAAAGAAATAAATATTTTACTTATTTTTAAAGTTTGTAATATTATAATTTTCGATCATACGATTATCTCAATATTGTACATACGTAAATCTCTGTCAAGAATCAGCCACAAAGATTCATGCTCTTCTCGATTCACGGCAGCATGTATGAATTCTTTAAAAGTGTATCTGCAATGAAATGAAAGCTTTTAGCCACATCAAACTAAATTATAATAACATAAAGAGAAATACACTTCTGTTCTGAGTGAGTCTTGGAGATCTCGAATTCGGATATCCTGATTACGTTGCTATGACCGACGATTTCTGTTGAGATCCATTCCATTATCCAATCTCTGCCACTGAATCTCCATATCCTCAATAATATTCTGTAGCTGTGCTGTAAGAAAAGAATTTATATTCTTTGTAAAACGATTACTACGTACTTAACAATTTCCATAGCAATTTTGTTCTTGGGTCATTTAATAAAAAAAAAAAAACTGAATCTTTATTTAAGGTAGTTGTAGCGTGATAGGCATTTCAACAGAAAATTATGAAATTTTTTTTATTGAAATATAAATATATTAATAATTTACTACCAAAATTTCAGATCAATTGACTGCACCGTTTTCGAGTAATTAATTTTCGAAATTGCATCTTTTACACGTAGAGGTATAGAGAGATTGTAAAGTTAGTATGAAATCTTCCGTACCACTCGAGTGGGCTAAAATTCTCTTTCTAATTTTCATGAGACAGGTTCAAGCATCAAACAAATCAATTATAAGTAATGCTATACACGTTCATGATGAATTGTCATTAAAAAATGATGGGTTCCAATGTAAAAGAAACAATATCAAATGAGCTCCATGCTCCAGCTCGAAAAAAGTATCCACGACGACATGTTGATATACGTGGACTTGATGAAACTTGGCAAGCTGATCTCGTTGATATGAGTGCTTATGCATCAACAAACAATAAACACAAGTTTATACTTACTATTATTGATATTTTTTCAAAATTTTCTTGGGCTGTTTCTTCGAAGACTAAAAATGCTCAAGATGTGTCTAATGCTATGAAATCTGTTCTGAAGCAAAGACGAGTTCCTAAAAATCTACATGAGGATCAGGAGAAAGAATTTTACAACAGTGAATTCAAAGCTTTGATGAAGCAACATGGAATCAACATGTACTCAACCTTCATCAATCTCAAAGCATCTATCTGTGAGCGATTCAACAGACTCTGAAAAATAAAATGTGAGTAAAGTTTACAACTCGTGGAACTTACAAATGGTTGGATATTCTATCCGATTTGGTTGCAACATATAACAAAACAAAGCATCGAACAATCAAAATGAAACCGAAAGATGTTACCGCTGCAAATGCCGAAGACTTATTTGTCAACATTTATCAACCGCTGCAGATGAGTCAATCAAAGAAAAAGAAAAAATTCAAGGTTGGAGATAAAGTTCGCATCACAAAATACAAACACATCTTTGAAAAAGGTTACACTCCCAATTGGACTACTAAAATTTTTACAATTACTCAAGTAAAAAACACCAATCCAACAACTTACAAACTAATTGATTATCAAAATCAGCCAATCGAAGGTGGATTCTATGAGGAAGAACTCAGCAAAGTGAAATATCCAGACGTCTATCTTATTGAAAAAGTTATTCGTGAGCATGGAAATAAACTGTACGTTAAATGGTTAGGATTTGATAGTAAACATAACAGTTGGATAAATAAAAAAGACTTGTAAATATTTTTAACGATAAATTTTATTCATAATAAAAATAAAAAATGTATTTTCTTCATTACAAATATTTCCCATCCACACACTATAAACAATATTTTTTCTATCAAACACTCACAGACTCATACTTAAACATAATTATTTACAATAACCCTAAGGTAGCATATCAGTTTGCCCTTCAATGAGGCATCGCTTTTCATCTTGCCATGATAGGGCTAGCTTTGATTGAGTAATAGTGCACACATTATGTTTTTTGCTCCGGATCAAGCTTTACTGTTCACTAATTTTTTCGTGTTTTGTTAAACAATTTACAAAATCATTAAACGTGATAGTTTTTACAACACTGTGCCTAACACTTTTCGCACGTTTCTTTTCTTGTTCTTTATCATCTTGCTTTTTGAAGGCATACAATTTGGCACGAAATCCAACAAACTTGGTCATTATTTTAACATTGTTTTCATCCTTCATCTTTCCTAACACCTTCTTATTAACCAAATGAATGCCATAGACATTATCCTTGGGATAATCAGAAGTATCAAAGCGATCAATATCATGTTAAATGTTCTCGTAAATGTTTTCAACATAAAAATGATAGATCAAACTATCAGTATCAGTATAAAGGAGTTTGGCTTGATCTGGAGCAAAAGACTTTTTAATATAATTGTAGTGAAAATTATAGAGAATTATTTTCGATAAATCGAGAATAGAATAACCTACATAAATTGGTTTATTAAATGTAATTCGAACTCTACTCATTTCAAAAATAACTAAGTCCTGGTCAAAAATGGTACAACTGTGAAAGTTTGGTTTTGCAATTAATGATCTCGCACCCCATCGTCCACCCCATGTACCCAATAACTTAACATCTTTGTGATCCCAAACATTCTCCATGATTTTACCGAATACAGCATTGTTCATGAATTTATAGAAATTTTACCAAATTCATCTGTAGCTTTTTTATGGCACTCTGTGTTTAGATCAATATATGGCTTTAACCATGGAGATTGTTGGAATTCCAAAACTCTATGAATCTGTTTTACAATCATACCTAGCTTTACACATTGTTTTAAGCTGCAGTAATGGATTACATAGTTGTTTTTGTCATACAATGTTGTAGCTAGTTTTGTACATTTACCATTTGGTGGAAGAAAATGTTCAGGGCAAAGCGGTAAGTCTTCGTGACTCTCATGTAAATGTTTTGGATACTCTAAACTCACTTCCAAGATATATCCTGTTGGGTTATCATCAGGCAAGTCGAGAATAAAATTTAATGATGCATTAACCCATTTAAATGAGCCAGTTGGTAAGTACTGACTCATAGCTGCACCATACATGTTATTTACATCAAAATACATAATATATGAATTTTTTCATCGGGATTGTATTCATCACCCATAAATGGGTTATTTGCACGAGCATATCGGTTACAACACTGTGCAACACCACCTCTAACGCCCTTTTCAAGGAATAGCAACATATCTGGGTCTTCCAAAAGATCTAAATTAACTTCAGTATACTTTAACATAGCATCAAATGCTAATCCAGGGGCTGTGTAGTAGTGTAACGGATCCAAGTTGTATGTTTTTTTACAAGTTTTACGAAAATTTTCAAATATATCTGATAATAATAAAACGTTAGTTTTTAAATATAAATCTGAATACTCGCCCAAAGTCTCTATACCGAATGTATTTCATACCTTTTGTGCATGCTCATAATCTTTAATGGAAACATTAGAATTAGTTAATTTTGAAAAAAATAAATTTGTGTTGATCTGGTAATCTAGGATAGTTTAATTTGTCTCAACTGTCTAAAAGCTCATACGGGAAAATTCCTTTCCGTGTGACCAAAACAAACTGTTGGGGATCAGGAATGTTATTGCGAGTGATTATCAAATCAGCATCATTGAGATAGGATGCTAATTTTTCTATACTGCTCGCCATGAATCGAAATGAATCAATAAATCGTAAATGAATAACTGTTCCATCAACTTTTTTCGTAAATGCAATGTACTTTTCCTTATTGATGGGTAATAAATAAACTGAGCCTGCAAAACTTTTAGCTACTGACTTGATTAAAAAATGAGCATCATATCCAGAAAGATTATGAAATACAATCGGGATATTGTGAGACTTTTGATAGAGAATGTTGCATTTAATGTGAGCTGGTCCGCGATATTTACCAGTGAAATGACAGTGATCTTTACATTTATCTTTTTGAGCGAGATACTTTTTACAAATATGACATTCTTTCGATAATCTGTATTGTAATAATTCTTGATTTGTAAGCGTATGCATTTTAATTAGATTTTTAATGATTTTATCAACTGAAATAGCTAATGATTTTAATCGATCCATGAACCAATCAATACATTTATCACGACGATAAGACTCGAATCTACATAAGCTATTGTCATAAGAGCAATAAACGTAAAATCCTACACTGTGAGGAATATGTTCTTCACAGTCATCGGTTTTAGGCACAATTAGACACTCAATGTCTGCATAGACAACAAATGGTACATCATCTTAATTTTTGAAATTTTTAAAGTTTAATTTTTGATCAATTGGAAGCTCAGTTTTAACTTTATTGTTTTGAATACAATCCCGACGATGTTTTTGATAAACAGTTTTCTCTTGGAAGTGACATAATCATTGATCACAAAAAAACTTACGGGTTTTGTGTCCTGAAACTTGTCTACTAACCAATCGCGAGAGATCATTAATTAAAGCAAAATGAAACTTACGTTTAAAGTTGGTGATCCTATTCTCGATGTCATCAATATCGATCCCCATGTCTTCTGATGGAACTTCAACCATGAGAAGATGAATTGTACGCTCATTTCAATCTTCTTTACTTAAATAAAGTGGCACTACCTACCACACATGTTTCTTCATTCTTGCAGCACTCCTCCACGGACTCTCCATCCTCCTCATATTCAATACCATACACATTGATTGATAAATTATTCATTTTTTCAAACTATGGTATATCTTTGAGAGTCATTGGAAATTTTGTTCCATGATAATTCAGGACTCTACTGTAATGAGGATATGATGAGACACGGCTTACATTTTGACCCTCATGAGCAGTATAAAGAGCAGCAACCACAGACCACAAAAAGCAACAGTTATCATTATTCTTGATGTTGACAACAACTCGTTTATTCTTGATGTGACGAGGCATGGTGACATAAGTTGAATTATTTCCACTTTCTAGTGGCACAAATTTGTTGATGTTGACGGTGATGTTAATAACTTCCATGAGTGACCACCCAGAATCACGATATTCAAAGTCATCAACTTCAGCTTGAAGAGAGTCAATGATAAATTCATCAACCCAATCACTGAGGTTCGTTGATGCAAAAATACCCTCATTTTTGGTTGTAAAAGTCTTGGTCTCAATTTTTTGATCTTCCCCAGCAGGTTTCCAAAATTTTTCCGTTAATATGACGTTGACTTTAATGCTAGCATCTATCTGCAAGGCACTTCGCAGTTGATTGATGATGAATTCTTTGGCTTCCAGAAGAAAGTTCTTTAGATCAGTGTGAAGCAGATTGAAAACGATGCCAGTACGGACTCTTCTGTTAAATGCACTTTGAACATCTCGCCAAATCACACGAGTGTCATTTAATTGTACTCCCAGATTGGGATCAACACCCTCACCAACTACACATTGCTGTTGTCTTTTAAATCTCTCATGATGAGAACCAAGCTGTGTAATGTAAAATTGTATTTTCAATTTTTCATGTACGTTCAAATCCGGAGATTTAAAAATTTCTGTCAGAGCATTGATGTGTTCTTCAGCAATATCACCCCACTCATTAATAATCTGATCATGATCAGCAGGTGATAGACCAGGAAGTTCATCATAAGCACTTTCCATGGCTTGAATAATTTCATCATAGTCATCGGTATTCATTTTTAAAAAAATACTTACACAAACACTAACAAATACTTGTTTATAACTTTTTTCAAAATCACAGTTGACGAAAAAACTAGACTTTGTAGGTTGTGTTACTTGTTTTTAAGTCAGAAAGTTTTATGATTGCTTAGTAAGCTAGTCACCTTTATATATCCACGAGCACTCTGGTGGCAACGCTGGTAATCTCAAAGATGATGCAATTTACTAAAAATATTACATCAGTTCTAAAAATTTTCTCAGTACAAGCTTTTTCAAACATCTCTTCATTGGTCACTTAGATTTCAGAGGCGGGATTATTGAGTAAGTGGGGGATGGCAAAGTATGGGGATGAATAGCTTTGTAGATGGCGTTAGTTGAATATCCTACATATTCTATAGTTTCGTCAACTACTGAAAGCAATAGTCTGAGTGGGGCGTGACTAAAATATTGCTAGATGTAGCAACACATTGTCAATATTGCATCAGATTCTTAGGAATAAGTACAACGGTTTTTAGAGGGAGGTGCTACTAAAATATTCGTGAGAAACTCAACGGACATATAGTTTTAGGAATCTTAACGTATTTCGACTTCAGAAAATTCAACGTACTTTTTATTTGAGGAAACTTAACGTATTAAGAGTTCCAAAAATTCAACGTATTTATTGTTCCAGGAAAAATAAAATAATGCTAGATGTCAGTACTCAACATTATATAAATATCTTCTATTGAAGCTTCTAACCAGTTGCAAACTAGCTTTCATCGTGAACAATGCTTCACAAAATGGCTACTATTGTTATAGATATGCAAGGTTTTATTATTTCAAATACATTTGTTGTTAAAGAACTTTCAACAGTTAAACTGGGTGAAAATTTTGAAGACTTAGAAGACCCTACTTATTTATTGTTTAAACCATCATGCGAGCAAAAAAAATTGACTGAAGGGGGTATTCTAGTGTAGAATTTAAAAAAAATTGATTTTTTTTTTATATTTTCAAAGTTTAACTATTTAAGAATATGTCTACGAGAGGATTTTTGAAAATTTAAATTATTTCCGGAGCTATAGACATTTTACTGACCCGGGCTCCAAACTGGTTCGGTTGGGTCTAGTCAAACAAAAGACATTAGGTATTCTCCGTCTACCTGAATCTATATTTCTCAGTTAAACCTTTTGTCCTTTATATATATGTATATAAAGGATATATATATATATATATATATATATATATATATATATATATATATATATATATATATGTGTGTGTGTATGTATTTAGTGTAATATAATAACCCAAGGTGACGTGTCTTTTATATTATTCAGTGTTTACTCACATCCAACTGCTGGCAGTCAAATCCCAACCTCGAAAACACGTGGACGTATGTGCAGTGATCGAAGGACATTTTGCGAGTAATAATTTTGATTCTTATAAATAAAATGGATAAAAAATCCACAACGAAAAAATATAAGCGTGCAGATCGACCAACAAAACGGAAGTTTCACGGCGATCGGCACACTGTAGAAACAGACACCAGTTTTACTAGCTCATCAGCAGCAAAGTTGAGAAAATCAAATCAAACGATGCAGGGGTTACAACAGAAAATAATTATGGCTACTGTGTTTTAGAGTTTTTTACTGTATTTTTGGCACTGTCTTCTCTAGTTTTGTGTGCAAATTGCAATAAAGAAATTAAATTTTCACGAACGACTTACCGTGGAGTAGGTTTTAAAATGACATTACAATGTAGTTGCGAAAATGATCAATATATACCATCATGCCCATTTATTGAAAAATGTTTTGAAGTGAACCGAAAAATAATATTTGCTATGCGGGTTTTGGGAGTTGGCAGGAAAGGAATCAACATCTTCTGTATGATGGATATTTGTCAAGGAATATCAATCGGGGCTTACTACGCTTGTGTCGAAAATATCCATTTAGCTACATCTGCAGTTTATAATCTTGTCATTTCTAAGGCTGTCAACGAAGAAAAAGATTTAATTTCAGCTTGTGATCCAAATGCAAATCCAACGGAGTCTACAGTTTCTGGTGATGGGACTTGGAAAAAAAGAGGTTTTAATTCTCTATTTAGAGTTACTACACTAGTAGCAAAAAATTGCAAGAAAGTTGTTGATACTGTTGTCAAATCCAGTTTCTGTCAAGGTTGTAATATTTGGAAAAATAAAAAAAATTCAGATATTTCAGCGTATCATGATTGGTATGAGGATCATCAAGAAGTTTGTACCATAAATCATAAAGGAAGTGCCGGCAAAATGGAAGTAGATGCTGTTGTGGAGATGTTCTGTAGATCATATGACGCTGCGTCGAGTCTTCACATATCCAGGCGAAACAGCTATGCCTGGAATCCGCAAAAAGAATTCCCCCCTCTGAAAAAAAAAAAAAAAAAACACACACACACACATACACACACATACATACAGACACAGTGACAACCTCGCGGCAGTAGTCAGGGAAGCTTCCTATGACCATCAAACGTTGAGATCTGATGAAAACTCGATTTTAGCAAAACGGGATGTAAACAATAACTTCCCGATTTTCTTAGCGGGGAGTGAAAAAAATGCATTGCTCGACGAATAATAATTTACGAAATATTAATTTCTTAATAAAAAAAAAACTTTAGTTCCGCGCGCGCGCTTAGAAACATATAGTTCTATCACAGAGAGAATTCAATCAATTTTAATTTTTTAGTTGTATAGCTCTTATTTAGTTCTAATATGAAAAAATTCAGCTAAGCTTAAAAAAATTTTCTGCAATTTCTATTTTTAAAAAACAGATTTTTTTTGCCCTTAAAAAATCATTAATATTGATAAAATGAACTTTTAAACTTCCCGCTAAGAAAATTGAAAATTTTCAAAAATCGGCAAGTTATTGGTTTTACCCC